>NW_022145740.1:2836306-3201627 GCF_002938485.1 Sitophilus oryzae
CGCGGATCCCCCAGCGCGATCTAATTCCGTTTCGTTCAGCCAGCATCAGAACCGCGCCTGACGGTCACACTGAAGAATCTTTCACGAGCCGGCGACGATCAGCAACACGTGAAGTCATACGATCTCCCTTTCAGTTCGCCAAAAACATTCACGCTGGCAATCGCTCAAAACAGGTTCAATCTCCATCAATCGCTGGCATTTTCCAACGCCTGACGTAATTTGGCTGCCGTTGGGGCGCGGTGGCACGCAACGCACAATCAACGTGCACGTTAAACATGTTAAAAATGTTGTTAACTACATCATAACATACAAAGAGCACGTCGCGCAACGTCAGTCATGTTGGGGCGTGGGTAGTGGGGGGTACAAACGTGCGGGCTGGGGAATCTGGACAACGTCAATAAATGGGCATCAATAATGGTGCTGGGTTAAAGGGAAGATATGGGGGCAGCAGCAACCGCCAAAAATACGCTGAAACGGCGTATCATAATGACTTCAAAATGCGGCTGATCCACAATTTCGTTCCGATATGTCCAACAAAACGAACAACGCACTTAAGCCATATATTACTCATATTACTAGGCAACAAACGCCTTTTTGTAATCAAAGGGAATATATTAAGGGCCGTTGCCACATCGTTCAGAAGCGGCGTACCAAGGTCAATGGAACAATTACAAACATGTTGAAAATACTGAAACAATCATCAATTTTCACCTTTAAATGAACGAAAAGCTAGATGTATGCGTTTTAGCAAACATGGAGGAAGAATAGGAACTGCATTGCACGAAATTAAGGTACACGCAGCCACACCCGGTCCAATCGTCTCGAAGGGTGGATGAAGCCATGCCGTTGATGGAAGAAGCCGAAATGGTAAATGGAAAAAATTCATAATGGAATGATGACCATTATCAATTTTGAAGATTATTGGCCCAAACAAATCGCACGATCCAGTACTTCTTTTACCATATTTATCCAAAAATCCTAAACAAGCAAACTTATATGCCAAAATATCCCTACCTGGCACAAGAAAACAACCATCACCAGTTCAATGAAGACACCTGTCCTTTTCTGGAAGACGCCTACTACTGTGAAGAAAACTTCTTTTCGCAAGACCCCTGTACAGTCCAATTACTCTCAGGACAATTCGACAACTGCACTGTCATCAAGATCCAGATGGAAGAATCGATCATCGAACAGATCACAAAGGAAGAAATTTTAATATTACCAATCAAAGAAGAAACGATATTTTCGCAATCCCAAACCGATCAATACATGAAGATCAACAATCCAACATTAGTCAAGATTCCCCAGAATTGTAAAGTAAAAATCAATGCAAAAACGTTTTTCAACGACATCCGAATTCAAAGAGGGAAACCTTTAATACTACCAGAGGTTTCATTCGAAAATATACCGAGCTTGAAGATATTCAGCACGCCAAATTTAACCAAAATAAACTCGAAGACATCTATAAATTAAAAGATATGGTCAATCAATTATCGCCAATCGAAGATAATGAAGAACCAATCAATACTTCGAATATAATCGATATGACACAATATTCATCAGTTGTATTATCATCTACTTCCTAATGAAGAAATCAAGATCGATCAAGAAATTGAATTCATTTTGTCAAAAGAAGAAAGAAGCCAAGATCGAAGAATCGAAGCCCATTCCCGAAAATCACACCCTGATTTTCTCGTCTTGCTGAGGGAGGATATACGTTGTTGCCAGTCCAGCTAAGAACGCTGAACAAATGCTTCATCTCATATAAACCAAAGGTCCTGTATATAACTGCCTTGCTACAGTCTCGCCATGCAACGTTGTATTTCACTAAATACCCCAAAACAACACTCGTCGTTCAAGTGATTTAATTCTGCAATAACATTTTAAAACAAAAATCTATAATGCATTTATGTGGCTGGTATGTCATAAAACTGAATGCTTTGAATTAAGAAATATGTTTATTTTTAAATAGGCAGTTCATCTTAGGACCTACCGAACTTATCGTTGTTATCTTTGCTTGAAGGTATATTTTAAAATCAGGTTTTTCCTACTTGACGTAACACTAAATATTTCATTCAAACCACGTTACTCTGAATGTTGAATAGGAAATTTTGTTTGGTTGAATGATGTGTAATGGAATATTTTGGAGCAGACAACAAACCAAACTTTGTCATGTGTTTCCGCCCTTAAATTGGTTTTTTTCAGAAGATCGTAAACTGTTTAGAAATGAAGGAACTTATGTCTGGAAAATCCAAATATTTTTTTTTTTTTTTTTTTTTTTTTTTAAAGAATTAATATAACACTTGCTTGAAACAGCCAGAAACGAACGCCCACAAAACCTAAATTCTTAACCCTGAGACGCTGCTAAAACCCTAGAGCTAAATAAAACCCCTAAGACGACACTCTTCCTCAATGATAGACTCCAAGGCCATCACAAACAGTAGATTTTGGATAAAACAGCGTTAATTGTTAATTTAAATATTGAAAGTAAAGTTCACGTAACATATTCTGAAAGGAAGGACTGTCCTCCCTTTATCCAAAAATCCTTACATGTGAAACAAATAAACTTATAAGATAAAACAGCGAAACCTAATGAAATCAAAATTATAAACGATTTGTTTTATTTTTACATGATGACCTTAAAATACACTTTAGTTAGGGTTAGATTTAATCATGTGTAATTATGTTTACGTAATCATAATATTTACACGGATATTAGTAACAATTTGGAAAATAACGTAGAAATGGTCATAATAACGACATCTGTGACAAGTAGGATGAACTAGACCGGAACGACAGGGTAGTTGAGGCTTTCTCAGACCAATCAGACAGTTCCTGAGAAGCGAACCCGGAGAGGATTTCAGAATAGCTCGGCTTTTGGTGGTTCCCTATTCTCTTTACCCGCCCATTTTAAAGATTTCCAGATTTAGGAATATAGTTTTTGGATCAGTCTGGTACTGACTTTAAAATTAGACGGTCGAATTCCCATTCTAGATCTTATACCATCCATATTTTCAATTTTAGTAAGTTTTCATTTAAAGATCTTCTTAAATATTCAATTCCTCAAAGTTAGAAATTTAACATTTCATGTATAAAGATTTAATTTGTTGTTTTAGATTTTCTTTAATATTTTTATTAACGATTTAAACTTCTGTTTGTTCTAAAGGCTTTAGTTAAAGCTATCACACAAATGATTATCTTGCAAATTGTTCTCATTAAATCCTAATTCAAACCAATTATTCAATTAATACACATTAATCTCTGGCAAATGAAAATCCAAGAGAGATGGAATTGTATACACCTTGTATAACCTAGATTAGACCATCAAGAAGAATACTACTTAACTCTATCACTTGAACCTTTAACATCACTTATTGCCATTTTGATTAAAATCTGTTCCCTTTATCTACCATCGCAAATGTCTTGTTAAACTTTCTTTATTTTCATTTATTTATTTTATACAAATTTTTTTTTTTAATGTTTGTTTTGAATTATTTGCATTTTTACCTCTCACCTTTCAATTAAACATTAAACCATCTAAAGAACACCGTGATAACCGGTCGAGTGGTTTAATGTAAAGAATGAATCCAAGACCGAAGTGGAAGATCTACAAGGAGATCAATGAAGTCTTCGACAGGTTCATGTTATTGATGAAATGCTGACGGATGTTGACGTACGCGTAAGTGGTAGTAGAAAATTGTATAATAATTGAATCTCTAGAAAGAACTCACCATAAAAGTGATACCCTTAACTACTTTAGCTACACGGTTTTATGTAAACGATAATCTATATTTACGCTCTGAAAAATCGGTGTTCTCATTATCCAAGTTCTGCCGGCTTCCACCGCCCAGTAAATTATTTAACGGTAACTATATAAAGGCCACACTACAATGAAAACGGACAAAATCTTGAAAATTTTGAGTCTTTTGTAAAAAAATTATTAAAAAAAAAAAAAAAAAAAAAAAAAAAAAAAAAAAAAACTATTTAAAGTAAACAGAAGTATTTATTTTCAAAAGCAGCGAACATTAGATTAAAATCTCTACAGTTTAGCATACAGCATACTGGCCTCAGTGCAAGAATAAACATTCTGTAACCGGCTGTGTGGAGATCTACATATCCTCTCGTATGCAGTCTCTGTCATATTTTTCTGGCAGTATAATCAAACTCCTGGATTAATTTTATATCAATACGATATTCTGAAGCGATCACAATGAGTGATAAATTCTAGAATTTATTTCGGGGGCCTTCATTGTATAACATTTAAAGTAATACCGTTATATGTACACGTTTATAAAACGAATCTAAAAATTCAAATGACATATTTTAAATTCAGACTGGCATAAAATTATTACTACAAGTAATACCAGCATAGCCAACTGAAGGTTACGATATATATGTTGTCGATAAAATACAACATAATTTTAGGATTTATCTGTTGCGTTGTTGTTCTATTCTAGCAAACTGTCTCAAGCAGGAGATGATGTTGAGCAGCTTTATATCTATACAGCACAGATCGTGGTACCGCATGTAAATAGGACTAGAAAAACGGTAATTCAGATTGAATACCAATTAGACATGCCTCATAAAATCAGGGGCCAAAACCACGAAAAACCGAAAAATTAGTAATTTTGTTTAAAATTAATTTTAAATATTAATCTAAATATATGAATGCTGTAGAAAAAAATCAACGTGTCAGGGTGCCAAATATGGATAACCCAGGTTAATTGATCAGGCAATCATTGGTCAGCCAAAACACTATCCTAAAAATATTTCCCAGCATTTATTCTCCATACTAAATCTGTCAAAAGAAAATAGTGACTTTACCCTTTCTGTTGAAATTCCAACAGATGATGCTGATCTTCAAGGAAGAATTAACAATTCCCAAGTTATAACCCAGACCTTGTGATGGCTGGCGACAGATCTCAACAAAGAATCTAAGCAAAGTGACTCCAAAAATGCAAATGCGTACATCAGCGTCTCGAACTAAATATTATTACAACGTGACGGCCAACTAGTTCGAAACTTAACCAGGGTTGGCTCAGAATAGAGAATGCTTGTACTGGTATATATAAAACAATCTTCATATTAAAATTAAAGAACGGATCTTAACAACGTTACGATAGATCTGTAAAGTTTGCACTGGAGTAGGTCAATAGCTTAAAAGATCCTTAAAAGATCTAATCTAACGTAATCTAAACTAGATTCAGGTAATAACAACCTGCTCTTTTTTATTTGCACCGTAAATTTTCTATTTAAGTTTACATCATTCTATAACAACCACAATTCTGTTAACTTCACCTACTTCATCGTTCCAGCACAATTACCGCTTTATATCGCAACAAAATAAAAGGAAAGTAATCCCACGTCAAGAATTTTCTTTATAACCCATTCCTTTAGCATACTGAATAAATAGGCACAGACAGAGATAATAAAATTCTACGAGACCTACAATGTTATAGCAGCAGTGGCAATATTTTCGCCGGCAGTTCCTAGTAGTTGCACTCCAGCATTTATTTATCGCCACAATCTTCGATTGTATTTATTATAGCGAGGGAGAGATATGTGAGAGAGCGCGTATGGAGCATTTTAAGCGGAAACTTTTTAATTGGATATCGAATAGAAACATTCTGCTTTCTACCGTTGTTAATGATGAATTATTGATAGGTTTATTTATATAAAATGTTTAAAAAAAAAAAAAAAAAAAAAAAAAAAAAAAAAAATTATAAAAATAACGTCCACAAACTAAATGTCGACTATAGCCAACTGTCACTAGAAACTTGCTATGACAACACTAACCAAAGTTAAAATCGCTTTTATCCAAAATCTGAGCCAGATAGGTATAGGAACCCCAATATAGTTTGAAAGAGTATTTAAATCTGTTTCGACTTATTTAGAAAAATATATAGGTTGGTAGTTTGAAATAACGAAGTTTTGAAAATAATAAAAAAAAAAAAAAAAAACACCCTGTATACATTTAATAAAGGAATGACATTTTTATTTGTAAAGTTTATTTGTCTACCTATAAACTCAGCACAAGAACTAAATCATACATTATCAATCTTTTCTATTGCAGCATGCAAATTTGAATATCTTCAAATATCCCCAAACCAAAGATTCTTAAACACAACTTTACAATAAATAACTTTTCAATGAAGAATCCCAAAAATGAAATAAAAAAAAAAAAAAAAAAAAAAAATATAACTTTGGTATGGATCTTAGTCTGAGACACCCCTGTACATTTCATACCTAAATTGTGCACATTACCTCCCCGCATACCCATAAAATATCGTGCTCGCATCTCCGTTTTCGCATAATCAAACTAGGGGAACGAGAAAAGCTTCACCTCTGTATATAGAAAAAAGAAAGAAAAAAAAAAAAAACATTTTGCGTTTTATTTTATTAGTTACACAACGCTAGTAGTCTAATCTGTATTTCTAGAAAATTAGCGTGTCGGAAACCTTTAATACATAAAAAGTCACGCGGATTACTTTGGAGCTCTTAGTTTCTTTATGAGGACAAAGCCGACAATGGCGGCGACAAAGGGAGTGGTGAAAGAGGCCTGAACTGACTTTGGAAATACTTCATTGCACAAAAACAGACAAAACGTCCAAGTCAAACCAAAATATATAACCTGTAATGAAATCCTGAATTCGACAGAGTCGACGCCATTCAACTTCCGAGACTGACGTTGATCATCCACTGGGTTTTCGTAAAAACTGAGTGCGACCTTATTAAGCAAAGATATGGTGATGATGGCGATGATCACCTTGAAACTCAAAACTCTATATTAAAGATTGTGTCCTTTTATCGCGATGCCAATCCTCAAAACTGCTTACTTGTTTAAGACGCTGAGGATGAAAATAGTAACACTTTAAGAACAAGAAGGACGATAGCCCACTCTCAATGATTAGGATAGTCATTGACCTGTCCTAGGAGACTTGTCAACTCAGGAGCTTGGAACACTCTCAAAAATAAAATTCCACCCCTCCAACTTCCAGTGGATAATATACCAAGAATTTACAACTTTGACAAACAGCGGAGTGTGGTAGTGAACCATAAAAAGGATTGAAGAGAAAAGTTTGCTAAGCATTTAAAAGACCACCATAAGGTATACTTCTAAAACTAAAGTAGGGACAGGGATGGACAATGTCTGCGGTTTCGAATCACCGGGGCAATTCTACTACCATCCTTTCAGGTAGAAATCTTCCGTGTGCTGTCTAGAGAAGCTGGAATAAAATTCAGGCAAAGAAAATATGTCTCCCACTCCAAGTTCACGCGATATTGCAAAGCGAACAATATAGCTAGAAAACGACCGTAATTAAATTCCACTAACTGGACCAGAACCGTTCTGCCTTCCAAGAGGAAACCAACTGAAAGCGAAAATGAAGTATCTGTAAGACTCCATCCGTAACTTGGAAATGGGAGTCCTCAGCGGGTCTAAGACATTCGAAGAAAGTTCTCAGAACTTACGACGGGGTTTCCCTAATAGGTCAGTTTTACAGACACTTGTTACCAACGAAACACTCCCAGTAGGATTATTGAAGATTTTGAAACAACCTAAGTAAAATGCAGGATTCTTGAGGGGAAATGGGTATACAATGTTGACACCTTATTACTGGAGTGCAATTCAGAGGACGACAAACGTTCTGTACCCATAAAACTTTTGATACAGGTCTGATGCCCAAGATGGAGAGCTGGCCTATATGAAGCCGTCTCAGATAATAGCTTCTGTAAAAGTCCTGAGACTTAAAGGAGTTATAACTTGTAACATTTCAAGAGAGAAAGGGGGCAAATATATCTGTAAGGTCATGGTGATTAACCCCCTCCCAAACATTCTACATCTCTATGCGTATTGTTGCCAACAAAATATAAAAATGAAAATTTTTTTTTTTTTTTTTTTTTTTTTATAACACATTTTTTGGTTATACATACAATTTTTCTTAAATTACATAAAATAAAAAAAAAAAAAAAAAAAAAACAAAATATTTTTAACAAACACTGACCACAATGCCGCAACATTATATATAACGTTGTGCACACGCTACCTCCATTTTCCTCTATGGCAGCCTCTATCTCGATGCACTGATAAATTTCCCGACATCGGCCGGCTTGTTCGACACGTATAATGAGATGGCTCACAATACTTTGCCAGATACCGCAGAAACATTATGTACCCTTCCACTCATTTTACATTGTAGTCATTAACGGAGAATCGGTAGGTGTGTTTATGTCTGGTACGGTGGAAATCTGATTGTGGGGTCAATAATTTCAAAATAAAGTATTTGTAACTTGAAATATGTGGTACCCCGGATGTAATAATTGGGATAATAAGATAAGATTGTATAATTTCATTAATATTGACCTATAATTCAATTCACGAATGAAAACCCCCCCGATGGTATCTCCACCTTGTCGTGGTGGTGGGGGGCTTTAAACAAAGAGAGACGCCAACCTTTTTGCAATGGGCTAACCACCCTGCAAAAAGTGAAAAAGGGTTCTTATTACTAGAAGACAGGCCTCGGAAGTTCCTGACTGTGCGACTGCGTCAGCGGACAGGACTGTACAGGCGCTAGCGAGGAATGATAGAGCAAGTGGCGTCACCCCGCGAAACGGATCCACAAGGCCGGCACCAAGAAGGAATAGGTCAGAAAGTTTGGACTCACCAGTTGTAGCTCCCAATTCTGCACCAGCACGAGGTAGGCGTATGCGCTGGACTAAGCAGCTTAATATAGCACTTCTTAGAGCATACTATCGTGCTACATATTTGGAGACGGACTTAACCGCTTATAGAACAAAACTGGAATTAGAGTGGATCACAGAACAGCCAACTAGTAAGATGGATGCATAACGCCTCTCTGGCCAATTCAGATCAATAATAAGAAGGAACGTATTCACTCTAGCAGAGATATAACGAATAAAAGCAGACATTCATCAACAAAACATTGGAGAATTACAAACAGAAATCCCAAATGAGTCAGAGGTCCCTTCAGGATGAAAATCGACAGAAAATCGTCGTAAGTCATATATACCTGAACGGCGAAGTAGTATTCTCTCAAACTATACTGATACTAATTATGAAGCCGTTTTTCACGATATGGACTTGAGTTACAGGGGAATAGGATTGGAGGAATGGCCTAAAATAAGTAGAATCCCTAGTGACCGAAAAAGCAAAGAACTTTGCCGGAAGATCAACAATATTGTAAAACCAATAATGGACGACAGCGGGAGTCTGAAAGAGACATCTCATCTTATATACTGTGCGGCAGCTACAATCTGTGAAGTTCTAAAAATAAGACCAGCTGGCAATATCACCAAAGAACACAGCTCACCCCATGGGAAAAAAGACTGATAAGGAAAATCGACAACACTAGAAAACAAATTGGAACTTTGTACGCATTTCAAAAACTCAAAACACCACCATCAAAAAAACTCAAGCATAAAATTATTCAGCTAGCAAAAATGAAAAATCAAACCGTCAAACTTTTCGCTTTATCTCCAGCTCCTAGAGGAACATCTTGAAAAATTGAGGCAGAAACTTATAAACATTTTTGCATATGCTAACAGACTCAAGAGTTACAGAAAGCGAACCAAACGTTAAAAAGAAAATCTTCATTTACAAAAAACCAAAACAGTTTTACCGACAACTCAGTACAGCCGGAAATCAAGCGCCCTCAGCGTCAAAACATGTTTGCATATTGGAGTGATATCTGGAGTGTAGGCGTACAACACGAAGATAGAGCGTTCTGGATACAGGAGGAGACTGATAAATGGGCAAACGTCCAACCCATGGAAAACATACAAATTAAAACAGACGATATTATTCATGGACTCAAAACAATAAAAAACTGGGCAGCACCCGGACCCGATAGGATTCATAATTTCTGGTGGAAGCAGATAACATCCAGTCACAATGCCCTCGCACGCCAATTTAGCGAATCTCTTATTAAACCTGCGTGTATCCCAGAATTTTTCATCAGAGGAATCACAATAATGTTACCAAAAAAAGGAGACCTACAAGAACCAAAAAATTATAGGCCTATCACCTGCCTTCCAACGGCATATAAAATACTTACCTCTATAATGAGAAAAAAATAGGCGAATACGTCTCGCAAAACCAAATAACAGTGTGGGAGCAAAATGGATGCAGGAAAGGGGCAAGAGGATATAAGGAGATCCTAATGATAGACACAATCATTACATGACACGCTAAAATAAAGACTCGAAATGCGTCTGTGGCTTGGATAGATTACCGCAAGGCATTCGATTCCATGCCCCATGTCTCACATACTTCGTGTGCTAGAAACATATAAAATCGACAAACAAATTACAGATCTTTTAAAACATCTCATGAAGACTTGAAGTACAGTTTTACAAGTCAATGGTAAAAATGAGGTTTACATCACTGAGCGGCTCCCTATCAGGCGAGAAATATTCCAAGGAGATAGAGCTTTAGTCCACTGTGATTCTGTCTTGCCCTTAACCCCCTTAGTAGCATGCTTAATAGTAGCCCACACGGATACAAAATAACTCCTAACACTACAATCACGCACATTTTCTATATGGACGACCTTAAATTATATGCTAGGGGTCCCGACCAACTTGGCAGCCAATTAGAAACAGTAACAGCTTTTAGTGCGGCAGTCCATATGGAAAATATTTATCAAATCTATCGCCTAGTGAACTTCCCTTTCAAATTAGAAAATAGCAATGAGCTTATCTTTCAACAAAATTGCGCTGATCTCTCTTCATTCATCTTATAAATTAAAATAGTTAACATTGTCTTGTTATTTATTATTCTGTCAACTGTCAAAGTCGTTGACAGTTTTGGCGTAATATCTTATTAGAGATTACATCCCATGCAGATATAATTTTTAATTTTCAAACTTAAATAAAAATAACCTGGTTATTTTGGACTTATTTGAAAAACGGCAAAGAGAAAATATATTTCTTTTATCGAGATCTACCAGCCTGAAAATATTTGCTCTATTTAAGACTCACCCCGTATAGTATTAGTACAAAACTAAATAATTAAATACTTTACTATAAGTTTAAAATCTTTTATTTTATTTCCTTCAAAAACTGTAAAATAATTTTAAATTAATAAACAAATAAAAAAAAAAAATTTGAATTTTAAAAATATTGTTTTTCCTAACATTAACTGACGTTTGTAAAAGATTGTGGAAAAATATTTTTATATTTTTTATCATTTATAGTTTCGTCTATAATAACGAAAAAAGATAATAAAGGTCAAAAATAAATTGTCAAATTAACAAAAGAAATCGTTAGCTGTCTAATTCCGAGCCGACAATTTCACGGCAAAGCCGTATAATTCCGAAATCTTCTAACTGGCCATTTTCTCCTAACAAGTTGGGCAATTCGGGCAAAATTTGTCGACGTTTTTATTGCGATACAGTCCACGTTCCGGACAAAGCCAAATAGCTTGTTAGTAGCCGTGTTCTAAAAAGAATACGCCAAAGTGCAACTGCAGGTGGCTGGAGCGCTACATTTATAGGTCAATTCCCAGTTTTTACGTTCAGAATTATTACTATTTTGTTTCGAGGACGAAATTTTATATAATTAAGATCTTTTATAGAAAAGCATAATATTTTTTTAATTAATCTAGTTTTACCGAACTGGATGAAGAGAATTCATTCTATTTCCATTCTTTGCATAGTTGTAATGTAATGTATTTATTCTAAGAGTGGGTCCCTCGTGAGACCTATGTTTGCTCATTTCTACAAACTACAAACTCTCAAGAACCTTTTAATATTAGTGGGTAACCAAAAAACTAAATATTAGTGGTTGTATCCGAAAATAATATATCACGAAAGTTTAGCATAATTTTGCCAAAAAACTCGAAGCTAGTCCTCCTCCTATATAGATTGTAGAATGAAGAACGAGAAAAAGGGGTTGGGGTAATAACCACGACCTTATCGATTTATCAGGTCCCTTCTTGAGTTATAGCTCATCATAGTCTATATAACTCATCATACATGGGGACCTTCCCCATATGGGGACAGGGTAATTCCCATCCTCCTCTGAGAACGGATGGCAAAAGACAAAGCATTCTTAATTTATTATCTGCCAAGCTACTGCTAAACTGACGGAGCTCGCTTTATTTATGCGAATTAGGAACTGCGGTCCTCGGCCAGATCAATGGCCTGCTCACTCGGCGAGTGGCGAGTGTCTAAATCGATATATCCTGATGAGATATTTGGTTCCATCCGGCCTCGAAGGCAGCGCGAATGAGCAAGTGTGTACATATATTTTAATTTCGTGCCATGGAATATATACAGTGGTCCGCACTGTATTCAGGAAACTTAGGCAGCATAATCTGCAGATAAAATAAGTAAACAATTTCGTATAAATGTATTAAACCTAAAATGCTTAGTTTGGGGAGATACAGGATGTAGAAATTAATATTTCGATTTTTCCAAATAATTTGAAGTAACTTCAATATCAGATGAAAATTGTGAGAGTTTTTGACATGAGAAATGACTTTGTCAATACAGACTTTTACTCTGTAGAGGGCGCCACCTACATATTTTTAACTGGTTTGAAGAGTAATAACTTCTTCCGTCCATTCGTGGTATAAACCAATTGAGCTAAATATACATTTTCGCTTATTTTTACATAAAAGGTCTCTGGTAAAAATCGCCAAGAGTAATGGTTCTGAGATATTTGAACCGTAATTATCAATGCCTGTCATCACCGACATAAATTAAACATAAGTTGACTAAATAGTTATTAAACTGAAATCATAAATTTGAACCTGTCAAAAAGTTCAATAGAAAATTCTTTTTAATCATCATTTTTCAGTAGAAAAATTATTATTTCAGTCAAAATACTCTATTCAACGTGTACCTCTATTTCTTGTCAATAATGCATTATGTATTGATTATTTACATTCTAAATATCTTGAGAACGGTTTCAAGCCCAGTGGAAGCGATTTTACTAAGAGGATATTTCTTTTTACGTAGAAAGTTTCTCTCACGAAAAATGTATATTTTCTATCTCTAGGTAGTTTTATACAGGTACGTGGAAGAAAAAAGTTATTACTCTTCAAAAACAGTTAAAACATATGTAGGTGGCGCCCCTAAATAGGAGTCATTTGACATCAAAATCAAATTTCTTTTTTTTTTTTTTTTAATAATTATTTTCATCGAAATATTACGTTACTTCCTAGTTATTAATATCCCATTTCCAGAAATTATTTGGAAAAACTCGAAATAAAATGAAACTTCTACAACTCAGTATCTCCGAAACTAAGCATTTAGGACATACAAATAAATACATACCGAACTTTTTTACTTATTTTTATGTGCAGAATATGCTGCCGAAGTTACCGGAATACAGTTCGGACCACCCTGTATATATGACAGATATTCAGGACGACAGATATACGACAGATATTCAGGACGTAACACGAGATTATAATAGAGAACTCTTAAGTGCGCCAGTATGTCAATGTGTCATTACATGTGATATCATGAGCCAGCTGAAAATATATGCAGAAGTTCCTCGTATTATATTATTTTTAATAAGCCCTGTACTTTACATCTATAATGATATTGAGGAGAACTTACTCGGTAGTACCGAATCGGTACACAATGGTGAAATGACGGATTCTTCTTGGTGTGTTAGGATATATTTTTTTTTGTTTCAGATGCTTTCATAAGATCAGGAGGCACAGTTATAGGCATATTCTCAGAGGAACTAGACTTCCGACGATCTTTAAGGCTATTCGATGGCTGTAATGTTCTACAAGCAGAGGTTTACGCTGTAAAGGCAGCGGCCAGTTGTATACGAGAGAAAATCGCTGACGTGATGAACTTGGGCGCTTTAAAAAGCATAACCATGCAATCGGTCTAAAGCTGTGATGGACTGCCGAGAAACACTGTCCTGGCTGCGTCAAGGCGGGGCCACTCTGTGCTGGGTGCCAGGCCACAACAATGTGGTGGGCAACCAAGAAGCGGGCCGTCTCGCCAAAAAGGGAGAAGTAAAAACTGCCCCACTGGGGTAGACGACTACTGCAGAGAATGCGGAGAGGAAGACGAAACCATAGAGTGTCAGCTGTGCCACTGTCCGGCACTGTAATACCGACGCTCTAAAATTTTAGGGCAAGGTTTTTTGGAGGGACTGGAGGAAATAGCAGAAGCCAACATCAGCGACATCAGCGAACTTTGCAAAGAGCAGGAAGTACTTTAACGCAAAGAAAGAATGAGAGGAATGTTTGGTACAATAATAGGGGGATATCGCAATGGACCCAAGGCCTCCGAGAGAAGAATCAAACAGGATCCCAAACCCCAGCAACCTAACTAACGACCATATATAATAATATTTTGTCTTTAACATTCTTTTCCATGCGAGAAAAATTTATCTTTCATCTTTAGCAATATAAAAACGTTTTTTTACGCAGAAGTAAGAGGCACGAAACAATAAGACCCCCAATCCCATGCCAAGAGAATTCTTCTTTCGCATGAGTTTTTTATTGCATGTACTTTGATAAATTAGGAAAAACTCGCCCCGCTACGAATGATGGATGAATTTTAGACGGGGAAATTGTTACGTCACGCTATTTTAGCTTGGCGAACGTTTTCATTAACCCCGGCAAACATTCAATTTGTAACGATTGTGCACGACTTTTGACAAAAAATTCAATTTTTGATCGCTTCGGTCATTATTTATTCAACGTCAGTATAGACAGGGATGGTTTTTGAATATTTAGGTGGCATTAATTAAGAGGCTCGCAGATCCAGCGTATTAAAAGTATTTCGATCATGTTTATAACTTTTAAAATATTTTAAAACTTTTAGTAAGAAATAACTAAACTAGTAGCGGCTCGCCGAAGCCAAATCTTTTCATCTTTAATATTGTAACACATATAGAAAAATCTTAATTAAACAATTGTTTTAAACAATTCAATTATTTAGTAGAATTTTTAATTCGCCGTCTTTATGTTCATGGGAAATTATATCTTCCTCATTGGGTGATAAACGACCTAATCTTTCTAGGCTTAATTACTGGATTTCTATTCATAATTCATTATTGCAAGGTGTTTTACCTATTAATTAAGAACTATCTAATTCTTTGATGAGAAGTTCTTTTAAATAAAAAAAAATCAAATGCGTCTGGAGTACAGAAGCAAATCGCGAGAGGGGACCTACTCGACAAGTGGCAAGAAAGATGGGTGAGAGGAATAAAAGGAAGATGGATATACAACTTGATTCCTGATATTAGGCAATGTATATCCATGCGGAGAGACTGATTACTTTGTCACGCAAGCTCTATCGGGACATGGTTGCTTTATGAAGTATCTAGCAGAAAGGAAGAAACGCGAATCAGTTGCAACTACTGTGGAAATATTGATGATGCAGAATATACACTGTTTAGATGTATGACATGGGACGCTATTCGTAATGAGTATAAATCTCATACCGGCTCAGTTTTCAATGCGGAAAATATGATGAAATATCTCACTGGGACAGAAGAAATGTGGAAACTAACTGCAGGGATAATAAGATAAATATTGGAGAAAAAGGAAAATGATATAAGAAAACAGTAAACAGACAGTAAACAGACAGTAAATCATAGCGAAGTAATGCGGAACCGGTTTCCACCATGATCAGTGTTAGGGAAATGCAGGAGAAGTAGTGTTGCCGGTATCGCATTGAGTGTCAGGCAAAAGTATTAGGTAATCCCGAAACATCGAGTTGTATTCAAAATATTATACAACGAAATAAAGTACATATATCCTTCTTATCTTAAACATTTTTTTTTCACAGCAATTATACCTGGTTGACAAGTGATCTCGGGAATCCAAGAGGTTCACTGTGCGGGCTAACATTCTAAAACTTTACGGACTATTCGGCAAGTTCCCAATATTGCAGACTTCTGACATTCAAGTAGATAGGATGGGTTGTTAAGATTGAGAATTTTGAGATTTTTCGAAAAGCTCTTATGGAATAAACCATTAGCTGAAATAATGAATAGAATTATATATACTTTATTTAGGTTATAAACTAGTTTCAACTGGTAATTTAATTCACTGTACTTAGCAATCTTTTCTAAATAAGTCAATGTGTTTCATGTGACTGAGATAGACCTAAACATCTGTAATGTTCGCCATTTGCCAGTGAAGCAATACTTGAGCCATTTAGTAGATGCATTGCATCGCTTTCTTTCATATTTCCCCGTTGGATATATGTATGCACGAGCATTTATCAATACCAAGTTCCATTTTAATATCTTTTGAGAACTCAGCTACAGTCTCCACCAAACACGTTAGCTGTCTCTCACATGCGGCATACAATTTCAGGTCATCAACATAAAATATATGGGTCAACTTGTATGTACATGTACAAAACATGTATCCGTAAATAGTCTTAAACATCTTTATTATAATAAAAACTTCTTTCTTAAACATTTTTATTATAATAATTATTACTAATCACTAATAACAAAACTACTAATAATTACTATTAACAAAACTACAATTGTTATAGTGAAGGGATATTTTGTGGAACTGACAGAAATGACTTCTGAAATAATATTTATGTATATATTATGAAATTTTAGTGTTTTCTTTAGTGTCTTATTGGTTTATTTAAAAATTGACAGGTCATATTTCAATATGATTGGAGTGACGGAACAATGAATGCATGGACGCAGATATGCAATAGTTACTCGAGTTAAGATTTTTGAAACTTAACAAACACTTGTCAAATTGAAGGTTATTATTTTTTTCAAATTAGATCAAATAACCAACGTTCTGAAAAATGATAAATATTTACGATATTGGTTTTGCATTTTGGTTTGTATTATTACGTGTGCTTTGTGTTTTTTAAAGTTAATTGGAGGAAAACTCCAGTTTGTACACCATCTCGTATATGGTACTAAAAACTAGTAGCTGCAAATCCATGACACGATAGGTAAAAAATACCCCCAATTGCTTTTTGTACTGTAGAGTGCCACGCCCTTTCTAATTTGAAGTTCAATAAAACACAAAGTTTACTTAATCTGAATGAGTTACATAGAGGCCACTAGCTTTTTAATTTTAACAGCCGGTTGGTCGGGGTTCAAAGATATTAATAAAAGGGCGCCACGAGATTATACTCTATGAACTCGGCATAAAAGATGTTACTATTAAGTAGACTTCAACACTAACCTCGAACTATTGAGTGCAACTACCATGAACTTCAAATATTACTGTAATTCGTTAAACTTGAGTGACTCTAACTTAACTATGAGACTAGACTGCAAATAATACTACTAAAAATGTTTAAGTAATTTATTAAAATATTAAAAGTT
Source organism: Sitophilus oryzae (assembly GCF_002938485.1). NCBI lineage: Eukaryota > Metazoa > Arthropoda > Insecta > Coleoptera > Curculionidae > Sitophilus > Sitophilus oryzae. Next base: position 2,853,617 of record NW_022145740.1, read on the forward strand.
AACATTTAAAGAAATGGAAATGAATAAAAGTAAATGATTGAAATATATTAAGTCAGAATTTAAATCAATAAAAACTAAATCTATGACGTCATCCCCCTTATCTAACTTAATACTAAATACAATCAGGGTGGTTTATACCCATAAATCAAGTCTAAAATTATACTAATATCTAAACGATCTTACTCTACAGTCTTGAAATTACTTGAAACTTCCTCCGGGTGAGCTACGGTGTATAGCTATGGGGTGGCTACAGCAGGGTACAGCAGCTCGGTGTACTGTCACTGGAGCCCACGGATGTTAGCAGACGTATGGATGCCAGCCAGGTGTAGGACTTCAAAAGATGAACATAAAAAAACCCTCAACGAGGGTTTATGATGTCCAACTCTACACACGGGCAACAGGAACGGATGGAATTCTGGACTGCTCTGTGCTGTACGGTCTGGATCGGTCTTCTTGCTCTTGGAACTATTCGGGGACTTCTTGGGCACGTGGAATCGGAATATCGGTCGGAAATGTTGGCTATTTTAATCCCATTGCGGAAATTGGTCGGTGGTCCATGTAAACTCAGCAAAATCCACCCACGTCTCTGACCAAATGTGTTTCGGGAGCCTTAATCCTTCTTTACGAAGACCTGCTATTCACCAACAGGGAATGCTTCACGAAACGGCAGCCAGTTCTTCACGACGATATTCTCGGTCGGGGAGTACACAAGAAGTGATGCAAGGATTCGATTTCCTTCACAAAATCAGATTTCAACCGGAAATCTCCCTCCAGGATATAGATAGAGAACTATATATCTTGACTAGTCCAACTCACAAAAAGGCATAAATAAAAAACCATGTTCTAGATTATTTTCACAGCCATCTTCGATATCCGGTCAATGAACGAACTAAACTCACAAATTCCCACATTTAAATGAACGAATTGCGCACTGCGATCCACATCAAAAATAACCAATTTAACTACGAAATTTTATCTGATAATTATAAAATTTCAATAACCAAAGCAAAGGATAAATAAATCCAAAAACATCTGATTTGATCTGACAGTGACAAGCAGGGTTCGGAAGTAGTTAATTAAGACGTAATTTACCTGATTAACTACGTGTAGTTTTTCTTCAAAAACTACGTCTTTTCCCGTTCATTAACTACATGAAAACTACGTTAATAAACTATGTATTGATATTATGAATAATTTTCATTTGTATGAGGTGTAATAGAGATAATATGATGTAAATATTATATTTAAAGCCATATTTCTTCTGTTTTCTTAAATACATTATGTGTTTTTAAAGCTTCAACTTATTATAACCTCACCTCAAATCTTTGATATTTGAAAGTTACATACGTAGGTTACATAAACTACACCCTCTACATAAACTACATTAACTACATGTAATGTAGTTTATGTAGTTTTTAAAAGTAACATGTAGTTTTCCGAATCCTGGTGACAAGGAACAAGTGATGACCAAAGATATAGAGAGATGGACAAAAATTCTAATGCTGGGCGGTATCCAGTGACAATATTCTGTGGCTATATAATATCGCGGTGTATAACGGGTTGCATAATCCTAAAATTTAATAAAATAATATTTAACCATAAAATTATAGTAAACATGATGCAAAAACAATAGTTATTTGCGATAATTTATGAGCTAGCACACAGAGGTCGTTGCGAGGAAATTTGACTGTTACAAGAGAGATAATTTTAAAAGGTACTGCTTTAAGGAAATTGTAATTTTTATTGAATAATTGTAATTTCCTTAAAGCAGTACCTATATTTATAATTATTATATTAAAATTATTGAATTTCATTTTATTTTTTCTGTGCAATATTGAAACTTTATTTGTATATAATTTAATATTTAATGAATATTATAATAAATGCAAGAAATTTTTGGAAGTTTGGAAGTAAGAAATAGGTATAGATCATACGAAATAAAGTTTGTCACGTTTTAGTCACGATTAAGCTTGACCGGCATAGCGTTGCCTACTTTTACATATTTTCTTTTAATCAAAATATTTTATGAAATAAAAATGAATTAATTATAAATATATAAATTATAAGTCATTATTATTTACATCAACAAAATTCAGCTCTTTAACATTGACTAAGGGACATAAAGGACCATTATTACCGCTCCAAATATTCTAATAAGGTTGCGATGAGTTTTTTGTTTCGTAAGGCTGTTAAGCTGCTTCGGCATCTTGTACATTTCCCACTGCAAGCGGTTCTAAAAAGAATATTTTCGACTGCAAGGTCTGCTAGTAAAAAAATTAACCTTATAGTATCATAACACAATTCACTTAAACCAAAAACTCCTAATACAAAACAATACCGTCAAAATGAATCAAATGTCAGGAAATAAATAAATAAATGTGACAGCTTGATCTTTTTAACAGCAGAGGTACCACCTAAATCGCCAGCGGGAAATTTAAATTCCAGTTAGTCAACCCGACGCCCAATATGTCCATGGGTGGCAACAATGAATTTAATAAATCGCCTCAATAGCGTAATAAAATAAACTACTTTGAAATTAAAATGACAGACTAATTTAAGAATGTCAAAGGTTCCTGTCGCTATAGAGACTATATCTAATACTGCAAGTTAAATAAAAGCTTGTAAAAAGTGACGAGTTATCGATTCGTGCCAAAACTCTCCCCTATCGACCGAACCTTCACAAAAGGCACTATCAGTCGAGAGGCCAAAGGTCATTTGCAAGACTCGAATTCGAAATAGTTTTCGAGAATGTAACGCCGTCCGTAAGGCCTTCGCATAATGTCAGAATCAAACTTGGATCGGTGATAAATCGAATGCATGTTTTCTACGGCGGACAGATGGCGAGAAAACGAGTGGGCACCGTTTTTTGCGCTAGTGCGAACGACAACACCCGATTGAATTTTTTCTTTTACTATAATGCCGAATCAATTTCCCAAATCGACTGCTTTAGGTCCCATCGAATTAATAAATACTTTATTTAATATAGTAAATTATAGACTCAGATGCAAAAAAAGACAACGGTTTGTAATTTTTAGCCCTATTTTTATGATTTGTTTAGCAAGCCGTAATAATTATACTAGCTTTAATTCGTAAACACAGCTATTTATACACTTTAGTATTTGGCATACTATACAGAGTTAATTGAGGGGTTGTTTTTACCTTAACTTTAAAACACCCTACAATACATTTTGTGTGTACACAAATACAATAATTTTGTGTGTAAATTTTCCTAAAATATAATTTTCCTAAAATATAATTTTACGGTCAGAACCATGTCTCCTGAGCATTTTGATTTTTGAATCATGTCAATACCATGCTTTGGTTACGTTGTGATACGATACGTGTCCCTGTGACAGTTTTCAATGTCGTCCGATCGCGACCATATTTCGTGGGTAGGCTGTGGGTGACGGCGCATCATGTCCCACCCTGCAAAGTTGGATACGGCGTTTCGCTTACATCTTCATCAAGGTGGGACTAAGGATATATTGGACGGGCTACAGGATGGCGCCCTTGACATTTCGAACCGATGCCCCTAAATCGACGAAATCGTCAGGTTTTCTCTTAATAATTATAGGTCGATTGGAACAAAACTTGGCACGTGGATAGAGGTAACCGAATAGAGTCCACAAACGGACAGAAATACAGACGGTCATTTTAATACAAATTTTGTGAAAGTGAATCACATTATTTACTCATTTTTAATGTATTACTTTTTCAACATTTCAGACTACACTTTTCCAAACATGTCTTTCAAATAATTCAAGCCCTTCAAATATGCCCACATAGTGCACACGCAATTTTTTTATTTCATAAATCAAAAGTATAAGCAAAATATAACCGGTCTAAAATATTGTATTTTGTTAGTACGTCTATTGCTTTAAAAACACGTAAAAACATCTAATGCGTGAAAAAGAGGTGTGTGTGGTGTGACATAGCGACAACATGATTTGCATAAAATATATTCTAAAAAGTATTGTTTTATTTTCTGTATGAAATTGCATAACCGCCGATAGTGAGAGAGTCGCGGACTTATTTATATTCGTTTCTACGTTTATGCTGACAGTAGCAAATGTTCAAGTTTGCTAAACATTGTGGATTGATATTGGTTGTTAAACCAGCTAGTCAATTATCCAAAATTTGAGCCTAGTTTTATGCATTCTTTTTGTGGAGGGACCTTACGTTAACATAATGTCTAGCTATAGGTCTAGCAGTCGGAGATCAAGAGCTGACCTTTATGGAGCCGTCTCAGATATTGGCTTTTGTCAAAGCCCTGAGATTGTATGATGAGTTACAACATTCTACGTTCTAGGTTTCACTCTTTTGTTTGTTTTGTTTGGGTAGTTGGCCTTTAAGCGTGTTTTGATTGCTTTGGTTGTTTTTTTTTGGTTTTCTCTGTTTGATTAATGCACATTACAGGAAATTTAGTGGATATGGCAACATTATCTTTTCTTCTGTCACTGTCATGTCAAACCACTTGTTAAAATTTTTCGTAACGTCAGGTATGTCAATCAATAGTAAAATAAAAATAACAGCAATATAAAACACTAATCCGCATTTTTTCTTGTTTAAAATTACTACTGAGAATTTGATCAATAAAAGAAAAATACGAAAATCATGTGTCAGGATAGTTTGCTGGATCCAGTATTAATGTTTTTCTCAAAAAGGGGCATTAAATGTGAGAATTCATATTTCGTTTTTATTGAGGAACTACTACTGAGGAAAACATTGATAAGAGATGTAGCCTTGATCAGAAATGGAACATCCAAATTCGAAGATGGTGCTGGTATATTACAACTGAACAAGAGAATAAAACAACAAACAACAAAAGAAATTACAAAGTGCGTTATAGTTACAGTTGAGGATAAGCAATGTATGTCGAAAATATTAGGTTCCGCAAGCCTATCCATACATTTAACAGTTTTCGAGATACTTGCCTTTGCTGCATCAACATAACATTTGTATACACATAGAAAAATTACAGAGTTGATAAAAGAAATAGAGTAATAGCCATTTATATGTTTATAAATCCTTCCCCGACACTTTCTTTTGGGTCTTGTTCCAGCTATTCCCCTTGTCCGTTTTCATCCACGGTAGCAGTTTCAACGACACAAATAAAGTCTGCTCAGCTTTTAACGAATAAAATATTAAAGGCGTGTTTGCACAAGAAAAAAACCGTTCCTTCTATGCCAACAATCAAGGGCTGTCGGTTCTCTCTTCCCTAGATTCACGGATGCAGTTAAATCACTGACAGTGTTTTCTCTCCGACTAGTTGTCCTGATTTATATTTCATGGAGGCGCTGTACTGTCTCATTTATTTTTTAGGAAGAGGAAGATTTATTTGGTAATTATGTATGAGGAGGTTTAAGTGGAGTGTTTTTACGGGGTTCTTTCTTTTTAATTGCTTTTAGTTCGAGTTGTGTGGTGAAGAAAAACTACATTTAAATAAATAATCAAAAACCTTTTAGCGCAGACTTTTGATTCTGATAACAAGCAGAAACGAGATAAATAGGAAAATAGAATGAAAGTTTATTTCCTAAAAATAGTTCTTTGATTAAATACTGCTCGCCACAATAAAGTGTTGATTCACACATCGTCTATAGATTTCAGTTAAATAATATCTTCTAAAAAATTAAGTTTAAATGCTGTAAATAGTAGCAACTTATCACAACTGCATTGGTGCGATTTTTAATTAAAAAATGGGAGACCGTTTGGATATTCTAACAGCTGGAGCGCTTTAAGAAACATCATCATGCAATCAGCGTGATCGAAAACTGCAATAGACTACCGAAAATCACTGTCCTGGCTACGTCAAGGCGGGGCCACTCTGTACTTGGTGCCAGACCGGGCAACGATGAAGAGGATAGACTGGCAGAAGAGGGTGCCAGGAAAGAGACTGTGGCAGATGATCCACCACTTGTCACTACCATCAAGGCCAAGCGGCAAGAGACGTGGCAACACCATAAAAACTGTTATTGGCCAGGTGTAGATAGCAAAAAAAATTCACAGTCCTTTACAAAGATGCAACCGGGGGGGCATTGAAAATGATGAATAAAAACGTAAAAATATAATTAGTGTTAATATGAGTGTATTACATACATATGTTTAAATAACGAACTTAACAAAAAACAACAGATTTAAAGATTCACTGAAAAAGTAGTAATGTTAAAATTAAATAAAACATTATCAATAATAATTATGCGATTGCACCTATCCGTAAAACAAGCAAGCAAAAAAAAAAGAATTCTTACGGAAAGTTACACTTTACGATATAATGTTTTAATGTTAAAGGCAAACCCCATTTAAACACAAAACTTTTTAATACCTACTACTGTATCTAAAAGACTTTTTTTTTAAATTATTAAATTCTTAGCCACGCTTCTGTTTTTCTTGGCTGTTGTGCGTCACGTCACAGATTAACAGGCCAACGTTTGCACCACAACGCGATGCTGCAGACCACTAGGTAGACCGGTCGTAGAAATTTATGTTATACAACTTGTAGTCAATCTACACAAATATTATCAAAAACTTTTTTTCTTTTAAAACGTGTTCAGATTTTGTAAAAAGTATAAGTCAAAATCGCAAAACTTAAATTTGATATGAGTTTCTTAGTTTTTAACTAATATAGTGGCGAATTACAAAAATTCCTTTTCAATGAAAATTAATGAGTTAAATAAGATAATTTAATAAATTACTAGCTTTTTCGCGCGACTACGTTCGCGTTACACCTCGAATCGTTCATGCATTGATTTAAATGATTTTTTACTTCTTTATAGCTAGTGAGCATAGATGTTTTTTATTTTTCATCTTTTTTTTTATTTATTAAGGGCACTAGTACTCTCTTTATAGGTTATTTTTTATTCTTTGAAGGATAATTGAGGAAGATATATTTCGTTATGATGTCACTAAATAAACCCTTGTATAAAATTTTATACAGTCTGGTTTATAATGTTATAATATTGCATTTTCGTACAGCAAACTTTCATTCCCTATTCTACTCCCTAAGGGTATAAATTTCATAAACTCGCTTTACCTTTGTGCCAATTTTTATGTGTATAATCCAGAGGTCACCAAGTTTTCACCAAAGAAATAGCCATTAAGCACTATAAAAATACTTCATAACAAATCTACACATATATACATTTCATTTAAAAAAAGAATCATCAAGATTGGTAGAGCGGTTTCGGCGGGATGGATGCAACAAAAAAACCCTTTGAGCTTTTATATATGTATGGATTAATTATTTTTCCAACATATTTTACTTTGCAAATTTTTATAAATATTCAGACTCGCCAATATCGTACTCCACCGTGTCCAACCTGTTTAGCCAAACGTAGGCCGATTCCTCTTCGGCGGCGTCGCGCGTCGTGACCCTGGCCGAAGAAAGAGTCTTGAAGACGCTCATCCGCGCATAGGAATAAGTTGACTGCGTAGCGTATTGCGTATTAATCGATTCTGAAACTTTCTATCTCGTGTATAACATGTTAAGCAAGTTTATTATTTAATCTCGATTTTAATAGATAAATGTGTGAAATGCCACCTGAATATCTCCCGCCATGATTTTTGTTACGGTAAAGTGATTTGTATAAACTTTATTCAATAACGTATATTTTCCTCCATTTAGTGATTTTTTAATTTTAAGCGAAAATTAAGTATAACATTTTAGGAAAAAGAAACACTGTAATATTTTAAAGAATAAGGAGAAATTAGTCTTATTTTGAAAGGAAAATATAGAAAAAACTCTTTCTATAGAAAAAATCTTTATACTAACCAGAATCCGGTGACATATACGCGGTCTCACCGGAAACATTACTTATTACTTCGCATAACTTGAAGAATATCTACTTTTAATAATGAACACTTCAGAAATACACCAGTAAAAACATTTATTATTTGAGACTAAAACTCGAATTAAATTATAAATATTAGTTACCTATGTTGTTATAGCTTTTATAGGCCTGTTTAACGACTTAATAAGTTACCTAGCGAAAAAATATGTGCGCGTACCTACCGCTATTGTTACAAGTTAATTCGTTAAAGAAATATGTTGCACAAGTTAAAAACGCTAAAATTTTAATGGTATTACTTGTGCATTATTGTAATTTGTTGGAATTATATCTTCTTTAAATATAATTAGACTTTTTAACGACTTTTAAGTTACCTAGGAAAAAATCTGTGCACGTACCTACCAGTATTGTTACAGGTTAATGCGTGAAACAAATGTGTTACATATTATTTGTAGTATTAGTGGTATTATATTGGAATCAGCTTGGCATTAGTGGGGCATTATATGAGAAATTTTGGTATTTAATTTGAATTTTTGGCATTAGTATACAGACATTTGTCAGCGGTTTACTCCTTGTAGATAATCAAAAAGTTTTTTGATAAAATTTGCTTTTTATGTCAGATCATTTCTATGAAAAATTACATTAGATTTTTATTAAAGACGCTGGGTAATTAAAACATTGACTAATAAAGCTTGTCCACTTTAAATAAGGGGTCACGAACACTTTGTGCCCTCTTATATCGTAAAGATGTTACGGAAATATACTCCTGGTTACACCCCCATACAGAAAACAGTGTAAGGGGTGTAAATAAATTGTATAATCACTGTTTTTTAATAAAAACTATAAAACATTTCTTATTTGTGAGATTAAAAAAACAAAACAATGCATTGGTTAAAATAAGTACATTCAGTACATATGTATGTGTTATAACATAATATAGCCATTACTATTATACTATTATTATTAAAATAATATGTGTGTAACATATTTCTTTAACGAATTAACCTGTAACAGACATTTATATTCCCAGTATATTTTTGTTTAACAAACCAATCAGGAAAAATCCAAAACCTACCGTTATAGGAGGTATAAGATGATTAAACTTATATAATGACAACTACTTATCGGATAACAAATTAATTACTACTGTCAGCTAGTTCAGCTACTGTCTAGGTAGAATATACCTAGAGTACCTACATCTACCTATGATGTAAGTAGATTAAAGCTTATTTTGACGTTACCTCTCACTTCGGTGTCACAAGCTGAATTTTTCAGGGATGGAAGTACAGTACATGATATGGGGACCCTTATTCCGATAGTAGTACAAAATTAGACCGGGTAAAAGGGCACTATCATCAAAAATCGATATATTAATACCACCGTATAGAGAAAACAAATACTTATTTTTTGATCCAGTACACAATAAAGTCTTCGTAGGGAGTAATTTTTTATAATTATTTACGAAAAACATTTCCATTAGCGCTTATGACCAAAAAAACTTTAAACACGAATAATCATTTCAATCATGCGAAAATTTGGTTTAAAATAGATTTTTTAATATAACTTTCATTTAACGAAAAACGAAGGCCTAAATGAAAAAAAGAAACAATTTAAAAGTTTCGCTTATGTCTTGACAAGGTATCAAAGCAAACCCCATATTTTTTGCTTTTAAACTAATAAAGATATATCAATAAATAATTAGCGATGTAATGGTTTTTGCGCGCGCTGGCCGACTGCCGCCGCTGCGCCGAGATTTCCTATACCCTTGTATATATGACGTCACGGTGTGGCAAATGTAGCATTTTAATTCGATTTGGGCTCCCTTATATAGGATAACAGAAACATTTTCAATGTTAAAAACAACTACTAGAACACATAAAGAACCTAGTATGCGTAATTGTAGGTGTCGACATTGGCACTGCCCCACGTGGATAAACCTCGTGAGATGGAAGATTTTCAACGACGACTACTGCAGAGAATGCGAAGATGACGACGCTTTAAAACTATAGGGCACGGATTTTTGGAGGGTCCAGAGGAAGCAACATCAGCGACATCGGGAAATTTGCAAAGAGCTGGAAGTGCTTTAACGCAAAAAAAAGAACGAGAGGAAGGTTTGGTATCATAATACAGGGGTATCCCAGAGGATCAAACAGGATTCCAAACCCCAGTAACTTAACCTAACCTATCCATGCCAGAGCGGAAGAAGTAGCTTTGACTAATGCTTTTGAGGTTTACCTCTTGTCAAAGCGTTATTGGTGAATATGTTGCTATGTAAAAAATATCAAAATTTCAGCTCAGTAGGTACCCTATGAGAATATAATTTAACTTAATCCACCACATTTCATTTGGCTTATAAACTTTATAAAACTTATCTAAGAAATAAAATAATATTTCCTAATTGACTGAATGACTGATTCATAAAATTCTCTATGCAGTATTAAGTAACAGATATTTATTACTTATTTAGTTTTAATATTTCTGGTCCTATCTTATGGGTGAAACAATTCCAGAGATCCAAAAGGACGACAGCACTTGGTGCTAGACCCTATTGGACCTTTTGTGAGACCTTTGTTAGGAATGAACATCGTCTAGGCTACCAGTCAATCTAAGTTAGAAAAATAGGTAGTAGAGACTCAAGGATGTCTCCGGTAAATCGGCTAGAGCATTTTTTTTATAGATGGGAAACGCCTTTAGGGCCGGAGTGTGAAGATCTCCCTCATGCGAGAGGGCCTACCCACTAAAAACCAATCTGTGCTCTAAGCTCGCCAATCTCGGTAACGCCGAAGGCATTTCATCAAGATTAGAGACTTATCATAGTTCTATGTTGGTCTTGTCTGTACCCAGATCTTGTCTTTTTCGTCCTTCGCCTTTTTCTTCATAATGTTCCTTAACATGCCGCAAATCACTTCGGTATTTTCATTCGATGATGTTAGAAGGTTTCCGACGTTTACTCTAGAAATCTTCGTACCACACACTGTTTCTGCGTTTTCCCGTAAATCTTCGTGCGCGTGTACTATTTGCACTAGAGCAGGCTAGAAACCATATATTGGCTTATTTGCTGTGTCACTTAGATTAATTTTGTGAAGGTATTAATTGAGTTGGGAATACTCTATTAGTATTCCAATTGCACTAGGAAGACTGTTAAAAACGTTATGTTGCTTTATCATTGGGATACTATGGAAGGGTGGAAGTTACCACAGGGTTGTACAAAATTTACTTAAGCTATCGCAGCTATCGATGACGATATAATCACAAGTGTCGGACAAAAAGATATGTCTGAGATGATAGATCACTGTCACATCTTAAAAACTAAACTTTTGATTGCATTATACACTACGCAAGATAAAAAATCAATTATCCATCTTTATGTTCAATACAACCGAACGTTCAATCAGCACGATATATAACAACAATAATTTGGCTGTGGGCGAGTTTTCGTGTCGCAGGTGTGAGTTCAATTCACTACTGTCAGCGACAATTTTGTGGGTAATAGTTACAAGTGGTAACATCACAACACCATTTATAAATAAAAATTGGCTGGATTCATTTTACTGATCTTTGATCTCAAACTTATCTATTAAAACATCGAAAAAATCACGGAAAAAGGAATATACAAAAAAATAATTTATAAATAAATCAGGTATGGAACTCCGGCGATAGACAGGTCAAGTTACGCACGCTTATAGCTTATTTATAATAAACAGAAATTGGTGGCAACATAGTATGCTATATTCCCACCACATTAGAATAGAATATGATGACATTAGATTAGAATATGTTCTAATCTAGAAATATGTTGAAATACAAGGAAAATACTTGAATCGAAATAAGCTTGTGAAATCGGCCCACTGTAAACTTTTGGCTTTAACTGTGTTTTTTAGAATCTATTTATTAGAGCAAGTAAAAAATATGAGCTGTTCCATAGACAATTTAACATGCTTTGGTATGAGTATAAATTTGCCCAGAGTATTTATCGTTTATATGCGTAGCAACGGGTAAACAAATGAAAGGCATTTATGTGACAATAAGAATACAAACTTGTCAAATATTGCAATTACTATCTTTGTAATCGAAACTTTCACATTGTTCTTTCATTGTTTGATTAGTTCGTACATGATCAAATTTCAGAAGTCGGTTTTCGGGTTATTGAATGGCCCGCATGCAATCCAGACTTAAACCCGATAGAATATTTATGGGATGAACTAAAACGAAGAATTCGTGCTAGACGAAGAGCCCCAACCTCTATCCCAGAGCTCATTGTTGTGAAGAGTGGCTTCAGTGTGAAGAGTGGCTTAATATCCGGCGAGAAACAATATCAAACTTGATTGAATCTATGCCAAACCGTATGAGAGATGTTGTTAGAGCAAGAGGGGGTCATACGCATTATTGAAAATTTAGTTTAGTTAGTTGTCCATAAATAAATAAATAAATAATAACATACCTTTTAGTAATAAAAAACGATAATTTGTTTCATGCAAATTCATATTTGTTTTCGAAATATATGAAATTGTCTTTCAAACAGGGTACATTTTTTCTTAATCTGACAAATAGATTCTAAAAAATATATAGTTAATTTCAAAAGTTTGCCTTGCGCCGATTTCTATGCACGCAAAAATATAGGAAACAAATAACTGTCAAATTGATTGGTCTCAATTATTCCAGATTTTTCGGCATCATCTGTATCACAAGATTGACACAAACACCGTTCACTTCACTCTTAGAGTTTCAAAACAAACTTAAAAATTAAGCTCTCTAATCTCTATATAAATATTATTTTGAAAGGGCTAATAAATAAACCGCTCACACAAAACAGTAAAATACGTAGTGTCCAATTCGTCAGTTTGCAAGACGAAATAAACTTCCTCTTTAAAGCCGTCGAGCCATCCCAATAATCAAAATCGTATTATGTTCAACACGGTTTGATGCTCCGGTCCGTTATCGATCTCTCTCTCTCTCTCTCTTCCTCTCCATTTCTTTCTTTCATCTCTTTTTGCAACAATGAAGCAAATCGAAAGAGTTCCAGTTAATTTTTCTTTTATTTTGAAGGAAGCCGTTACCACTGAATGTTTCTTTGTCTCCTTTCTGCTTTCTCCCCCGTATTTTTCATTTCTTTAATAACGACCGTTCGGAAGTGTGCCACATAGAAAACCGTTTCTATCCTCTCTCACAATTCTTTTCAAACGGGATTATGATGAGACGGAGCTCCCTTTTTTATTAGCTTACTTCGTCAAATAGGGGCTCGTTTGTTATTAATTAAGAGTCTTGATATCAGTTTTTGCTTACTCCAAGCTGATTCTCTTTCTTAGTGTTTTTGTCAGTATTAAAAATAAATTTGGCGTAAATAATTTAATTTCTTCCTTTTCGACCTTTTCTATAAGATATATTAATTATGTAAAGAAATGTTTTTTTCTCTCCAAAAACTTAAACGTAAAAAGGAAAATAAAAGAGACTTTTTTTAATACAATCTAATAAAAATAAATGTATTGCCCATGCATCTGTAGATGTTAGTAATGTATGGCAATCACTTCTTCGATTTTAAAGAACATAACATAAATAAACATAATATATAATAATAGCTACCGTATATAGCGTTGAACGCCTTGGGAGTAGCAAGGTACAGCTTGCTATACTAGAGCCGTTTGGTATACAAGGAAGGTAATGTGGCTAGCACTACGCTTCAACCGCCTATTATTACCTCAGGATTGTGAATCCCAAGTACTCATTTAAGGCTGAGTCGACCTAGGTACCCAAACTATTTTTATTTTAATAAAAATAGTCGGCTGATGAAATGCCGGGTGTGGGAATCGAACCCACACCTTGAGATTGGTAGACGAGAGCCTGTATCTCTACGCCACCGGGCACCCTAAAAAAAAATATATATATAAATAAACATGACATACGTAAAAATGAAAAACAAATTAAAAATAATAATAGAGAAAGTTAGAAGCTTTTTGCTTTTACCTTATTAAGTAATAGTTATAAGGTAGTAACTGTTAATTTTGATTTAGATTGTTAATTTTGAAGTAGATAGTTTTTATAGATGTTAGTAATGTATGGCAATCGGGAAGAGATAAACTTTCCGAAACGTTACGCAGTTTTTGTTCGTTAGGCAAATTTGTTTATCAGTAAACCTAACTGCTGACAATAAGTCTCAGTTCGATTAACGCACCAGTGTTAAGTATTTTAATAACTATTTTATTTTGTAGATAATCTCCCAGTGCAGTGGCGAAACACCCATACAGGATTTTTTTTGAGAGATGAATCCACCACATAGGTCCAGATATTTTTTACAATGTTGTTTCTATGACCACAATATAAATGAGGAGCAGACTTTCTAGACGCATTTTGTCAATTTTTTCGAATTTTGGCAAACAAAGAAAAACTGATGCGCCTTTTGCCAAAGACTTACCGTAAAACTAGAACACTTAAAAAATGGACAAAAATCATAAAGATCATATCATATTTGCTGGAATTGTGCAAATTATAAGCAATGAAATGAATAAAAAACATCCTATTAGCTAATTTTATTCTTAACCATTTAGTTTTTTAATGTTAAGTGAAATTGTAATAATTAATATTTAATAAAGTAAAGACTATTTTATTACTTATTATTAAAAATCTAGTTTTGATAATATATGTAACAGAGTCCTTTAGACGTGAAATTTCTCTTTATTTTTCTGCTACCACGGTCCGTATCGCCAACTACATAGTCCCCAGTTGTAGTTCTATTCATTATTTTAAGTAGTATTATTCAAAAAATAGAGAAGTTGTAGTACAAAAAAAAACACTCTTTACCTGGCAATGACAAACAAACAGCAGTACGTCCACAAAAAGGCCATACTTCTCTTTGCAGAAAAAAATAAAAAAAATACTTCTCTTTGTATACTGCCAATGGACATACAGCACATCGAAAGTCTAAGGTATTTTTGCCATTTAATTCAAATAAGATAAAATGAATTTAGAACGTAATTCCTGACATAACATTGTAACTCTGTGTATGCAGTTTGCAATGCCACCTTTGGATGGTAATCTTAAAAAATGGGCCAAATGCATTTAGCAAGTCTGTTCCTCAAATTAAAGCAGGTTTTTTTAAACACATGAAAATCTAAGCAATACTCTAGCAGTACTAACAATATTAAATAAAAGACAATCATATTTACGGGAATTGTGCAAATTATTAGCAATGAAACGATTAACAGCGCTTTCAGATGGTCGCGTCCGTCGTGTTTTTTCAAGATAGCCGTCGGACGAAATCATCCGGAAGGAGCATACGCGACCCATGTGAAATTGTTCATATAAACTCATGGTACTTGCTCGAAGTCGCGGGCAGTCCGCTCCATGTGAAAGCGCTGTAAAAACATTCTATTAGGTAATTTTATTTTTTAACCAATTCGTTTGTCATATAAAAATATGAAAAAATTTTTTCATATACATTTTTTTTTATTTAATACGTGTTTACATTACGCAAAAGCGTACTTAATTAAGTACGCTTTTGCGTAATGTAAACACGAATTAAATGAAAAAAATGTGATAAAAGTTATTCTGTCATTATATGTCAAAAATTTCCATCCACTATAATTAGCTGTTATTTACCTATCATAGAAAGAAAAATTTTCGGAAGTAATTACCCAAGTGCATCAAAATTACCGATACATTTTCATGAAAGCATGTTGTCTAAAAACTGCATGAGTTTATATTCATATTTTGCCATAAGAGCCCGACTCCGAATGCTGTTCATTATTGAGAACATGCTTAAATGAAAAATTATCAGGTTAATTTTGATGCACGAGTGTAATTCGGTAGAATATTTCCCGAATAACATGAAAATACAAGTGAAAATATATAGATTTTTTAAAAATATTTATTTGAACATATTAAAAAAAATCTACCGTAAAATCTTTATAGTATTTGCCGTTTTTCCTTTTCATATTAAATGTCCAATCGGCCAAAATATTGGCCAGTGCCGAGATGTTCGCATCCAAAATGTAGTTTCTATCTTTTATAAAGTCCATAAACTGTTTCCATACATACAGGTGATAAATTGTAGTGTTTTTCGGCTCACTTTCGGCAACTTTTTCTTCAATTACACTTAAAGAATCGTTTCCAAATCGAGACATTTTTAGAATAACTATTAAAAATAATTTACCTCTAAGGTGACAAATGTGTCATTGTCACTTAGACATGCTGCGGGAAATTTTCGCCGGGTAATTTTCGATTTTAGCGGGCAATTTTCGCCGAAAATTACCCGCTTCATATGGGATTTTTTGTACATGAGTGAAATATTCGGTAAAATATATGCTTTACAATCGTTACCCTCAAAATAAATTAATTTGATTGGTTAAAAAGTTCTGGTGTGAAACTTTCATACAAAGATGGTGTTTTATTATTACTTGCTGTTTCCTGTATAAGAAAATTATTTATAACTGCAGTATTCTATAAGTATGTCCCCAGATTGCCTTTACAAGTAGAAAAACTTTTTTATTACTGATACTTTCAGAAAAATGCATTCTTCATAAAAAAATTTGCTGGTTCTAAAAGGGTTGTAGCGTTTTAAAAAAAATGTACCATTTTAAAGAAAATTAAAAAAAAACATGAAAATATGGTTGATTTTTTTCGAAAAAAAAAATAATAAAACGCGTTTGTATGCTAATATAATTTCGTTTTCATACTTTGATAGACTGTCATTGATAGAATTTTAATTAACGTTATATTTTTAGCTGTTAAAAGCACAACATTTATTTAGTTCAATGCTACGAAAGGGGTGATTATAGTTATCGGAAAATGTCATACTTTAACAACAGCAAAAAAATGGGACTTTTCAAAATTAATAATAACCATCTAATCATCAAAGAAAGAAATCTAAATTATATTAACATAAAAACTCATTAAATTTATAGGATTTTTTTTATTTTCTTTCAAATGGTATGGAAATTTGGAAAAGTATACATGAGTTTAACCATTTTAGAACAAGCAAAAATTTTTATGAAGTATGTGTTTATCTCAAAATGTCAGTTATAAAAAAGATTTTCCTCGTGTAAAGACAATCTGGGACATATAATAGTGCTTGAAAAGTGCTTTTTACAAATTTTATATATTCCTTCGACGAAAAATAAGAGTTAATAACATAAAAGCAAGCGACCGAATGTCCAAATAAATTTTAAGAAACGTCGAAGATGTTCGACAGCCCGAAAAAAAAATTCGGGAAAAAGTCCGATACAAAAACGGAATTTATCTTATGACCTCGAAACCAAATCTATTTATTTACAGTCTTTCCTGTTCGACGGGGAAAAACAGGTTCGGAAAAGGGGAATCGAGCTCGCAAAGTAAGGTTTATAGGACCCTGAATTGTTCCGAGGTCAGAGGTAGTTTATAGAATTGCCGGAATGCTTTCTAAAAGAAGCTTTTTGTCAACTTTTCCTCTGAGAGAAAGCCCTTTGGTCTTTATGCGTCCTTACATGGATGTTATTTAGGGATCTTCCAATTTAAAGTTCTTCTTGCATTCCTGGACATTCCTGACCATTACTGGATGTTTTACGGAAGAATTTTTTTGGACAGAAAATTTTGATTTTTTTTATGAATTTTAAAACTCTAGAGTAAATAGAAACATGAAATACTAGTTAGATATTTTATCGAGGTCAACTTCTGATCTTTAGGTTACATTCTGCACTTCTATCTGAATTTTTTTTTGATTCTAGCAGAAAAATAATGGTGAGTTTTATTAGAGAAGTATATGACTAAAATGTAAGGTTTTTGACATATTTAACGTTTTCTAAAAATGAAGAACAAATTTTAAATTTCAATAAAAACTACTTAAGTTGGAATTTACCTAGTGTAGCCTAATATGCAATTAAAATAACTATTATTCTTTAAATCAAACTAAAACTTAACCCAAAAAGTTATACAGGGTGAGACAAAATTAATATTGAACAATGGTCACCTTTAAAATCAAGTTATATTAATAAGTACATTAATAATTATGGATAGACCTTAATATCTATAGAGTGTATCCACGAATTGTCTTAACTATACTTCTAAACTTGTTTATTTTCAATTTTTCGAAAAAAAGTAATTGTTCGTAACTTTTTTTGCTTGTTATTTAAATATGATTGAAGTTGCAAAATATAAATTTTAATATACAGGGAGCTTAAAAAATTTAAAATTTGAGATATGAAAAATTTAAAATTCTCGATCAGAGTTTTTTGAAACATTAAAGTGAAAGAGCATTGAAAAAGAATTTGAATGCCAAATATTTTTTTTTATATGACTTTTAGTTACTAAGATATATTAAAATAAACTTAAAACGGATTTTTTTAATTAAATGTGAAAAAAAAATCTATTAAACTTAATACAGGAAGGTACATTTAATTTAATTAATACAATAAAGGTTTATTCGATATGAAATCCTCCTACGTCAACACATTTCTCAATCCTTTTTTAGAATTTATTATATACATTACTAATCATTTACATTTTTTAAGCTCTCTGTATATTAAAATTTATATTTCGCAACTTTAATCATATTTAAATAACAAGCAAAAAAAGTTACGAAGAATGACTTTTGAAATCGAAAATAAACAAGTTTACAAATATAGTTAAGACAATCCGTGGATACACTGTATATGGGGGATAAATCCGTCATGCGTCGTCTCTAAAGTGACAGAACGATGAAGGATGCACGGACGCAGTTGAGTATAAACTCATCTTATAACATAATACATTTTAATACTGTAGAAAGATAATGTCCAAAGAGACCGGTTTAGAAAAATTACGATTAAAGTTAAATAATCTTAAAGTATAAAATTCACTAAGTGTTATTATTAATAAAATATTTTGTTTTATTTATTCCTGTTTGTACATAAGTTATATAGATAAATATAATAATAATTGCAGAAAGTTTCTTGAAGTCTGTAAATAAGAAATAGTCCTGTTTTATATTTTTTGTTATGTGATGTCTTGTTTAAAATACACCCTTGTTTGTTACACATATCATATTTTTTTTAAATAAAACAACTCCATTAAATTTTTTCAATTTTATACAGTTGTTTTTTC
This sequence comes from Sitophilus oryzae, assembly GCF_002938485.1. Taxonomy (NCBI): domain Eukaryota; kingdom Metazoa; phylum Arthropoda; class Insecta; order Coleoptera; family Curculionidae; genus Sitophilus; species Sitophilus oryzae. Next base: position 2,872,450 of record NW_022145740.1, read on the forward strand.
ACAATATTTTGACGTAATCACTTGTCACTCAAATTTTAAATATATTAATTTCCTGCTATGCGTTCCAGTTGTATTTCTTTGTAAGCTCCTTTCCAGCTTATTTCTTTGTAAAATAAAATATACTACTTTGAGCTTAAAATGAGAGACACATCTATCACTGTCAAGGATTTTGTCGTTGGACAGACTATATCAGCTACAAAACATTAATTAAGTTTTAAGTTTTAAATTAAGCAATTTTGAATTTGTAATAAAAAAATAAATATTTTATCTTACATGCTAGCAAAGTAAGGTTTATAAGACCCCTAATTATTTCGATGTAAGTGGTAAGACATAAAATTTTGAAACTGCTCTAATTTGACATTCTTCGTGAGTTATAGTTTTTAAGACCAACTTTTTGTCCACTCTCAAATTTGGGACACACTGTACATACAATATTAAGACTTTATTGTTTGTACCTATACGCTTTATTTATTGTTTGTTCATATACGCTTTAAACCTCGTTTTGTTGAGCAAGAACATTAATTAAAGAAAAACGAATTATAACGTTTAGTCGCATAATTTACTGAAAAAAAAAATCATTACGAATAAAGCATAACAAGCCCCCAATATATTGGGGCTACTATAACTTATCTTGCACCAACTTCGTAGAAAAGAATTGTGAATTACTTCTTGAACTAACTAACCTAGATTTTATCTTTGCCCGACAGAACAAATATCCGGTCTCTTTTCACCACCACTTTCTTTTGTGTCGTATTAAAGCATCATCGCAATTCTGTCGCCAGGGCAACAACGTCATTTATAACGGTTGCTTTTGCCGCGGCAAAAATAAGTTGGCAATGACAATAAAAGCGGCGACCTCGGTGCCACATAAACAAACATAAATAACGCCATTCCGACCCTGGACAAATAACGTTCGACTAAACAGTTGTGGCTTTGTGTTGTCGGGAGCGGACCGGGCCGAGCGGACGACGAACAATTACGAGAGAAATGGCGACGGAAGTTAAACGAAAAAGGAAAACTACATTTTTGTGAGGTATAATCGTCCGACGTACATCACTCGGAAAAGCCCGGGCGTAGAACTCCGATCGTCCAAGAATTTCCTTTTCCTTTTGTCAGAGATAAGTTAATTTATCTCGCAGCTTTAACCAAACAAGCTAATTCAGTGCAGCTTTTTATACTTTACAAACAAATAAAATTTACCTACCTTAAAATACACCTATATTTTTTGATATAACAGCTAAAGAATGACAAAGAAATTAAAAAACGAATATCACAAGCTAGAAGAACAATTGGCTATCTGAATGGAGCATTTTGAAGTAATGAACTAGTGAAGAAACGGAAGATCAATATACAGGGTGGCCCATTAGTGCCAAGTCCAATATTATCGTTGTTGTCAAAGACATGAAAAAAATTATTCCGGGAAAGTTATTCAAGGGGTTCCGTCTTTAAAGAAGAAAGAACAAGAACCGGATACGTCCTCCAAAGAGCAATATTATATTGGAGAGGCTAATTAATACGGCTTCAGACAAACTACGATTTTGCTGGTACTAAACATCTTTAAAGTAGCAAAAAAAATGATTTAAATATAGTAACACAACAGGAAAACGCAACAGGATCCTTAAATGCAGGATAAATTTGGCATTGGTGGCATTCGGAAATATAAGTGATATTTCCAAAGATAAAGAGGTGCCTCAACCTAAAGAAAAACGCATACGACAGCTGCAGACCAACTATGCTCAACATGGCTCTTTGTACAACCTAAAAAACAGCAGACCAACTACGAGTTGCACAAAGAGCCATGGAAAGAATAATGTTAGGAGCCACCCTGAGAGAAATAATACGGAATATCCTCAAACAAAAGTAATAGATGTTGTTAAAAGAGTAGCAAGTCTGAAGTGACAATATATCAGACATGTGGCGCGACAGGATTCCAGACCGATGGCCCCAAAAAGTCATTCTATGGAGACCTAGGGAACAAACAAGAAGTGTGGGCAGACCAAAAAAGAGATGGTTCGATTACAGTGACAAGACACAGAACAGTGACAGGAAGACAATAGATAAGATTAGCTAGAGATCGCGTAGCATGGAAAGAACCTAGAAGAGGCCTATATACATCACTAACTAGGTTGAGAAAGAAGAAGAACACAACAGGAATCGATCTGATTGGCCATAGCGTTTTCGCGCCCGTTTTCATCCGTAAATTTTTAAATCCGGAATTACAGAAAAATTAACAAAAATAATTTTTTGACACTGTTCTGACAAATTTAGACTAAACGTAATATAAATATAATAGAAGTACAACATCGGGAAAACGAGAATTTTAAGAAAGCTTGTCTTTACGCCGCGCCGGTAGACTACTCGGTTCACTATTGCGCATCACATCTGTACAGGATATTCCATTTTCGTGTGGTTTATTGGATTTCTCGTTTATGAGCAGAGATACAATGATGCGATTTTCACATTACTTTGCTACTTTTTTATGAAACTAAATATGCTACACATACGTTTCTCCTAGCCTCCTTAGTTCCTGAAATAGTGGGCGAATTTGTGGCGCGCAATGGTGGACATATGTTGAATACAGATAATGATGCGCAGTAGTGAACGCAACGTCTACCGACAGCTAGATAGTCCGCACTCTGTTCAGGAGAACATAGCAAAAGATATACTAAAGAACCAGATTTCTTAAAGTTGTCTCTCGAAAACGTTGCTAGCTCATAGACTATAAGTTAAACAGCGAAATCGTTATGGAAATGAAAATATAAAATGACACCAATCACAAGCAAATCGTATATCCGATGAACGGAGGCATGAAAATGCAATAAATTTAAAAACTGCGTAATTTTCTAACCAGTCGAAGTCTTTAAATTCAACCATTAAAATTAATATCGTGTCATCGTATCGTCGGATAACGGATGCATGAATATCAAGCTTAGTTGTATCTATTACATGTGAATGTTTGGCTCCAATATATAAGCTTAGTATTTTTAGGATCTATATTAATTATCATTTGAAAACGATTGTCCGACCCAAAAATGTTTGTAAACTTTTTAAATTAAAAACAATGTCAGTCCAAGAAGATATTTTACTTAAATTCTGAGAGTCATATCGTCACCTTCTGTCCTAAATTTGGTTGGCTGGTGGATAGAAAAATTTCCTTCTCCGTGTGAGGATATAATATAAAGTCCAATGGGGCTTATCTGTAGTAGCCTTTTTTCCCGTAATATTAAAAGGCCGTCCAATGCAGGAAACACTGCAACATCTAAGGTTTATTGTGTTTGTCCCCTAGATATATGTAGCTATACCCAGTTTTCTATATTTGTGCTCCCCTATCAACTTGTGACTTGTGCAGGTCTTTGGGAGGATGGGAGCGTAAATCCTCCGGTTTTAGTCTTGCTATTCCAAATAAAAAGTATCGCTTGAGCTCGAGAATCTCCGCATTGACATACTATGTACTCTACTGTTTCAGGATATTTACCGTCTAGTCTAGAGCAAATATTATGTATATATATACAATATACTAAGTCTAGAGCAAATATTCCCTTGATACATTTTGAGCATGTCCAGCAGCACTGGGTAAGTGTCTTTCCTGTCAAAAATCCGTTATAATCCGCACTTTATTCCTACGGAGCATTGACACTACCCTTTTGGTTTTAGCATGAAGAACTTGAATGGAGTTCTTGCTATGCAACTGCTTCTGTCAATTTTCGCCACTAGACAGTCTGGCTTTTCCTGATTCAGAGTTTGTAGTAGACCTTACTGCCCTTCTATATCGACGAGAGTATATCAATACTGACTAATTTGCTTAAATTAATTTTAATTTATAATCAAATCAATAATCTTAAATTAGTTTTCTTGGGACATTAGGTCCCGTAAACGCTGAAAATCTTTATTTAGACTAAAGACAAACGTACTAAAGAGTACGATGAGTACGATACAGCTACGGGTAAGCAATGTTGGTAAATGTAAATCGGTTTAAAAATGATATTTAAAACAAAATGTGATGTATGTTTCTCTTTCTTGCACAAATTTATATTGTTTGACTAACTTTAGTGAATATTATTTTATTGTGCTGTGATAGATTTTATGTTTATGTATATTTTTGGGTATTAATTTTTGTCAATTCATTTATGATATACAGGGTGGTCCGAACTGTATTCCGGAAACTTTGGTAGCAAACTTTTTACAGAGAAAAATAAGTAATAAAAAAATAAGTTCGTATAAATGTCCTAGAAGTTTTAGTATAAGGACCTAGAAGTTTCATTTTTATTTCGATTTTTGCCAAATAATTTCTGAAGTAACGTCAATATTTGGTTGAAAATTGGTGTCTGGGAGTTTTTTGACATGATAAATTTGTTTTTCATGTCAATGTGACTCCTATTTGTAGGGGGCGCCACCTACATGTGTTTAAACTGTTTTGAAAAGTAATAACTTTTTTCCGTACCCGTATAAAACAACTGAGTGAAAAAATATACATTTCTGTGATTTTTTACGTAATTTTTTTTGGCTATTTCCGTTGGAAATAGTCAATACATGTTGTGTAGATATGTAGTTATTTGACTGAAATGATAAATTTGGGAACTTTTTATTTATTTTAATTAATCATAAATTTTTATTCAAAAAAATGATGACAAAAGAGTTTCTGTTTAATTTTTGGCACAAAAACATTTCAAATTTATTAGACGACACTAAAACTCACGATACCCTAGACAAGGAAAGAGAGTCTCTCTTTCCTTCTCTAAGGACAAAATACTCGGAAGCTGAACCGCGCAACCGCGGTCTACATCAAACTATCAAACTCGGCTGAACTTTACCGCTGATGGACTTTGTAAACAACGGCACTTTTATAAACATCAGAGTAAATATGGTCCTATTTAAAAACAAAGTTAAAAACTCATCAGCATTCCTGAATTTCTAAATAATACAAAAAATACTAAAAGCACTTTAAAAAAGATTTACAATTTGTGAATTAATTTATAATTTAAATAATTAATATCAACTTTGATAATTAATATTACAATGGAAATGGAAACGCATAACTTTGCCTATGACTTTGCTACAAAGGAAAGTTATAAACTGTGGTACGAAAAACAGAAGATCAAGATAAATAATGCATTCGCCAAGTCAAGAAAATATAATAACTATGTGGAAAAAAACTTAAAATTATTATTGAAATCATAGTAAATCGGCCAGGTAGGTAAAATAGAAATGAAAAAAAAACACTATGCCAAATAGTCTCTTTTTATTTTTAGGACACATCAGCAATTGTTCTAAATGAACAGAGAAGGCCAGTGGTTCAATAGAAAGACCATATAATGAGCAATACAAGGAAAATGGATAAGCAAGAATTATTTCCAACAAAGTGAAAGAAGTTAATGGTTTAAGGCTTTATTTATTTTGTTTTTGGTCTTACTTAAGTAAATATGTATTGACTGTTGGTTAAGGGTTTTATATTTATTTTGTACTACTTACTACCTGTATAATGTGGTATTATTTATTGTTAAAATTATTGTATTGTATTGTCAAACCCATGTTTCTTGCAAACTGCAACATTCTAATAAAATTAGAACTATAAATTTGTTTTTTTATTTCTAATATGTTACAGTAATTAAGCTAACAAATTTTCACAAAATGTTTATTTTCCCATGAAAATGTGATTCAATTTAAGAACTGATATTTTAATAAAAGATTTCAACTTGATTCGGAACATTATATTTCTGTGCCTTGTACTGTACTACAAATTTTAATTACCGATCTTCATTCATATGTTGGACATAATGATAATAACTAGAGTAGAATTCGAGAATAATGAGCTCTCTCCAAGTAAAGCAGTGGTTCTCACTTATGCATCAAATTAGATAGTGATCATGCAATCTGTAAATGACACAATTTTTAATTTACACCAATAATCAATGCTACTTTGAATAAAATCACTTGATGTCGGTAATATAGGTATATTACCTCTGATATTACCAAATATCAGCCAAATACATTAACCACCTTCCTTCCAAATAATGAATAAATAAATATAAATAAATAAATGCCTTTATTGTCAAAAAATTTTACAATTTGTAGACAAAGGTAAACTAAACAAACAAAGTAAACAAACAAAGTAAATAAACAAACAAACAAAAGGGAATACAAAACATTATGACAAATTACATTTCGTAACTTTAATGATATTGGTATGTTTTAAAAACATATGAATGCAGATCAGTTTTTAAATATAGCCATATTTCTAAAAATAGTCAAAACACTATAAAAAACAAAATGAACAACCAAAGCAGTTAACTACTGTTAGCAATTTCGCATAAGAAAATTATTGTTCGATTCTCGATTATTCATAATGTTCGAAATTCCCGCAAAGGGCTTCTCGCCGAACAAAACAGAACTCTCCGTGTAGGATCCGAATGCTTCCGAGGTTTTCGTGAGTTTTAGTGTCGTCTAAATTTATGATTTCAGTCTAATAATTATTTGGTTAACATGTTTAATTGAAGGGGTGGCTGCAATAACCAGGCAGCCCCACTTTTTTTCGAAAATTATATTTTTAATGAATTACCCTTTAAAAAACTTCGCCGATCGTTTCATGCAACAATCAATTCTCGCAATATAACAGTACATAAATGGCGACGTTAGTTGGAGCTGCCTTGATCTGGGTTTGCATCAAGAACCGAGCAGCTCTTTTTCGATTTCCCACAAATGTATTAAAATGGAACTGTCTGGTTAATGCAGTCATCACTTCAATTTATGTCAATGATGACCAGCTATTGATAACAGATTCCAAATATCTTGTGAACCATTACTTTTTCATTACTACCAAGATACTTTTTTTACGTAAAATGTATATTTTTTAACTCAGTAGTTTTATACAGACTAAAAGTTATCACTATTTAAACCGGTTACAAAATATGTTGGTAGCGCCCCCTACAAGTAGGGGGAGTCAAGTCATATAGACATTAAAATCAAATTTCTCATGTCAAAAAAATTCCCAGATTCCAAATATTGACGACACTTTAGAAATTATTTAGAAAAAATCGAAATAAAAATGGAATTTCTACACTCTGTATCTCCGAAACTAAGCATTTTAAGACATATTTATACGAATTTTTTACTTATTTTTATCTACAGAATATGCTGCCGATGTTTCCGGAATACAGTTCGAACCACCCTGTATAACATTGATGAAGGCTCTATTTCAGCCTACGCTGTACCATCAACAGCAGAAGCGGACGCGCCTCTATTCCCTTGGTTCTCGTTCCCACGCTAACACTGGGCCGCCTATAAATCAGAATCCATCGCGTAGTCATCTCGACAATAATTACACCAAAAAGGCTATATCAAACGCTGCAGAAATAACTGGATCTGGAGGGTCTGGGAATGATGATGAGGAACAACCATTTACAACGGTTGTTTCACGACGAAATCGTTCAGCTAGAAACAAACCCATAATTGGCTCTAATTCTGAAAATCTTGCATGCCTAAAACCGCTTGTCAAGGTAGCCTTTTTACATGTTTATAAATTACATCCCGACACAACTGTTGATGACATGATTGATTTTCTAAAGCCAGTTTTTCCAGAAGTACAGGTGGAACCACTAAACTCAAAGTTTCCTAAATATTATTCATCTTTTAAAGTTACTGTCAATGAGAGCAAGCTTCAAGCTGCCATGACTTAAAGCTGTCTATGGCCTACTGGCACATGTGTCAACCGTTTTTTTCACCCCACCACGGTAAAACAACTGGAAAAATAACATGTAAACTAAGACGTGCGTTCAAGTCAATAAGTGTACTACATATTAATATACGTTCATTAAAAAACAAAATTGGGGAGCTAGAGGGTTATCTAGCTGAAAAAAATATTGATGTTGTATGTCTTTCGGAGCATTGGCTATCCGAAATAAACACAATTAATGTTCAGAGATACAAGTTAGTGAGTTACTCTTGTAGAAGTGAAGGAATGGGAGGTGGCAGTGCTGTATTTGTTGTAAATAATAAGAATTTTAATGTCTCAAAATGTAATTTGTTGTGTAGTATCGACAAATGCATTGAATTCTGCAGTGTGGACTTTGTGGACTGTAACCTAATTGTAATCTCAATGTACCGATCACCTTCTGGAAGTTTTGACACCTTCTTGGACGCTCTCGAGGAAGAATTTAACAAAAATTAATAAAAAGAAAAGAATAATCCTTGGTGGAGACTTTAATGTTCACTTTGGGTCAACCAATACACAAAAAACTCGATTGCTGGAACTTACCGTCAGTTTTGGGCTCCAGCATGTAATACATGGACCCACTCGAGGTACATCTTGTTTGGACAATGTTTTTCTAAGCGATAACGTTATTTTGGGTTCTGCCCAGGTAGTAGAGATGGCGTTGTCTTACCATAAAGGACAATTGGTTGGGATCTCCTTCGATGGGGCGCAATCGGGAACTGGACCAGAAAAAAGGGTATGTAGACCATTAACACAAAGGGGTATTAATTTATTTTACAATCTTTTAGAACAAGTATCCTGGGATATCATTGGTCAGAGCAACATGAGTATAGATCCTAAATTTAATAAATTCATGGATATCATAAACAATACCTACCTCAGTTCCTTTCCAGAAAAGTCATTTACTGGTAACCCAAATCAGGCTTACAACAATGCATGGTTTAATGGTGAATTAAGAGCTAAAAGAGATTTTATTCATTTTCTTGAGAAGCTGAAACAACATATATATATATATATATATATATTGAAACACAATATCAATGTTTCTAAAGAACTAAAGAACTGTAAAAAATTGTATAAACAGGAAATACGTAACGGAAAAATTAATTTTAATAACAATTTGATATCCAATTCTACTAATCCAGCAAGAAGTGCTTGGAATATAATAAATTCTCAAAGAGGCAAAAGTACAAGTAGGCCTACACTTGGAAACTGTACTATAACTCCAGATATTTTCAATCAATATTTTGCTAATGTTGCTCTTGATCTGGTACGTGAAATCCCAGTATCAGATTCAAACCCATTGGATAACCTTGCTAATATAGTGCGGCCCCAGACTAGTTTTGAGTTTACAGAGGCTACTAACAATGAGATCAGAGACATTGCAAATTGCTTAAAAAACAAAATAAGTCGGGACTCTGCTGGTATGAACGTTAGACTATTAAAATCAATAAAAAACATTATAATAGATCCGCTAACTAAATTAATGAACATGTGTTTTAGAGAAAATATTTTTCCATCCGTTTTAAAAAAAGGTACAATTATTCCAATCTACAAGAAAGGAGATAAGAGTCTGCCATCCAACTACAGACCTATCTCTATCTTACCGATCATTTCTAAAATTGTTTAGCGTTGTATGGTAAATAGAATCGTAAACTTTTTTGAGAACCAGAATCTTTTTAATGAATTCCAATTCGGGTTTAGAAAGAACAGAAACACAGTCCAGGCAGTCTCGGCTCTAGTCTCGGATATCTTGGAGACTTTCAATTGCAAGAAATTCGATACAGTGTTGTTCTGTGACCTGAGCAAGGCCTTCGACTGTGTGGACCATGGTATCCTCCTTAAAAAGATCATAGCATATAATTTTTCGCCTAAGAGTGTGGAACTGCTGAGGTCTTACTTAGAAAATAGATGTCAAAAGGTAAGGGTGGGGGTGTGGTGTCTGGGGAGACTGTTGTAAACATTGGGGTTCCTCAGGGCTCCATACTCGGCCCGGTTTTCTTCCTAATCTATATAAATGATTTACCAGCAAGTGATACTTCAGCAAGTTTTACTTTGTTCGCAGACGACACTACAATTGCCTGTAAGGGTGAAACACTCGAGGAATTTTTGGAGGGTTCCGGGAGAGCGCGGTCGAGGACTGGTGATTGGTTTCATGCGAACAAATTAGTGTTAAATACAGAAAAAACCAAACAAGTAATATTCTTTATGAGAAACACTCACGTTTCCAGGGAACAGGTAAAATTCCTCGGGGTTTGTCTGGATCCGAGGCTTCAGTGGGGCGGGCACGTTGACGCGGTTTGTGGGAGACTGGGCAGTGGCCTATTCCTTCTGCGAAATTTAGCTAACAATGTGTCCCAAAACACAATGAAGCTCGCTTACTTCGCCTTTATCCATAGTCATATTTCATATGCCATCCAAGTATGGGGTCACTCTCTGAAACCCATAGGGTTTTTAGATTACAGAGAAGGGCCGTAAGGCTGCTGGCCGGTCTTGGGTACAGAGAGGATTGTCGGACCGCTTTCCGGGTTCTGGGAATACTGACATTGCCATCTCTTTATATTTATCGCAACCTACTAGATTTAAGGAATAAAATAGACTCATGCACAACTCACAGCGAAGTTCATGACTATAATACACGAAACAAAAAATAACATTTAACAGAATACTGGCGTCTAAGAAGGTGTCAGGATGGTTCGGGGTATTGGTCTATCAAATTTTATAACAAACTGCCTGTATGTTTCAAAAATTTATCCAACAAGGATTTTAAAATTAAATTGAGGACATTTTTAACTGAAAATGCGTTCTACTCGCAAGACGAGTATCTTTCTTTCAGTTTCTGTAGCTATGATATCTTTTAATGTGTTTGTGCTTTGAGAATGTTAATGTGTAAATCTTAACTGTAATGTCCTATATTTATTGTATATATATAACATATTTACCTCATTTTACTTTTTTACTTTGTATCCTGCAAGGCTTGATAACATTGACGATTGTAAACCTTAATGGTAATTCACATGAATAAAGAATTTTGAATTTTTATATAATATTGTTGGCCGAAACGTTTGTCTATAGACTAAATAAATGTTTCTAATTTATTTATTTTGAATTTGTTTATCTTATTGTTGCACCCAAATTTCTCTTGGACCATCATATAAAAAAATAAGTATGCTCTTACTTTTTCCTTAGAACAAAATAATGTAAAGTTTATATCCAAACAGATTTATAATGGCGCTTTACACTCATCCGAAATTACCGGAACTTCTGTACGGTCCAATTTATGTTCTTGGCGAGCTCTCTTTTATGTAAGTTTTTACAATTTAATTAACCCTTAACCTTGGGACTTTCGCGAAAGGTCTAGAAATTAACGGGCACGTGCATCGACTAATTTTGCGGAACTTTCCGCGAAACTACTTCCGAAGTGAGGATGTAGAACTTTAACGAATGCTCCTTGAAAGTTATAGAATTTGCTTTCGGAGCAGATTGGGAAACTTAAGGTTGCTAGCCGAATTTTCAATTTTTTTACTAATAAAAATGGAAGAGATGAAAAGAAAGTTTGAATCTGGGATTTCGGCAGCAATTAAAGTTTGCGTCAGAAATAACTCAGATTGTTTACATTTAAAAAAGCCCGAGGGGCAAACCGCTGCCAAAAATGGTGTATATTAAATACCAATTTTGGGAAAAAAGCACCAAAAATACCAAATTATTTCCAAAAAAATACCAAATTAGAACCAAAAATACCAAATAAGTACCAAAGTCTGTCTTAAGCAACATGTTTAAAAATTTGTTTGCTGGCATTGATACTGGCCTCGATTCTGGCTTATTCTCATCAGGTTCATTCCCGGGTTCATTTAGACAAACCATCATCGTTTCCTTAAGAGCTTTCGATATTACATTTCTCCATTTTCCTTAAGAGCAAAATTTATTTTCTCTAATATCGAAATAAAGTTTGTTATAAGAGGTTGATTATACTGAAACTTTTCAATTTTTCTTTTATTCCTTTGCGAGCGGCTGTATTTTGTAGACTTCCAAATTGAATCATTGCTTGTTGACGGTAAGGTTGAAGCGGCAGCTGATAAAGGGGTAACATCGGGGAGATAATTATTATTGCTTGTGGATGGTATGGCTAAAGTGGCGGCTGATAAGGGTAGTTCCGAGGCTCGTTTAGTTGGGGGGATAATTACGCAGTCTAGTATTTTTACATTAGGATTTCTATGATTACAGGGAGCTTCACATATTAGATTAGGGGGTACAATTTTGCTACATGAGGGTTTACATGCCTCAGTAATTTCCTCGGTATTTTCCATAGAAGGCTCGGTAGAAGGCTTTTTTAGAAATGAAGTTATTTTTGGTTGTGCCTCAGAGGTATTTGAAGAATTATTGCTTACCTCTGATTTAACCTTGAATTTAACACTGCGATTATTACTAATTTTTGGTATAAATAATCTATTTGTTATATCAAAATGCTTTATCAAGTGTGTTTGAATATTTGAGCTTACCCAGCGTGCCTTTGTAACTCTTGTTTTTGTGGTTTTTGTAGGAGGATGATATTTTATTTGTAAAGTTACTTGCTTTTTACAAAAGCAGGTTATTTTGCATATTAAAGTCGATCCCGAGTCTACCTCGAAGTTTACAGTAGAATTTGGAAGTAAAATTGATGTGCTAAAAATAATGCTATTAAACAGACTATTGCAGTTTAGAGTGCTCCAGAGTTCATCACCAATTTTTGACTTTAACCATTACTTTAGAATTTTAGAAACTATATTATTTTCTTGGGTATAATCAGTTTCCAAAACATGTAGAGTGGTATCTTCTGAAAGACTTCCAGAACTAATTGATTTTGTCAAAGCACCTTTAGATTCCAGATATTTCTCAGTGTTAGCTTTAGATGTACTTGGGGCTAGAAATATAGATATTTTTCAGTATTAGCTTTAGATGCAAATGGGCTAGAAATAATGCAATCAGCTTCCCGGCCGTCGTCGCCACGTGCGTCTAATCCAGCGTTGCCAGATGTCCAACAACATACATGTTTAATACCAAATAAAACCAGTTTATTACCAAATAATACCAGTATATTACCAAATAATACCAAATTAGTACCAAAAATACCAAATTAGTACCAAAAATACCAAATTAGTACCAAAAAATACCAGTATTATCAAGTGCCTGTACAATAAATACCACCAGCGGTTTGCCCCTCGAAAAAACCGGAGAATATCGAGAAAGATACCGCCTAATCCCTTTTTATTATGGTCGGATTTGTTCAAATGTTTAACTACGTTTTAATTTTTTTAATTTTATTTTAACTTAAGTTATTTTTCAATGGTTTCATTATTTATTTTTACTGAATAAACATTTTAAATTACAACCAATGCACACCATAACTCGTATTCTAGCTTAATTACTGATGATGAGCAGAGAAGTCTTTAGTATAACGGGAGCCACGGGCCTGAGACAGCGAAGGGGCCCCTCGGATCTTGGAGGACTTACAAAATCGCGATATTTTGTCGCGGCATTTCCCTGGAAGCATTTTTAATAAAAAAATATTTAAAATTTTTGGACGAAAAAAACTACCTGTTAAAAAAATTTGTACCGCCTAAAAGTCAAATTTAGTGATTATCACAGCCCCTGTGACATAAAGAAAAGTGTGCATCTACATGTGTCATCTATTGTGTGTCATCTATTTCAAAAATTAAATTGTTCAAATGTCATATAATAATGGAGGTAGCTGTCATGGAATTGAGCGATTAAAAAATTATCATAAATATTTTTTTTCAAATAGAAACCCACTTTTTTTATTTCACTAATGAAAAGGTTTTCCAATTCGTTACGTTTTAACTAGACATATTCCTATACCTAAAATAAATCGTTTTTAAGTTATTTAAGATTTAGTTTGAAAACCTATATTTTTCTTGATTTTATCTCGCTTCCTTTGACATTAAGTGTCAAACAATCAGAAAATTTATTTCCATCTATCAGAAAATTAATTATTTGAATTTCCTATATTATAACTACTGCTGCTTAAAAGTTTAAAAAGTGTATTTATATAAATATATGATAGTGGTAATCTCGCCGATTTGCCAATATATCCAGTTTTCCAAATAATATCGAAACCGCGTAAATCGGGGTCGCGTAAAGCGGGGTAGGAATAATATGCGTATGAGGCAAAGAAAATAAAGTCCTCCTACTCTGGGTGCGTGCTCACCAAGGGATAAAAGGCAATGCAAAAGCAAATGATCTAGCTAGAGAAGGAGCGAACACTAACTGGACCAGAACCGTTTTGTTTTCCAAACGAGAACCAACTGAAAGCGGAATTGAAGAATCTGGAAGACTCCATCCGTAACTTGAGAAAAATCAAAGGTTTTCCTTGATTTAAGTAAAAACAATCTTCGGATTGTCACGGGGTTTCTAACAGGACACTATCAACGAACACCTCAGTAGGCTGAAGCTGAGAAACAACGGCGAGTGCAGATTCTGTGGGAAAAATGGGGAAACAACAGAACACCTTATCACTGAGTGCACCGAGACGACGACTATTCGTGCCATGAACTTTGGTATGGCTGACGTCGAGGATGGAGAGCTGGCCTCTGTGGAGCCGTCTCAGATACTGGCTTGTGTTAAAGCCCTGAGACTGTATGATGAGTTACAACTCGTTATAACTCAAGAAAGGGGATTAACTTGCCTCCTAAACATTCTACATTCTACAAAGCGGGGTATTTTTGTACTCAGTTTCAGCAAATCAAGATGCTATTTTATTAGAAAACTATAAAATAATAACTTGTCTATTTTCTAAATAAATTAGGTTTATAATATTTGAACATTTTTTACGAAAATCGTGTTATTAAATATATCTCTGTTAAATAAATATAAATTATTTATATTTATTTAGCATATCTACTTAATGACTAGAGACAAACATGTCATTCAAAACGTTATACCAAGTATATTTTTAATAAAATAAATAAAGGTAGATTCCTTACGAAATGTATAAAACTATTTTTACCAATTCCGAACGAATAGAGAGTCGGAACAATAGCAAAACGCGATCAGACTGTACGTGCCTTTGAGGAAATATTCTAAAAATTTAATATAGTCGGATCGTTTTTAAGAATACTTGTTTCACCCGACCAATAGAAACAGTAGGAAATGAAACAGAGAAGCATTCCACCTCATAGAATAAGTAATCTAAAAGTACTGAAAATTCCTATGTTAAATATTGCCAGAACTGAAAGTTCGCACCATATTTTTATATGGGGGTTTACTGCTAGTTCATCAATTTTTAAACTTCTAAATTTAAATGTGTATTTAAACATTTTGAAAAATAAAGTTGATATGTAGAGGATGGGTCAAATTAGACGCTTTTAAAAGGAAACACACTTTTTCATAGGAGATAAATGAAAACCAATATCGGTGTCTGGAGCTCATTATTTACCAAAAATATGATCGTCAAAACCGCACATCGATATCTGTTACCCTTTCGGAGTGTTTTTCAAAAATGTGCATTTTTAACGAATCGCTGTAACTTTTTTCCATGGAAATGTTTGTATTTTTATGAAAATATTTTCAAAGCACCTTTTTACGTGGGGTTTAAGTATATTTTTTTTAAATTAATAATTTAAGTGTTATCAACAGAAAAATTAACTCTTTATTGGCGACATCCTGTATATTTTTAATTAACTGAAAAGGACTTAAAATTATCTTTCCAAAAATATAGAACACTTGCTATTTTGTGATAGTCTTCTTCGTAATACAGAATTATTAAAAGTTTGTCACTTTTAACTAGTAGGCTTTAGACCCCTTATTGATGATCTGTCCCTAATGGAACTCGAAAACATTTTTTTCAAGCAAAACGGGGCACCGCCTAAGAAGGCTGAAGTTATCATAAAAATTTTGCAGCCAATTTCGAGAATAATCGAATAGCTAACCAAGATTGCAGCCGTTGGCCATCGAGGTCGCCGGACTTGGCGCCTATGAATTTTTATCTTTGCTGAAGAATAAAGGTTCTTATTTTGAAATTGCCTCTATAATCTAGACAATACTTAGAAGCTCTTAGCGGCAATGCAGGGTATATTTCACCCTCACACAGTTAACGAATTCAGCGAGAAATGTTCAAAAACGGTCCCGTGTGTCCATAGCAGAAGACGGTCGACATGTCCTGTAGCAAAATCTGATGTCATGGTTTGCTATTTGTTTTTATTGTTATTAGATATAGTTTAAATATGTTAATGTTGTTTAATAGAGTTCAAATTATTATAGAATTCTGCATCTCTCATTGCAAATATTATTTTCATTTTAATTGCTGCTCACAGCTAGATTTTTTTTGCATTACAACCGTGGCCGTTTAAAGCCTACACTTATTCAAAGTGGGCGAATTTTTAAAAACTCTTTATCTAGAAGGAGTCGAGTAAAAAAGGGTGCTATATTTTTGGAAAGGTAATTTTAAATTATCTTCAATTAGTTAAAAATATACAGGGTGTCCCATATAAAAAATTAAATATTCTGTTGATAATTCTTAAATTATTAATTTTAAAAATATTAATTAAACCATTAAATTCTACTTAAAAAGGTGCCTTGGAAATATTTTCCGAAGCAAAACAGTAGTTACAGGGATTTGTTAAAAATGCAAATTTTTGAAAAACACCCCGTAACATCGAATGGTAACAGATATCGATGTGCGGTTTGCACCATTATATTTTTGATAAAAATTTAGCTCCAGACACCGATGTTAGTTTTCGTCTATCTCTTATAGAAAAAGGTGTTTCCTTTTAAAAACGTCCAATAATTTGGCCCACCCTGTACAAATAAAATACTATATACTACATACGATATTTTTGATATAATATTTCACAAAACATTTTTCTCTATTTTTTATAGAACTAATAAAATTTTCGCATTAATAAAAAGTGTACAGAAATCAAAGCCGATATTGTTGTTCATCTTTTGTTCCCAGTTCAAACATGTACACAAACCCCCGTAAAGGCAAAAGCTAATAAAATAAAAACCAAATTTCACAGAGTCAAGAGCACGCCCACCGACATAGGCAATCCCGAACCAGAGCCAGTCATAAAAAGCAATAAGGCGAATGGTTTCACCTTTGAAAATAAAATCAAATTTCATAGCCACTGGTCAGATTGAATCTTAGCTTCTGCCCAGCCAAACTGCGAACCGATCATCGGGAAAGCATTTTCGAGGCCTGCCTTTGAAAATTCTTGTGTTGTTTGCTCATTCGGCATTCTCATTCTCGATGAAGGAAGAAAAGGTGGAATAGAGGAAGATAAAACTGTAAATGGAATGTTAAAACAAAGGACTAAAGCTTACAGGGGTGGTAATGTTGTGTACAACTTACTGTGGCACTGTTTTATAGATATTACATGTGATTGAAACTTGTTTCTGATTATTTTCCATCTCTTATTCCATTAATACTTCGATCCTGATCTCGATCTTAGGAATTATTATGTATTATAAAAAAAATGTTGTCAAGTTACCCCAGAAATGACAATCCTTTGTGACATTTCAAATGTAAAATATGTGGTGAATGCCATCAATATAAGGTAACTTGACTTCTTTTTTTCGATCATATGGTACATTTCAATATAATACAACATTAATCAAAAATACAATTTATTCGACACGTGTTTATTACATGGTACACTAAAAAAATATAAAAAAATATCGAAAAAAAATTATTGATACATTATAGTATTTTTAATAAAAAACTTGTAAAAAGATATTCTTGCATAGTTTCACAAAAAAATGTAATTTTGCAAAACAGTTATTAATATTAAATGATTACTACTATACGATATTATTTTCCCAATGAGTTTTGTGAGTTTAAAAATTAAATTTAAATTGCCACAGCACGTGACTTCTTGTACAGCTGAGGCAAATTAAGTAATCGATTGAAAACGTAGTTAGAAGAAAGACAGAAGTGTCTAGCCCCAGCAAGCAACTATTAAGCTTGACCAATCAGGTTGGTTAGCGTGGTTATTTGGAGGGTGATAATTCATTTGTGTTTGTCAAAAACTCTAACGTGATTGGTCGAGCTTAATAGTTGCCTGCTGGGGCTAGACACAAGTAAGAAAGACGAAGAACATTTTAATCGAAGCAGTTTTTTGAACAGGTATGAGTCTCAGCGCGAGGGTGATTAGTGTTTTTATAATTTGAGGGTAATTATATTATATTAATTATGTATATATGTAGTTTCTATAAATATAAAGCCGGTCCTCTTTCTCGGAAAACAAAATCTCCATATATTATAATTATCTGCAATTTAATTTTAGCGATTTTTCTTTATATCAACATATCTCTAAGTATTATTTATTCTTTCGGACTGTGTTACCGAGGAAAAATTTAATAGAGGACGGGATTATCCCTATACATCCATAGTATCTAAGTTGATAAGTTGATTGTTTTGATTATATACCTTTTTCTTCCATGTTTTTTTATTTTGCCTAATGGCAATTTTGTTTCTATTTTGGTTAGGCGCAGAATTCCAGTAAGGTTCTTCTAGACAAGAAGATATGCAATGTGTATCTTACATACATATGTTCTGTTTTGTGACTTTTTATTAACCTTTTTAATAAATATTATAGTTATAAACACATTATAATTGTAACGTTCAATAAAATTCATTATACACTCATCGGCAAAAGTCTTGCACCACCCAGACAAATTTCTTTGCATAGCATATTGTTGTGGCTATTGCTGTCCTCCATTCGCGAATTTCATGTTCCAGAGCTTTACGCCCTGGGCTACTCGAGATCAGTCTTCTAAAAGGCCTGGTGCCTCCATATGGTGCGGAACAGTTCATGAAAAGTTCTGAACTTTATGACTCAATTGAATGGAGTGAGAGTATCGCGTTCTTGAACAGTTCAGAGCTGCAGAAACGCGTGAATGGAGGACAGTATATGTGTACAAATACCTTAATATGTGTCTACAAAAAATAGGTCATAAAAGCAATGATAGAAAACTTTATCGATGGAATGTGTATGGTTTTGCTATTTGCGGTCAAATTTTGTTTCTTAGTTCGAGTTCAATCTTGTAGTAAGTGTGTGAAAGGCGACAAAAATGCCAGGGCACAAAATTTCTGCCTTCGATAGGGCCCGAATTATCGCTTTGCATGAACAAGGTCTCAGCAGGCATCAAATTGCTGATCGTTTAAATTTAGTGCGAAGTACTGTAAGCCGAATTATACAACGATATATGGACACCGGAAATGTAAGATCTCGTTCTAGGTTGGGCCGTCCAAGGGTAACGACTGAAGGACAGGATCGCTACTTGGCTCAATTTACCAGAAGAAATCGGTCAGTTCCAATTCGAGAGCTACCATTTCCAACCGACTCCAGGCGACTTTCTAATGCTGGATTGCGGCGTAGACGTCCATTGCGAGTCCCTCTATTAACTTTACATCATAGGCAAAGGGGGCTACAGTTGGCTAGAGAACACCAGAACTGGTTATTACCTCAGTGGAGAAACGTAATTTTCACTGACGAAACCAGGATAGGTTTGATCAGTGATGACTATCGTCAGTGAGTGAGGCAGGGAGGCAGTATCGCTTGAATACATCCCTTGCTGTTGCTCCTTATCAAGGAGGAACTGAGATGTTCTGGGGTGGCATCATGTACAATAGGCGAACGGAGCTCATTCATATTCCTGAGGCGATGAACGCCCATTTGTATGTGGAAACTGTAATCAGACCAATAATTTATCCACTGCGAGAAGAAATCGACAATAATTTTATTATCATGGATGATAACGCTCGTCCTCACAAAGCTAGGATGGTCCAGGAATCATTAAATGAAGGGGAAATAACTCGTGTCTGAACTGGCCTCCACTCTCCCCCGACATGAATCCTATTGAATATGTCTGGGACTACATCATCAGAGCTGTATTTCGCAGAAATAACCCATCAACAAATCACCAGGAGTTGATCATTGCCGCTCAAGAGGAATGGCAGAAATTACCTCAAGAAACCATAAACAACCTTATAGTGGGGTGCGCCGACGACTTGATGCACTCATAACAAATCGAGGAGGCAATACTTTATATTAGTAACCTTACTTTTGTCAAAATTTATTATTTATTTATTTATTTTCTCTTTTTTGTCAAACATTTTTGTTCATGGAATTTGCATTTTTTTTGTATTTTGGCAAAATATATTATTAAACTTGGTGATTTTTTTTTGACTTTAGCATCTATTGATTTGCATGAAAAATTAGTTTGAAATTTAATTTTTTATTAAAATAGTAAGGGGGTGCAAGACTTTTGCCGATGAGGTTAATAAAATATTTGTTGTCACTCCAGAGTAATAGAAAAAGAAATTGGCGATTTTAAAAAATAAATTTACAATGAATAAGTAAGTTTATTAGGAGATACACGTTTTTTACATAAATTCACAAAGAATATTGATGAAAGATATAATATTATAACATATTTACATACATGCCACAAATTAGCCATACAGCGATTTTACAAACAACTTAAAAACGGACTGTAAATTTACTACAATAGTCTTTGGCACGAAATAACCCTCAATATTGTGATTAAATTCACAAATTAGTTTTTTCAGTGTGGTCCAGTTTATGAATTAAATCAGTTTTAATTTTGTGAGCTCAAAAATTGAATAATCAGTATAATTCTAAAAGGCAGACATGTTAAAAGTAGAATTGAAAATCGTTAAGTTATAATCTCAAAAAAATATTTCTGAAAAAATTAAAATTGCAATTTTTATTTAATTCAGCATATTCATAAACAGATATATTATCCTTCTGGCACGGCACTGGGCATGTTATCAACTGACTACAATTAAGTCTTTAAGTAAAAATGTTTTTTGGCATTTTTATTTTGGTAGCAGACATAAATATTTTCCTATTTTTTAATAAGCCGTGATTATTTAAATATAAACAAATATATCCTTGTAAAAAAGAAAATGAATAAAAAATTCCAATTACACTCTAAAACTGATAAATTGTCTGGTTTACACACGAGCATACTCTTTCATGATTATTTTGTTGGCTCAATTCTTCTCTCGTTTCTAACTACCTTCCTTGTTTTGCCCTGTCAAACACTTTTATTTCAACCCTAGCCCGTATTTATTGCTTAGGGGATGTTTATTTCTTTGTAGAATGGACCTTTGTCTCGCCCTACCGGAACTTTCTAGACGAATTATTAGCATTGTATTATTAGCTTTTACTCACATGACAGAAAGTGAGAATTTGTATTAAATCGAAGATTTCCTGTAGAGTTTGCTATGTTATATGTGGTTAGTTGATCGCCCAAATATATTTTATAAAATAAATTACGAGTAGAGCAGCTTATTTATAGAGAAAATTAAATAAGTCAGAAAAATTAATTAGTTACAGTTCATTCACAGCGTTGCCTACTTTGACGTATTTTCTTTTAATCAAAATATTTTAGGTAACAAACATAAATTATTAATCTATATCTATATAAGATATAAAATCCTTAAGTGACTGACATACTGATTAATCACGATCCTGCTCAAACCACTCAACGTAAGAAGCTCAATTTTGGCATACAGGTTGACTCTAGGGTGTAGAGGTTCGATAAGAAGGGATTTTTCGAAATTCCAGTTCCAAGAGGGTGAAACCACTCCTCAAATATTACAATATTTTTTATTTAAAAAACGAAAAATTTCTTGTTTCGAAATTTTTTTTTCGAAAAATCTGGTCATTGATTAATCACGATCCTGCTTAAAGCGCTTGACGTAAAAAGCTGATTTTTGGAAAACAGATTGACTTTAGGGTGTAGAGTTTCAATAAAAAGGAATTTTTCTAAACTCGAATTCTAAAGGTGCGTATTCATTATCCGAACGAACGAACGAACGAATGTTCGCTAGTGGTATGGACGGGGACCGTACGATAGGACCGCACGAGAAGACCGGAGGCATTTATTGGCGAACGCCTTTGATGTACCGACTCGAAACGGATGGTCGAGCGAACGAACGAACGAATGTTCGCTAGTGGTATGGACGGGGACCGTACGATAGGACCGCACGAGAAGACCGGAAGCATTTGTTGGCGAACGCCTTTAATGTACCGACTCGAAACGGATGGTCGAGCGAACGAACGAACGAACGGCCGCATGCGTTCGGTCCCCGTATAAAAAAAAATACCGCACTTTCATTCGTTCGTTCGTTCGTTCGGATAATGAATACGCACCTTAAGGTGGTGAAACTATCCCTCAAATATTAAAATATTTTTTATTTATTAACCGGTGCGTTTTTCGGAAAAACTCTTAAACACGTATATTTTATTTTGTTGTTTTACATATTTTAAGATTTTTTATAAATTTATACAGAGTGTTTCATAAAATATGACCATTGAGTAATCACGATTCTGCTTAAACTGCTTGACGTTTAAAGCTGATTTTTGGCAAACGGATTCACTGTGGGGTGTAGAGGTTCGATAAGGAGGGGTTTCTCGAATCTCAAATTCCAAGAGGGTGAAAACGCCCCCAAAATATTACAATATTTGTTATTTAAAAAACAGTTAGTCTTTCGGAAAACGCTTGGACAAGCATAATTTATTTGTTTTTTTTACATGTTTTGAGTTTTTTTAAAAAAATCATACAGGGTGTTGTTGGGTAATTTCTTAACCACGATTCTGCTTAAACTGCTTGGCGTAAAAAGCTTATTTTTGACAAACGGATTTTTCGAAAGTCAAATTCCAACGAGATGAAACTACCCCTCAAATATTACCAAGTTATATAATAATATCGCCATATTGTTTTTTCTCATGCTGATATAAATGTGAGAAAATTTTATCAAGTTTGTATGTTAATGGAAATTCTTGCTTTGTTTTATCATCACCATTACAAATGATTAATTCGACGCGAACGAAGTCGCTGCTACACGCTAGTTATAAATATATAACAGATATAATAATATATATAACAGTTACATACAGTTATATTTACAGATATCACTCCGACTGCCTCAGCTGAGATTGTCCTGTAGGCCCTAGTTACTCTAATGGACATTAGCCTCTGAACTCTGGTGAGTTTCCTGGTAAGTACTTTATTCTTCGTTGCGTTATTCACACTGCTGCAGCATAGAGTATCTGGGATTGCATTACACATGCTAGTGTTTTCCTTTTCGATTCGCTTGGACCAGCTATATTTTTGGCATAAGTCTGGAAACGTCCTTATCAAAGAAAGAGTCAACACATACAACGGACGCGAATTCCCTAATGACCAAGTGGCAGGAGCGCTGGAGGACTAGTACAAAAGGCCGATGGACATATAGGATCATCACAAACATTAGCAACTGGCAGAATAGGCGCTACGGGGAGGTCGACTACTATCACACTCAGGCCCTCTCAGCGGCTTGCGGCTGCTTCAATGCATTTGTAGATACTGTGAAGCAATAGATGATGCTGAACACACGATTTTGCCTGTCCTAAATGACACGACGCAAGAGAGATATATGAGAAGTAACTGGGGTGGCGGTTTACTTTGGAGAACTTTGCCTTGGACAGCATGGGACAAGAAAATGACTGGAAGATGAGCTATAATGTTGTACGGACTATCATTAGGACCAAGGAACAGGAAATGAGAACATCGGGACAAGTAGAATAGTAATCCAGCTATCACGTTGAAGTAATGCGAGAGCAGTTCCAGCGCAAAGGCATTGGCAAAGGGGGGTTTTTAGTCGGTAAAAACCCGACACGGCCTACGACCATCCAACATCGGGTGTCTTTTGGACATTTTCCCCTCCATAAAAAAAAATATATTTACAGCAACAAAACTAACCTTCTTAACAGCACTTAAGGGACATAAAGGGCCATTACTACCGCTTTCCCGTTCCAAATATTCTAATAAAGTTGCGATGAGTTTTTTACGACCATTAAGCTTGTACACTTCGCACTAAAAGAGGTTCTAAAAAGAACAATGTTCGACTGCAAGGTCTGCTAGTAAACATTTTTAAGCTTAAATTATCACAACACAATTTATATAAATCAAAAACTCGTAATTCAAAACTAAAGTGTCCAAACAATGTCAGGATATAAAAAAATAAATATGGCAACTTCACATTTTTTACAAAAGTGTTACCACCTGAATCCCTAGCGGGAAATTTAA
This sequence comes from Sitophilus oryzae, assembly GCF_002938485.1. Lineage (NCBI taxonomy): Eukaryota > Metazoa > Arthropoda > Insecta > Coleoptera > Curculionidae > Sitophilus > Sitophilus oryzae. The sequence continues at coordinate 2,896,256 of NW_022145740.1, forward strand.
GTTCCAGTTAATCAGTCCGGCGCCGAACATTTCCAGGGTGGGCAACAATGATTTTAAAAATCGCGCCCTCGTTTACGTAACTAAAAGTTTAACTGGTATCAAATATAGATATATTTTTTGTAGGTATAAAAGTAGTAATCAATGTTTCATAAGAACGAAAACTCTTGTGAACCAGTGGCGTGCATATAACGTACGCAAAAAGGCTAACCACAGACAAAATCATAATTTTTTTTGATATCATTAGGCTATAACCAATTACTAATCCAACAAATCTTCGTATTAAGCAAGCAAATCTTATATATATTGAAGAGAGTAACTAAAATATAAATTATAAATTTAAATAATTTTCAATTACTGCTGTTATCGCACAATTCAAATACAATATTTTCCATAAAGGCGCTCCATATGATTTACGCATAATCTACGGATTGATTAACTTTATATTGTCTCTGATATGTTAATAAAGGCTGTGCAGACCGCAATGACTGGAAGGCTAATGTGTAAGAATGAGTGATGTGTATAGAAAAAAGAATCAGAGGTTGATTTAATTTTATCGCTGTGGACCGCCATCCTGTGCAGTGATAAATCTTAATTTTTTTCACTTTAGAGTAAAAAATCATTTTAGAGTAAAAAAAGTATAATGATTACTCAATTATTACTTATGCTTGTTATTTTATTATTTTGCCATTATATGTACGCCACTTTTGTGAACGTAAAAGAGGTGATAAAAATATTAAATGAAATTAATAAAAACTGATTTAATTTAGTTAATTTCATCTGTATCTTCAAAATTTCTATAATACCTGACATAGTTCTATCTAATTTTCTAAAATGTCGCCGCAATTATTGATTGGGTAAAGTATTTCCATAACTCTGCGGCACTTTCTCTAAGTTGCAAAGTTTCACTGTCCCCAGAAAGTTCAAGTTTCGAAACCCTTCGGGAACTCCACCCTCAGAATATTTGGTTTGACTTCAATAAGAAATTATATAACTGACTTTCATTTTCCTCTATCGGAGCTAGCTGGTTTGGCAACTAAGTTACCTTAGTTTGTGTTATATCTCCAGTAAATAAAAAACTTATCTATATTACATAAAAAAGGGCATACAATGTTTAATTTATAAGCAATATACAGGGTGTCCCATTTTGGTTGAAATCATACGGTATCTCCGCTATTATTAAAGATAGGAGGATGCGGTTTGCACAAACCTGTTCCACTTTTTTGTCAAATGGAAGATGCTGTAAACAACATTTTCATAGCCCTCTTCGTTTCTGAGCTACAGGGTCTCTTTTGAAAATTTTGCAATTTACGACACCCCTTATATCTTTGTTATTGTTAAAGGTATCGAGAAGGTGAAAACTGTTTATTGTAGAACTATTTACGTAGTAATACAGTAGGCGTGGTCTGTTATTCTACGAAAATAATATTTTTAAAGATATGAACTAAAGTTATGTTTTCTGTATATTTGTAAATTGTATCTCGCTTGCCATAAGCTTTTCAAAAACATATATCACTCTATATTTATTTTCACTATTTACTGCAATATTTAAAAGTTTTTATTAAAAGATCATATTTATTAGTAGAACATAATTGATAAATAAAATAAACTAAAGAATTATTAAAAGTATATCGCTATCTGTCTTTTGTTTAATTTTGGGAGCTTCTAATAATTTCTTTATCCTCTCTCGATACTTAACTCTCTACCGGCACCGGCATTTGTAAATCTTGGAAGCTATCGTACCTGAACTTTTAGATATTCCATTTTAGCTAATTTACGTGAAATATACCTTCAGCAAAATAGGCATTCCCCTTATAACTTTGAAAATATTAGAATTTTAACTTTAGTTTAGTTAAATTATTATTTTTCAAATCAATGAATTGGAACCAATGGACTCATATGATAGCCTCCCTGATTTCCGGATTTGTCCGTTCTAAATTTCTGATTTTGGGGATTTTTGAAATATGAAATATACCTATCATGGCAACTTCAACAATGTCGAGTACCTGGAAAATGCTTTAATAATGCAAGTTTTAAGATATTTGCAAACCTATCCCGTAATAATAAATTTTCTAATAAAAAAATACAATATTCAGAAATTCAGTGCTACCAGTTCGAAAGTAAAATATATCGGTCCCAAATAAAATATTAATATGTGTATGACTATTTCAGTAAATACCATTTTGATTTTTTTTGTTATTTATCACGACCTACTAATAAGTAAATGATATATGTATTTTAAACATTGCAGTAAAGAGTAAAAATAAATATAGAGTGATATATATATATATATATATATATATATATAATGGAAAATAAATTTCTTGCAGTTTTTAGGTATATAATAAAATTATATAAGAGTTTCTTGCCTTGAACTGCTAATATAGAAATTAATTCCACGCTGTGTTCGACATAATGTGGATCAACCTGCTCTACTACCGGTTTCAGGGTGTCCTACCCATCATAGGTGAGCTTGGGTATTTCAACAATATGTCGAGCACAATTTTATATATATAAACACGACTTGTCGTAAAGTAGCGGTAAGATATTAAGTCCCGCATCGCGAGATAGCGGCCTGCGTGCAATGGTAGTACTTTCGTACCACCGAGGCACAACTATCGATAGTAAATAAAGGCTTTTTTCGGCTAGCCCAAATTATATAATGGAAAATAAACGCAGGCCGCTATCTCGCGATGCGGGACTTAATATCTTACCGCTACTTTACGACAAGTCGTGTTTATATACTCTCCGCTTTATGCTCGACATATTGTGAAAAGCAAGCTCACTTTGATGATGTAAATACAGTCGATCAAGTAACCTAATCTTCTATTATTTCAGAACACAGCGTGGATTTAATTTCTTATATTAGCAGTTCAATTTTATTACTTTTATAATTTTAAAGCCGAAAAAGCATTTATTTACTATCGATAATAATAATCAATAATAACGAAAGTATTAAACATTTACTATGGATATTATCTCAGATGGAACGAAAGTACAGTACCATCGGGACTTAATATCTTACCGCTACTTTACGACAAGTCGTGTTTATATACTCTGCGCTGTGCTCGACATATTGTGGAAATACCCAAGCTCACCTGATGATGGGGTAGGGCCCCGAGAAACCGGTAGTGAGAGCAGGTTGATCCACATTATGTCGAAACAACGTGGAATACAAATTAATATATTAGCTTGTTCAAGGCAAAGAAACTCTTATATAATTTTTATTATATATATATATATATATATATATATATATATATATATATATATATATATATATATATATATATATATCAGTGTGACCCACTCAAGACCGGACAACTCAACCCTCCATAAAATCTGTGTTTATAGTCCGATTTTGATGATTTTTAAGATGTCAAATATAAAGTTTCAAAAAATGTACTTTGGGATCAATGTCATGTTATTTCACAAAAACAAACCTACTTAATAAAGTTTTTATGGTGAAAATTTGCAAAATCATATTAGCGATTTTTTTCAAAAGATATTTATTCAGCATCCCCAAAACAGTTCTGTACCAAATTTCGTTTAAAAATATCAATTATTAATAATTCTGCAGTTAAAAACTTAAATAATTCCCTATTTTTGCCAATTTAACGATGAGTTATCAAGTAACCCTTAATAAAAATAATCCATGACAACGAGGTTTGTCGAAACAATGATAAATATTTTACAAGCAACACAATAACCGAATAATAAGTTAAACATATTCAAATAATTCTAGTTTCTTCTACTAGCCCTCCATTCAGTTCAATACATTTGTCGCATCTTTTCTTAGATTAACAGTTACATTCCTAAGCTGCTGTGGTGTAATATTTGCAGAAGCCTCTGTAATTCTAATACGTAATTCATCTACAGATTGAGGTCTAGACTTGTAAACTTGTTGCTTTAAGAAACCCCAAAGAAAAAAATCAAGGGGTGTTAGGTCCGGGGATCTCGGTGGCCACTCAATTAGCGGGCTATTTCGACCTATCCACTTATTTTCAAAATTTTCATTTAACCATTCCCTGACAACTGCCGCGTTATGCACAGGTGATCCGTCCAATTGAAATTTTAAATTCAAACGGGTTTGGCATGGTAAATTATGTATTGCATCCCAAAAGTCATTAATCAGAAAATTCAAAAACGTTGGACTATTCAAATTTCTCTCAAAAAAATATGGACCAATGATTCTATCATCAAGTATGCCACACCACACATTTAATTTCTGAGAATACTGTCTTCTTGTATTGATCACCCATTCAGGGTTTTCGACTGCCCAGAATCGCGAATTTTGAGAGGATACTACTCCGTTTGTACTAAATGTTGCCTCATCACTAAATAAAATTTCTTTTAAGAAATTTCTATTATTTAAATACTCTGCTTGAGCCCATAAGCAGAATTCAATCGTCTAACATCATCTCCGTTTTCCAAAGTGTGTAAAATCTTTGGTTTAAAGGGTTTAACTTTATTAGTTCGCAAACATCTCCTAATATTTTCCCTTGGTATATCCAAATCAACACTGGCGCCTCTAATGCTTGCACGAGGATTGTTACGAAAATATTCTAATATTTCCTCATTCCGCCTATTTATTCAATGTTCCGGCCTTCTGTTTTTTAGTAAGTATTTTGACACACAACCAGTTTCATTAAAAACTCTATTTATTCGTTGAACCGTGCTTCTACTTACTGCAGGTCTGTCGGGATGTCTGTTGTTAAATTCTCTGGCAGCTTCTCCTGCTTGAAGATAGTTATCACCCACTAAACGAATCATTTCAATTTTATCCCTAATATTTAATTGTTCCATAATGCAAATAATATTTCTTGATACAACACTTTTCTGCGTGCTATTAAATTAATATTCAATTCTACGCTGCAAGAATTGACAGCTAATAAAACCCATTGTTGTGGATTGTTTTTTTCAAGGGTTACGTTATAACTCATCGTTAAATTGGCAAAAATAGGGAATTATTTAATTTAACTGCAGAATTATTAATAATTAATATTTTTAAACGAAATTTGGTACAGAACTGTTTTGAGGGATGCCGAATGTAGGGGTGTACTCAAATTTTTTGAAAAAAAATCGCTAATATGATTTTGCAAATTTTTCACCACAAAAACTTTATTAAGTAGGCCTTGTTTTTTGTGAAATAACATGACATTGAGCTCTAAAGTACATTTTTTGAAACTTTATATTTGAAAAAAAAATCATCAAAATCGGACTATAAACACAGATTTTATGGAGGGTGCCCGGTCTTGAGTAGGTCACACTGTATATATATATATATATATATATATATATATATATATATATAATATATATATATATATATATATATATATATATATATATATATCTATATATATATATCTTGACATTTTCCGGAAAATGTTGAAAAACTTTTGAGTGCCACTGTTCACTCTCCGGAAATTCGTTTACCGTGCATAGAGAGAATCTCGGAGAGAATGCACTGCCACTTCATACTATACCCACATTCTGCATGTTTATAAGTTCACAGTAATTTTAATGGGCTACAATATAGTCGTAATCATAATCATAATCATAATTTTAGTCTTAAGCATAAGCGCAGTTACAATCTGTAAAACTTTTTTTGGAAAATAAGTTCGTCATAATAATGCTTTTATTTATTCACTATTCTAATAAACAATATGCATTCCTTCGGAAACTCTCTATTTATTTATTTGGTAATGCTGAAACACTCTATTTGAAAGTCGATTAGAGAAAACAGTATTATTCATTGGCAAGCGATGTGAATATTTGTGATCAGGTAAAATTGTGATGTAAGAGGAGGCTTGGCTCGGCAGGCGGCAGGTCATTTGTCAGTCGTTGATAGGCCGGCCGGCTGTAGATAGTGTTGTGTTTTTGTCAGAGAGCTGACAAATGGAGGTTGCGAGTCTTTTGACTAATATAGTTGCAAGTCGTTTGATTGTAAGCCCAACGGGGTCGTTTGACCACGGTAAGAAAAAACTCTCGTGACGTCTTGCCTTCGAGTTGGTCTTGAGAGTTTGAGGTCTCCAGTAGCTTATTCGATTGGGATGCGAATCTGTTTAGCGGCAGAATTGCGTCCGGGGAAGCCCTCTATACTATTTCAGCTGACACTAGCTAGTTGTTGAAGATTATTAACCAATAGATCCAATAATATTTGAATTAGATGGAAGATATGGAATGTGATATATTGAATAGAATATCAGTGATGTCAGTGGCTAGGGGGCGGAGTACCCCCGGGTGAGTCTTACTATTTAACTATCAATTTTATCCAGATCAGTAAATGTTTGTTTTGTTATTTTCATGTACAATGAGAGAGTGCTTGCCAATGACCAATTAAATGGATATTTGAGGTGAATTTGCATTGTGAGACCCGGTTGAGTAAGCCCCAAAAATACCGATTTTACAAATCACAATTTAAATATGCGTTTATACAACATAGTCGCATTCATAACTTTGAATGTAAATACAGTCGATAAAGTAACCTAATTTTTCTAATTTTTCTTCAACTAGGAACACTAAAAAACTTAAAATTTTACACTGCGATTAAACTTTAATTCTGCTTCACTTCGTGCCAACGTTGCCATTAAACATTAAAATAAAAAAAAATAATGCTCCATAACCGATTTTTGTCGTAATCACAATTAAAAAAGTTATAATTTACGAACTTCAAGGTTTTTAAATTATGCTTATGATTACGACTGCGATGTACATATAAACGGTCGTATCTAAAATAATGGTTTTAACTTTTATGATTGTGACTAAAATTGTGATTATGATCACAATTTTAGTCACAATCATAAACGTATAAGAAAATAACGTATTTACAATTAAGTTGTATAAATCCGCCATAAGTTTCTATAGAAAAATACGAAAACTAAATGTATTCATATTAGTGGACATTGCTATGCAAATTTTAGGAAAACGCGCAATGTTTTAAGTACTTTTTACAGTTGAATAGGCTGAAAAAAATAAATTATTAGAGCTTCCTTTTTCGCCATATTAGGAAATTTTTTCAATCGTTTCAATCGACAATTATAATCTTTAAATATTAAGTTAGAGCTTACCGTTTTGATGAAAATTGATCAGTGTTTTTATCCAATATATACTATTACACATATACTTGAAATATCTATTAATCTGAACATCACAATTCTATCGCTTGCAAAATATTATTTAAAATGTTTCACATAATAATTAAACATTAAACTCACAAATACAACAAAAAGTGTTAAAAAACTTGCTTTAATAACTACTTAAAACCTCTACTGAACTCTCCCACAAAAGAAAACTAATGATTTTACACCAATACTTTAAGCGATACACATGGGCGCCGGACAGGGGGGGCAAGAGGGGGCATTTGCCCCCTCCTGGATCACTGAAACAATAAAAATAAAAGCTGTCTTCTTACATCCATCTGTAAAAAAAATAATCATTATTATGAAATTGTTAGGTGTTACCTGTAAAATAATAAAAAATGTGGTAATTATTGTGAAAACTGGAAATCGTCCGATTTTCACCAAAACTGGTATACACACTATTTTGAGGTCGTAGATTACGAATCTATTTTTTTCTTGGCGGTCTCTTACCGTTTTTCAGAAAAACGAAAAATTATTTCAACATTGAATTTTTCTTAATTTCGGCCCTATAAAGTAATAATTTCACTATATTTTCATTATATTATAGTTTATCTAAAAGCCACACTTGATTGGGGATAGAAAAGTGTCCAACATTTTACTGAAAAACACTTTTCTTAACAAAATAGCAAAGAAATTGAGACCAGATGGAAGTTTGACATTTGATATATCCTTCTTTCTCTCTCCTATGTAATAAGAGAGACAAATTTATTCTAGACCTAATCTAGAAATTTGAAAATTTACAACGTTGCCATATCTTCTATTTTTTCGGGTGATTACGGAATTTAAATAAATTACCTATTATGAGATCAACAATAATTAAATATACACCAATATCCACAAAATTACGCGGAAAAGTTTTGATTGCATTGGTTTTAACTTCTTTGCGGAGGAGGTTAATCTTTTCTTAGTTAATCTAATAATATAACAACAAAAGATTAACACCCTCTGCATGGAAGTTGTAACCAATGCAATCAAAACTTTTTCGTGCAACTTCGTGGGTATAAATAGTCAGATCTCGTTGGTAAAATAGCAGTTATGGGAAGGAGCCGTTCTTCTGGCGACCGCCTTTCGTAATTCCAGAATGAGCGAAAAAAACACGCTAAATTTAGGTTTAACATTGGCAACGTTGCTTTAAATGCCAGAAAGACATAAACTTACTTCGGGTTTCTCTTATTACCGATTCTGAACCGTCCTAGAACTGTGATGTGTATGCGCAGAAGGAAATATGAAGACATTACTTCATTTGCGCATGCGCTGCAGAGTTCTTGGACGGTTCAGAATCGGTAATAACAAGAACCCGAACAAAGCCATAATCTAACATTTTCAGATTGTTTACAAATTTATTTTAACAAATTTTCCTCTATTATGCATAGAATTGGTTAAAAAAGTAACAGAAAAGAGCAAAAACATTATTGATTATTGAATACCTAACAAAATATGTGCTAGAAAACCTTAAACATATGAGAAATTAAGAAAAATTCGATATTGAAATTATTTTCCGTTTTTCTCAAAAACGGTAAAGAGACCGTCAAGAAAAAGTTCAGATCGTAATCTACGACTTCAAAATAGGGTGTATACCAATTTTGGTGAAAATCGGATGATTTCCAGTTTTCCCAATAATTACCAAAAATGTCAATTTTTTATTCATTTTTACCTTGCCCCCCCCCTAAATTTCATTCTTCCGGCGCCCATGGCGATACATGTACAACATACGTTTATTTTGGTTTGTTTACATTCTTTAGATGATTTTGGGAACCCCGAGAAATCGTAAATACCGTTAAGCGCACGAGGGCCCTCTACCGCTCCCGTCTAATACGACTTGCCTTGCACGCCACGGTGCCGATTGTCCGTTCACAAAAAAAAAACTTAATCCGTTATTCTATAGATGTCGCTGGTTAATTGATTTTAGTTTAATTTTGGTTCATAAATAAGATGATCTTGTCTGATCGGCACGTTCAACTATCAGAAATCGTTCTAATAGTATCGAGCTTTTAAAACTCCAGAAAGTTATTTAAAACTCCAGAAAGTTAGTCCCATACCCCCTTACCAACCCCCCACCCCCACCAAAAACTAATGGCTAGATCCTCGGGTGCCACAGTATTTTTGAGCCAAATTTGGTTAAAATCGGTTTAGCGGATTTTAGCCGACCATACCAACAGGTATGGTAGGCTATTAAGTTCGGTAAAAAAATAATTTCACTCAAAATAACTTATTTGGGTCATAAATGACCTAAATACAAAATATTTTCATGGTGTCTGTCTGTCTGTCTGCCTGTTGGTATGGTCGGCTAAAAACGTAACTTTAGCTCATATTTTCAATAATATTTTTTTTGTTGATAAACAGATTACACCAATGTATTCTACGTAAAAAGTCCTACAAGAATCACTTTTCACTTTCTCGATATCATCCACATTAACAGAGATACGGGGGCTGAGCCAAATTGGATCCTGTAGCTCAGAAACGAAGAGGGCTATGAAAATTTTATGTACAGCATCTTCCGTTTGACAAAAAAGTGGGACATGTTTGTGCAAACCGCATCCTCCTATCTTTACTAATAACGGAGATACTGTATGATTTCAAACAAGATGGGATACCCTGTACATAAATGCATTATATTTTTGGAAGGACCAAAACAATTGAATACGTCAATCAACCATAATTGATATCATATACTATCATACCAAATCTCGTTTTTCATCTGAAAGAATAAAAAAGTTATAGGGGGCGAGCTACTTTTGCGAGCTATCCGGTATGCAAAAAATTTCTAAAAGTCAGTAAAAAAGTAATATTTTCCGTAAAAAGTAACAATAAATATTATTCCAATCGCGATGTTCTACTTATTTCTGCATTTTTCATAATATTTTTTAAAAATTAACATTATTAAGTCCTAGAATACAACCAATTTTTTATTTATAACAAGCTCCTCTTTATATTTTAAAAATATATATTAACAATAACATACTTTTCTAGAAATTTACCTTATAATATATAAAAATCGTCAATAACGTATGTCTGTTCTAAGCTCATAACAAATCCCTTCGTAGTTTGCGTTGGTTGTCAACCAGTCGCAGCATACTACAGAATAACAACAATTCTGTCAGTTGTGAACAAATACTCGGGCGAGATACGTGCGAAAAAATATCTCAATTTTTATTTCAATATTTTTGCGGAAATACTTGTTTCTGTGTGCGTGTTTTTGTATTATTATCTTCCTAGGAGCCTATTACGTCTACTAAAAAGGTAAGTCTTTGAAATCTTTATTTATTTACGTTATTTTCGTCTTTTTTGATTGAGTTTTTAACCTATAAATGGCGTCGCGTCAAGTCATGGATTTCGCGTCGACCGGCAGCCAGCGACAGGAATTCCATGGCAATCGCGATGCGATTTCTGCGCGCATCCTGAAGCATCGATCGAAAATCCCATGCCGCCGGAGACTGAATGCCGCTTACGTAAGTGATTGAGCGAAATTACAGCGATTTTTTTTAGATTTTGTCGATCGATCGTCAAAAAATATTTTTATGATACCTTCGTAACATATTTTTTGTGGTTCTGGAGGAAAAAAAAATAGTATCTTATCTACAGGATGGAGTTATTATTCGAGATATTATAAGGTAATTGAGCATATTAATATTAAATTTGGATAAGGGTGGAACAATTTGTTATAAAAATTTCTAAATATTTTCTTAAATAAGAAATACCTATTTCTTTTATTTTTTAGGTTAGTGTAGGAATAATTATGTTGGTAATAAAAGGAATGGTAATAAACTAATTTTATAATTCTGTTAAAACTTTGCTAGAGCAGATCAAACTAAGATAAACTACTTTACCTGTCTTTCTTTATTAAGTAATAGCGTTTAATAAAAAAATATGCTTTTGGTATACTTACCGCATTTTTATAATTAATAATGATTTAACATTTGCTTTGATTAAAGTACATAAAAATAAAAAATAACAACTTTTAATGATAAATATGTATTTATACAGGGTCCTGCAACAGTGCATTGGGCATCTGTAGATCCTATAAAAAAGGTTAAAATACTAGTATTTATCTCAGGGAAATATTTTAAGTTCTACAGGGTGGCTCAAAAATTGTGAGTGGATCGGGATATTTTTTTAAATGGAACACCCTGTATATTATTGCATTTTTGGCGTTTTCTTAATCACTTTACATCTTTCTAAGATGTTGCTAAGTTTGTTTTAATAATTTTAGAGATGGAGAAAAATAAACGAAAAAAAGTATTTTCGAGCCTTTTTTTTAAATTATTAAAATGATAAAATGTGTTGTGAAATCAAAACTATGCTAGGTACTTACTATAGTTTGCCTGTATTTACTATAAAATAGATATAGTAATCTTATATTATATAGAGTGTTCAAAATTCCGTGCCACAGATTATAAGATATAAAATAAATTTTCTTCGTTTTTTAAATAAAGAACACCCTGTATATTTTTTTTTGATAAAGAATTAAGAAAATGCACATTTTTTTTATCTAAAGCATTTTAAATAATGGTAAAATTTTAGACAAGAAACATTAGGATGTTTTGATAAAAATTTAATGTATGTATCTACACTTAGCAAAAAAAACAATGGAAAAATTTTTGGTCTAGTTTAAAATCTTATACTTTTTTATTTTTAGACCTATTTCCTTAATTTAAAGCCCTAAGCTCCTTAATTTTTCATGCCCTTTTATTAGCTGACCATACCAATAGGTATGATAGGCTATTAAGATCGGCAAACAATTTTTTTTTTTAATTTCACTCAAAATTTTTATTTATTTATTAATTTATGTCTGAAACTAATCAAAACAAATTTGATAATATATTAGGATTATGTAAAGTGATCAAAAAGGAAACAAATTAAAAATGCAATAATACACAAGTTGTTCCATTTAAAATTAGATAAAAATTTTACCCCAATCCACTCACAACCCTTGAGCCATCCAAATGTTAAAAATTTTCCTGAAAAATGTAAATGTTAAATATTTTCCTGAAGTATATACAAGTACATAGAGTTGGCACAAACAAAATTCCTAAATTTTTAGCCGACCATACCAATAGGTATGGTAGGCTAGGTATTAAGATCGGCAAAAAAAAGTTTTTTTAATTTCACTCAAAATGAGTTATTTGGGTCATAAATGACCTAAATACAAAATATTTTCATGGTGTCTGTCCGTCTGTCTGTCCGTCTGTCTGTCCGTCTGTCTGTCCGTCTGTCTGTCCGTCTGTCTGTCCGTCTGTCTGTCCGTCTGTCTGTCCGTCTGTCTGTCCGTCTGTCTGTCCGTCTGTCTGTCCGTCTGTCTGTCCGTCTGTCTGTCCGTCTGTCTGTCTGTCTGTCTGTCCGTCTGTCTGTCCGTCTGTAACACGATAACTCAAAAACCGCTGAACGGATTTTAACCAAATTTGGCACAAAAATACTGTGGCACCCGAGAATCTGGCCATTAGTTTTTGTGGTGGGGTTGGGGGGTTGGTAAGGGGGTATGGAAGGGGGTTAAAAATTTTAAAAAATCGTATCTCCAAAATTACAGTAGCTAGCGAAACGCGGTTTTCAAATTAAGATTAGGAATAATATTTGCTACAAAATTTGTAATAACATCAAAATCAGTCAAAGTCGCAGTTTTTGAGAAAAAAAAAATTGGAAAAATTCCTTTACTTTGAAACTAAAAGAACTGCCTACCAACTTTTTATTAACATATTTTAGTATGGGCGGCTGTACGTGCCTCCCGGTGCCAATTTTTTTTATTATAAGAACAACTGATGCCCTATGCACTGTTGCGGGACCCTGTATAAAAATTACTTTTTATAAGTATGACTGTTGGACAGTAAATTTTTGCGAAAGATACCTAATGATTTTTTCTGGTATTTTATAGTTTATTTACTGGTAAGGAAAAAAATGTTTATTTTGGTAAGGAAAAAAATATTTCCTTTGTTTAGAAAAATGCTGGTACATACTTCTTTAAGACTCACAAAATCGTCTTTACATCAGATCACATCTGTATATCTTAGACATACTATGTATATTTAATAGTCAACTAGTAATTATGTCACAGATCTAAGGCCCAGTGCACGATTATATAATTTTACTTAAAAACCAAATTTCTGGTTTTCAATAAAATGTATTTATTCCGTGTATAATCCAAGAAAACAGGCCTTCAAATACGTTTAAAATAAGTTTTGGTAAAAACTTGAATTTTTGGTATGTTACGTTAAAAGATCTAAAAACGAATTGTAAAAGATTTTTTTTTTAATTCACTCCCCAAAAGGGCTGAAATAAATAAATAAAATTATTTTTTTCAAATTTCGGAGAAACGGTAAGGACTAGAAAAAAAGTTCAAATTATAAATTTGTAGAGCGTCTCTATACTTTTTTTGCTCAAATCAAAAGTAACCGAGATAGGGTGGCTAGAAGCTAGGGGACAGCTTTTATTGAAACCTTTTTTTACTTACCCTTTCTCTGAAATTTGGAAAAAACACTTTATTATATTTTTTACCCCTTCTCGGGGTGAATTTAAAAAAATCTTAATTGAAACTTTTTTCCAAACAAATATCTCGGTTAATTTTGATCTGAGCAAAAAAAGTATAGATCTCATTTCTATGTAAAATATGACCATCCACAACTTTTATTTGAACTTTCTTTTTTTAGTTCTTACCGTTTCTCCGAAATTTCGAAAACATAATTTATGATTTTTTTAACTTATGGGGTGAATTAAAAAAAAATCACAATATTTTTAAGATCTTTCAACGTACGTATATGATTCTGTAATTTTACTGATTCAATATTCAACTGTTACTGATTAACCCACCGGCAGGCGCGTACTTTAGAATTACATGACCAGGCGCGTGCGGTATTCCGTACCCCATTTATATTTTTTAACAGGCTAAACAATAACAAGCAACATTTTTAATACTTATTTACTTTATTAACACATAAACAAGTAACGTATGACCGAAAAAAAACAGCGTCCAGTTGGCTGGGAAATGACGATCGATGACATTTTTCATATAAAATGACAGCGATCTTCATTTCATAGTCATCGCTGACGCAGTTTTTTCTCGATCATACGGTATTATAAAAAAGGAAGCAAACCAAACATTTTTAGTTATTCAAAATAATAAAATATATAACTTTGCAAACTCACAAAATTATATCATCATAAAAAAAGCAAAACAGACTATTTTAAATAATAAAAAGATCATTATTAACCACAAGAAGAAGGCAAGTAAGAAATTATCATTTGTTTAGTCTTCTTTTGTCAGTAGATATCTACTGATAATACAATTGATTAGTCTTTCACTGTAGTTCTTGCTAACAAATTTGTTACACTAGTGCCAAAAACCAGTTGTTTTTTTGGGTTCCACATACATGAGAAGGTCCAACCCGCTTCTTATTATCTCTAACTAGCACTTTTATCTCTGGAGCATATTTTTAGCGAGGAAAACTTACATATCTCTGGGAAGGGTCCTTCATTACTACAGGTTATATAACATACCTATATTTTACAGATTATTATAAAAGCAATCGATAAAATTAAGTAGCAATTAAAACTACACCAAATAAAGCAATAGTATATTGTGCAACTAGTGCGAAAATTTATCGATTGCCCACGAGAGCGAAGTTGTCGATTGAATTCGCTCGAGTGGCAATCGACAACTTCGCACGAGTTGCACATACTAGTTTTTATTACGTTGCTTTTTAATATGTCTCTTTTGTTATATTTCATCATGTAAACAAAAGAGACTTATTAAAAAGCAAAAAATACTTTAAAAATCTCGTGACAAGAAGAACAACTTTTGGAACACCCCATAGATGAATGCAAAAGATGACGAATTTTAGAGTAGAAAATGAAGGAATTTTAACGTTGCTTCTTCATAATGGTGTTTAATAATTTGTCGCGTAATTTGTTTACATGATGAAATATAATAAAAGAAACATATTAAAAAGCAACGAAATAAACAAAAAATAATAAAAAAAGAATTCACAGATTTTGCAACATCCGCAACCATCATAGGCGTATTGAAAATACCAGACACAAGTCGGCGGTTGTCGACAATCACCTGTTTTTTTTTACATTTTATATTAACTTGTGGCGTCATTTGGAAGAGCTCAATAGAAATATAAAAGAACTAAACCTTGTTCGTTGGAAAGCAATTTGACATTCGTGACGTCAGCACTCCGGCAGTCTAACGTAAACGTATCATTGATCGCTATTCACAAATATATTCCAGATACGTATAGTGAACAAGTTTAACGTTCGCAACGTGAAATAATTTTGATATTTGATTTTTATCGTAATGGTTTTTTGTAAAAGTGAAGAATTTAGTGAGGAAAATATTAATGATGGAGATGAACGTGTGCGGACTCGTGAATGGTCACGATCACGGTCACGACACTATGACGGGCTCCTATACCCACTTAGATTAGGTCTATATTTTTTATTAATGCAAAACCAACTAAAACCTAATTCTAGTCTAACCTAAACTCACTTCTTCTTTTGCATATTTCGGGCTATTACTTGGGTATTCCTAGGTTTAACGAATATTCGAACTTAGGTGTAAATTTAAATTTATGGATGGCCCATAAATTTATATTGGCCGTACAAAAAAATACGTTTCACCAATTTTCACAATAAAAACTAAAAGTTAATAATCATATTTTTTTTATAGAAATGAGGGAATAAGGGTGAACGGGGTGCCGGTAGACCAAGAAGATCCTTGGAATGTAAATGTTAATTTATACTCGAATGGAGTTGCCTCACAGTGTAGGCATATTTTGAACCCCTACCAGCCCTACCGTGCATAGTTATTGTAGATAAAAATAAATTATAATATAGTTGGCTCCAACGATAATTTAATTTGCAGCTTCTTTTCATCATACCTAATAAAAAACCGTCACAACCACTACTCATAATATGTACCTATGTATTTTTAAACATCATTATGAAATTAAAAATACAGGTGCCCATAATATGAGTAGCGGTATTTTTTTTTCGTTTCATCATAACGGATTTTGTTGTGCTGAAAATAAGCTATAGAATGCTATAAGAAAATATTATCGACTGCAACAACTATACCTAGTTTACATTCAGTATGTCCGATTAATATACCGTATGATCGAATAAGAACGGCGTCAGCGATGGCTATGAAATGAAGATCGCTGTCATTTTATATGTAAATTTTTATGGGAAATGTCATCGATCGTCATTTCCCAGCCAACTGGACGCCGTTTTTTTTTCGATCTTACGCTAGAACATTATAACTATGCATACTTTTAAAAATTTGCTATTTTGATAGTTGAGTTTTTGAACTTATTTGTTAGCTTCTTAAACAAAACAGACTCATAATAATTCAAATCTTTATCATTCAAGACTTCCAAGAATTATGAAGTAATCTCACGTCAAATTTTTTTTAAAATTATTGCATGCCTTAAGTATTTGCAAAGTTAACAAAAGTATTTCTTTGCATACCTTGCAATTAATATATTTAATCCAATTTATCAGTTCTGCATCATATCCGAAATTTAGATTGTGTGTGACACAACGAAGAGTTAAAGTGCAACGTGAATGACCAGAAAAATATCAAGTAAAAAAATTGTTAAGTTTTAATTACTAGTTACACAGTCCTTCCCTTGAGTTCTCTTGCCTATAATCTATATTGTCTTTCCTAACATTTTAAATATAAATGATTGAAACTCATACAAGTTTACCATAATTTAAACTTAAGATAGTCCCTAATCATAATAGCCTATAAGGTCCTAATAGCCTAAATTTTAACAAAATGTATCAGCAGATCCGATGAGATCCGAGTTATTATGTTTTGGAACTTAATGATTTAATTAATTATTCCCTTTAATGCATTTACCTACATCCTACGCGCCAAGAAAAAATATTGAATTAGTCTAAATTTATTATTTATGTGATTCCACTCTTTCACGTATAATTTGCCCCTTGCTTCTCATACGGAAAGAGTTAGATTAAAATAGCCAAACTGTACCTAACAACCCATATGCCTTGACGCATATTCTTTTTTATAATAATATGGGCTTTCTTTATCCGCCGGCCCAGACAAACATCCATATCCATAAAATAGTTGGCCCACACACACACACACACTGATAAATTTATAAGACCACATTTCGGCCCTCAAACATCCTTGGTCTATTCGATGAACAACGCCGGCTAAACTATCGACTTACGTGTTGACAAGTTGATTAGGCAGGTTATTGAACTCGTGTGGCATCGAGCATGTCATTTTTTCAAAGATGGGTCCCATATAAACGCGGCCAGAAGTATTTTCAATACTAATGCCCACTTGCACAGTTTGTATAAACTTTGTTTAAAGGCTAAACAGTGATTAACTATATATTATTTTATTATAGTTAATCACTGTTTAGCCTTTAAACAAAGTTTATACAAACAGTGCAAGTGGGCATAAAAATATTTAAATGTCAACCTCACTTCTTTAATATTGACACTTCGAGACTGGTTTTTTTGCTTGTCAATTTGCGTGTGCCAATGAAAATTTGGGTGCGAGAAGTTTACTTGTCGCACTCAAATCGACATTAAATTTGCTCAAAACTAGTGTGGTAATTGTGAAGTGGGCAATTAGCGTCTTTTCGACTTCAAAAGAAAGCGAAAAGATACTACTTTCCCGTAAGTTACAAGATAACTATTTTACTTCCATAACCGAGCGCATAGCGGCACGGAATACCGCAACTTCTGTAGTTATCATCTTTACAACAGAATTCTTACTGAAGCAAAATCGCTGGATAGGCAACTACCACTACGAAGGGTGTCAAATATCCCCAAATAAGAATATTTAATGGCACCACCGACCTACGCCCAACATATGTTTTGTTTTATTGAAATTAGTAAAATTGCGGTACAAAATTTCGGACGCTCCCGCTCGAGGGTTAAAATGCTTTTGCCTCGAGAAACTACATTTACCTTTATGCAATTTATTCTTGTCCTCTTATCTGTTCTGAACCCCCAGTTCCGACAAAATAATAAACAAATCACGAAGTCGATAAAGTAAATCCGATTGATATCGGTGCAAGGTTCAGTGGCAACGGTAGCGGTGTTTTGCAACAGCTGGACAACACAATAAAACCCAATAAATTTGCGATTACTGACCACACCGTTCTATGCAGCTCGGATAATATTGGCTAGGAAGGGTTGGGATTTGGGGAATTTATTAGTTCACACCAGTTGGATTTGCCGCACTATATGTTTATAAAGTAACCGAAGGTATTTATTTTTTGCAATATCATTATTTTTTTTTATTTTGCTAGTGGTTTCAATGTTATAGCTTTATACTGTTACCGCAAAGGAAGAAGTGTTACATACGAAATTTTCTTTCAAATTTCAAAAAAGGCTCTCAATTTGAGAAGGATTATTTCAACATTAAGTATAAATGATCAGGAGAATAGTCATACAGCAGTATAATAATTGTTTTTAAGTCTGGAACTATTCAGAAAACATTAAATCGGGAGGAGTGACTACCAGATACTTTGTGAATGTGGTTAGTTAAAGAGATAAAACGTTCTCTAAATATTCGACTTAAAGATCATAAATACAGGGTGGCGCCTTTCATACGACGCGGAGGCTCCAACGAGAACGAGAAATAAAATTTTGTGGGCATATGTAGGTTAATTTAGAGCACTTTTTAAAAATATAGGGATTTCTACAGGGTGTCCCCAAAAAAGTTGCACATCAAAGTTGTTTTTTTTAATGGAACACCCTATATATTATTTAATTTTAGGTTTCTAGGAGAAAAATAAAGGTGAGTTTTATTAGAGAAGTATATGACTAACATGTAAGGTTGTTGCCATATTTAACATTTTTTAGAAATGAAGCACAATTTTTAAATATCAATAAAAGCTAACTAAAAAGATACTTTTAGATATTTTCATTTTTATGATTTACGAGTAGTGTCAGTAGATCTTTATTATTTCAAAATATCTAGGTGGCTGTGATATGTCTGACGTTACTTCCACATACCTGTCTAATTAGATCAACTTTAACAACTAGTTATCATTTTGTGTCAGTTAAAACAAAAGATATTCTCAAAAATTTGCAACGATTTCTTCCGATTGAGTGATAGAAAAATATTCCGTATTATTTCTGTCTGTCTAGTGATAAGCAAAAATCTTTTCTTAGGTGATGTGCCATTAATAAAATAAAAAGGAACTAAATACTTAACGGCTTGTAAAAAGTGTAAAAATAAAGTAGTAGACGAATAGTTTTATAAATATTATTAAAATGTTTAAAATCAATAAATTTTCTTTTTAATGATATTTTAATGACAAAAACAAAATAAATTTAAATAGTATGTATATTGTTTTATTAGAAGTAAAAATTATACTTTTGTGGCGAGGTTGTACGTTTCACATTACTATGATTACAGACGAGAGACAAAAAGTCATTTTTACTTCGAATAGAACATGCTATTTTTTTTCAAATGTAATAAATAATTTTTTTTCAAAGGTCACAAAAATATTAATTTTTGCGACGCGATGGACAATAAAAAAAGTCATTTTACCGCCTAGGCATAAAAGTAAAGCACTTTTACGCCCAAGCATAAAAGTACGAAAACATATTATTAAACTGACATAGTGTCAAATTCAACGAGCTGTAACCATAGTTTGTCGATATATAATTACATACAAGGTATGACTTCTAAATATTCTCGAAATATTTTTATATTATTATATAAGTTTGAAATTGTTTAAAAAATTATTTGTGACGTTTGAAAAAAACAGCATGTTCTATTCGGAGTAAACATGTCTTTTTGTGTCTCGACTATGTCAAACTTACAGCCTCGCCACAAAAAGTGTCATTTTTACTCCTAATAAAACGATATACTATTTTAAACAATTTTAACACATTGGAAGAGCATTAGTGGAGTCTCTAGTGACATATCATGGGTGTGAAGTTTGGACGCACTCGAAATATTTGGGACGTAGTGTGAGGTTATTTAGACTGAATAGGATTAGGAACGAGGAAATCAGAGTCAGGATAGACACTACACAATAGTGGATAGAGTCGAGCAGTGGAGTCTTTAGTGGTTTGGTTTGGTCAAAAGATGGCTCTTTCATATCTACATGTGGCCTTCTGGAAAATGAAAAAGAGGACATCCTAGGATCATGGAATGAAGACATTAGAAGAGCAATAGGGAACCGTAACTTGGAAGAGAATAGTGTTCTGGATCGTAACAGGTGGCAGTTAGGCGTGGGGACTGGGCAATTTTTTGGTAATATAAACTTTTCTACCTAAAAATCTCTTAATGTCCCACCTTCGGTTCGGGTTCTCCCAAACAAGTAATCTGTCTGAAAAGTTTAAAACAAACTATAATAATGCTGTTTGCTTTTTGTTGAATTTAGATATCCTTACTTTTACTTTACTTTTTCGTATCCGGACCATATAGGTACATAATGTACAATTATAATTTAAAATTCTTTAGCCCAGTACCGGGCGACGTCTAAAGCATTTTCATCGGCGTTCCATAAATTTTCAAGGGTACATGTATGAGGGCATCTTATGCATGACAGCAGATGCTCCATATTTTGGAATATAAAGCAAACGTATTTAGTCATAATTTAGGTCAGGTCTTAATCCAAATTGATTTACAGTCTAAGCGCATCCTGTAGCCGGCTACGAATTCATAATTCAAAATGAATGGGACGTCTGAATGGGCTACGTGAATATTAGATTTATCTTGTTTGATATGTAAAATAATGGCCATTCAAGATTTACAAGGCATTTGAATATTGGTAATCTCGTTCTTAGATGTGTCTGGGAATTGCAACGGAATAGCGGTGTAATGTTGAAAATATTATTTAAGATATTTATCCTATCCTATGTATATTTACGTAAGTTGTGGGTAATATAATAGCAAATAATCAGTAAAATACAGGGTGAGTCTTAAATGAGTGCAAATATTTTCAGGGCTTGTAGATATCGACAAAAGAAACATATTTTTTTTTCTTCACCGTTTTTCAAATAAGTCCAAAATAACCGAGCCTTATAAGTTTGAAATTAAAAAAAATGATTAATTTAAAAAAAAATTGGGAGCCACTGGATTTTTTCTGTATTTGCATCCATAGTGCCGCAACCATGCTAATATCGTAGATTAAGGAATTATACCGTGGGAAAATTTGCGGGGTACGGGTAGTCCTAAAAAGTTTTCAAAATACACAGGAAAATTTAACAAATGCATAATTTTCAATATTTTTTTCGAAAAATACCTCACAGACGTGTTTCTGGGGTCGAAACTCTATATCTATATTTTTTATTCCCTTTTCTATTATTGAAAGTCGAAATCTCATAGACACTAACTTCAATAAATGTTTTCATTTTTGTGGCGGGTTCATTTTTTGAAACTTTTTTTTCAGGCAAATTTGTTTTAGTAGTAAAAGGCCACTAACTATTTGGATCCAACGCAGTTGTGTTTACAAAAAGAAATACTTTTTATTTTGTAGATTTCTCTTTCGACGGCCACAAGAACAATACAAGATTTTCTTCAAGATATAACTTTATTGTTTCTTTTGTAAAAAGAAAAAAAATATTTATTAGTAAATATATTGAAAAAAATATTTTTCACCACTGAAACAGAAATCTTTAAAATAAAAAAATATATAGAGGGTGAGTTTGAAATAAGTGTAAATATTTCTGGGACAGGTAGATCTCGATAAAAGAAACATATTTTCTCTTTACCCTTTTTCAAATAAGTCCAAAATAACCGAATTATTTTACTTTGAAAATTTCCAAAAAAAAATATACATTTTGCTCAAATTTTGAGAACCACTAATATAAACCATCTCAGCTCTAAAAAAAATGTTTTTGAATGGCTAGATTAGGTTAGGTTACTGGGGTGTGGGATCACGTATGATCCCACACAATTGCAATACCCATGTATATATAGTACCAAACCTTTCTCTTATTCTTTCTTTGCGTTAAAGCACTTCCAGCTCTTTGCAAAGTTCCCGATGTCGCTGATATTGGTTTCTGCTTCATCTAGTCCCTCCAAAAAAACCTTGCCCTAAAATTTTAAAACCTGGGTATTCCAGTGCCGGACAGTGGACTCCCTTGATTGTCAGAGAGGTCAGGATCGGGTTCATTACAATCAGCCACAGCTGATGTGATAATACCTCTCTTTGTAGCGTGGCTCCTGTTGCGCGTCTTTTGTTGAGCTGGCCTTAGCTGCTAACCAAACACCCAGTCGATGGATAACTGCTCTACCTTTAGTTCCTCCAATGTTTTGAATAGTTGTATTTAGATATTTTAAATAGTGTTTTCTTTATTTTTGTGTTTTTTTCTGCTTCGAACGATGGGAAGGGCACCTCCTGAAACATTAAGAATTCTTTTTTGGTTAGTCAAATCTCTTTTACAAGTAAATACCAATGACATACTGGTTTCCGTCTTAATTCAACACAGTAGTGTTTACAAAAATCACTTTTATATGTTGTAGATTTTTTTAAAGTGCATTTAAGTAAATAAATATATACGCTTATCTTGATCTAGAATGTAGAATGTATGGGAGGAGGGATTAACCCCGTAGCCTTACAGATCGATTGTGTGCCCTTTTCTTGAGCTATAAAAGTCAGCATCTGAGATGGTTTTACGGAGGTTAGTTCTCCATCTCCGATATCAATCTTGCCAAAGTTCATGACAAAAATGTTTGTCGTCTCGGCGCACTCAGTGATGAGGGGTTCTGGCATTTTCTCATTTTTCCAACAGAATCTGCATTCGCCGTTGTTTCTTAGCTTCAATCTACTGAGGTGTTCGTTGAGGAGTCTGTGTTCTGTTAAAAAACCGATGACAATCCGATATTGTATTTACTTGAATCAAGGAAAACTGATTTTTCTCGGTAGTAAGTTTAGAGAAATACATATTTCATATCAATTAACTTTTAGTTACGTAATTGAGGGCGCGATTTTTAAATTCATTGTTGCCAACCATGGAGATATTCGGCGCCGGGCTTACTAACTGGAATTTAAATTTCGCGCTGGGGATTCAAGTGGTAGTTCTGCTGTAAAAAATGTCAAATTGTCGCATTTATTTATTTCCTGACATTGTCATTCGTTTTGACACTTTAATTTTGTATTACGAGTTTTGGGTTTAAATAAATAGTGCTGTGATACTTTAAGCTTAAAAATGTTTAGTAGCAGACCTTGCAGCCGAACATTGTTCTTTTATTGCAAAGTGTACAAGATAGTTTAATAGCCCAAAAAAATTAATCGCAACTTCATTAAATTATTTTGAACAGGAAAGCAGTAGTAATTGCCCTTTATATTCCGTATGGGCTGTTAAGAAGGTGAGTTTTGTTGATTTAAATAATAACTATTTGTATATTTATAATCAATTTATTTTTGTTTCCTAAAATATTTTGATTAAAAGAAAATATAAAAAAGTGGGCAACGCTGTGCCGGTCAAGCTTAATCGCGAGACTAAAAGTTTATTTGGTATGAACTGTACTAAATTTTACATCTTGATCTAGAGAATAGACTGACAAAAATACAATCATATTTAAGTACTCTATCTTGCTTGTATCTGCAACCTCCTAAAACTTTAAGCATTTTATGTCGGTTAGGCAAACTTGATTTATTAGTACGATTTTTTTCTAGTTAGGAAAAACCGAAGTATTTTGAAGAAATACAAGTTTCGAATCAACACTATTAAAAAGAGTCCTCCACGTGCTGTCGTTTATTTCCGAAAACTTTTAACAAACTATTCCAATTAAAATATTACTCCACCAGTCACCTTAACTTTCCCACATTCGTACCCATTTTCCACTTTGCTCCACGCTCTTCTATCCGGAGATTGTCGTCCATTGTCGCCCCACCAGCGCCTCCTCTAAACGAATCGCCCCATCTCGCTCCGGCATCGGACCGTCGCAGACTATCAGGAATCGGGCAACTTTTCCAGTCTGGATTTCAGCACCACGACGGCATCGTATCGCAGCATCCAGGACCACCGTTCTTCTCCGCGCCCAAATTTCTAACCTTAAAATCATCTCATATATGCAGTGATTGACATTGAAGATATATGATCGGTTATCAACGATTAGAATGATCGGCTACTTAATCGAATAGATACTTTAACTCTTAAACGGTTATTCTCGTGTATAAAAGTAAATTATTAATAATAAATAAACTAAATCTTACTCTTTGATGTATGTATTAACTAATTAATGTAATCACATAATAAATTGTGAAAAGTGTTTCATTTAGTATTAGACTAGAATTTTTGTCGATTTCTCTATTTGTGCTTTAAAACTCTGAAACATTGTATAACTTTTAATAAGTGATTTCTTCATGAACTATATACTTACAAATAAGTAGGATAGGGCTTTTAATTAAATATACGGTAAGTATTTAAATATGACAACCTTTTAATTTTTTTTAATTCATATATTTATTTAATGATACTATAATTAAACTATTATCTAAACTAAAAGTCTGAAAGTGTTAAAAACACAAAATTTAGTATGCTTTTCTATATATAGAGTTTAGAAGAAATTAATTTGGGAATATCGAAAACCATAGTGTATTATTAACAATGCAATATATTAAATTCCGGTCCAAAGGAGTAATGTATACAAAAGAACTTTATATATTGTTTTCTTAGTTATATAAGCATGAATATAAAACTTGTTTTATATATAATTTTTTTTATATTTTCTGACTACAATTTTTTAACATTGTCGATTTCTCTATTTGCCCTTTAAAACTCTGAAACACGGTATAACTCTTAATAAGGACTTCTTCATGAACTAAATACTTACAAATAAGTAGGCTAGGGCTTTTCATTAAATACATGGTAAGTATTTAATTATGATAACCTTCATAGATTTCTTAATTCAGATATTTATCTATTGCTGATACTACAACTAAATTATTATCTAAACTAATAGTATTAAAGGTACAAAATTTAGTGCGCTTATTAAGTGTGTGTTAATCGGTACTTAGACATATCATAATTTGTACATTTCTGATATGCACTTAATTATCCCTATATTAATCGTCATATAAGATATGCATTAGAAAATACAAAAACGTTTTGGTTTCTGTATGTACAAATTATGGATCCAAAAAGTAACAATTATCAAATTAAAAAAAAACTTTATATAAGTCTTCAAATTTACTGTCATGATTATTTTTTTTTAATTTAAATTTTTGTTAAGAGTTAAAACAAACTACACTCACCGGCACAAAAACGGCCACCTTACATTTATGATGTAAAATTTCACTCCAGATTTTTAAGCAATTTGTAGCTAAATTATTTTACTCTTTAGTATCCCTTTCTAAATTAAAATACAATTTCCTACCTGTCAATTATACAAGGTAAACAAAATGTTGATATTTTGGTGAAATTTTGAACACCCTGTGGAATATGTTAACAAAGCAAGGAATTTTTCATTTTATCATTTAGTTATATCTTTTCTCGATAGTTTTTTTTATTCATTTCAATACCTTTACTTTTGTTGGAGATATTCGCATTTGAGGAAGACATTCACATGTTGTGTATAACAAAATTATGTCGAACACCTTAAAAGTATTTATTATGTATTTTATTTGTATTTATTTTTATAAAAAGATGTAAAGAGAGTGTATAAATAGATCAACTAAGATTAGGAGTAGTAAATTATAAAAGATACTACAGTAGATTAAATTGATAATAATAATAATGTACATTTTCAATTATATTATAGTTTTTTAAATAAAATAAAAACGAATATATATATATACAGATACCGTTTGCATGAATTTTTATTTCCTATTTTAATGAATCTAGAGACAATACAACATATTAATATTTTAAAAGGCAGTTTTATAGAAATGTCTTAGGATATTTGAATTGCATTTAAGTTATATTAAAGTACTTCAAAATTTCATAATTTGTACATTTATGATCTACAAATAATAATCATTATGAGATTGGTTATATGTACATGAATCTAAAAGTAATTTCTTTTTATATTTGTGCTGTTAAGAAAAAAATATGCTAATTTTTTAACATATAAATATATTGCATCTTCTAAAATATTTAGTTTTAAAGGTATTGTATAGGTAGACAATAATATATTATTACTTTATTAGGGTATATAAAACTAATAAAACCTCTATTAAAATCTTTATTAGTTTTGTACAAGTTAAAACTTTTCTTTATTAAAGAAATAATAGAAATTCAGTTTTTTCTCTTGTTTAATTAGTTATATATCTAATTATTGACTTGGACTGTTTTGCCTGTTTAAACGATCCGGAGAAGTGTTCCTTGGAAATTTTAAATTAAATTTCGAAATCGAACTTTCTTAATTAAAATATTTCAGATAGCTTAATTTGCTCAAAGCTTCTCAAAAAGTTCGAAAAATTAATTGAGAAAGTTCCGGAATCAATTTTGATTTTTATGGAATTTTTATATCTTTGCCGTTAAAATATGCTAAATATCTTTCATAATGACGGTGCCAAAACTTTAAATGACTTCTAAGAGGGAATTTAAATATGCTGTGGATATATGATTGGGCTGGTGTATATTTGAATTTAAATAGTTTGAACTGACTGAAAATTTATCGCTTTATGTACAGAAACTTACAAAGTAATGCATTCTTAGGTTTGGTGACGATATATGGTTTGACAAAGAGGCATGTGGACTTGGATATTTTTTTAAATATGTATCAGCCAAATTCACAGGAGCCATGAAAACATGCCCAACAGCGGCAATGGAGGTTATTGTAGACCTACCACCACTGCACATTGTTGTCAGTAGATATGCCAATGCGACAATGATTGGAAAAGTCATAGAAGGAAATAGTAATAGGCGATTGACAGCTCAGGAGCTTGGAACACCTCAAAAGGAGAATTCGCTCCTCCAACTCCCAATCCACGACATATCAAGAATGCACAGCTTTGAAAAAACCCTCACTGTAGTATTGAGCAATAAAAAGGATTGGAAGAGAGAAACGCTTGCTCAGCAGGTACCATAACGTGGTATACTAATGCTTCTAAAATCAAAGTAGGGTTTGGGTTGGTCCTTAACGTCATATAACTTGTCGGGATATCCTACCTTCAGCAACTGTAGATCTAATTTGCTAACCAGAAAATGCCAGACCACATACCTCTGCACTTACTAGAATCTTCTTAGAAGAGAACCTAATGTAACTTCTCTTCCGTGGCCCACAAGACTTATTGCCTGTTGAACATATCTGGAATGTGATAGATAAAGGGCTGTTGTTGATGTGTCTATAAGGTGTTGGGAAATTTCTGTCACACAGTATAATACATTATTATAAAGAAATATTTTACACTAGTATATGATCTAAATGTTAGGCTATAATTAATTAACTGATATCTGACTGACAACCATATTGTTATTTTTCCGATCGAATGAATGTCTTAAAATAATGTTTTCTTTATAAAAAATTACTTATGTGTAAGAGGTTTGTTAATTTGGTTTCGTACGTCAGCCATTTCTTGATGTATCGTTCCAATTTAATAACGTAAACAATAAGCTCTTAATGAGTAATTGTTTGACGTCGATCCTTGACAAGGAACTGGGTGATGTAGAGGCTTTTATCCCATATTCGATCGAAGACATTAACATGGATTCTTAGTCGAGTTCCCTCCGGAGTTGCATTAAATATAATGAGGCAGTTTTGTAGCGTAATGACATTGTAGATGGGAAAACAGAAACGAAAAGACGTTTAATGAAATACGTAACTCAAACATAATTTTTTTACACTACTAATTGGTTTTAAAAAATCTAACCAAAGCGAGGATATATTATGACAGTGAAAGTTGTGTCATTTTTAATTTACAGCTAAATTTTATTTTCTGTCATTTTTTAGTTTGGTTTGATTTGATCGTCTGTCGAAATATTTCCTGTCTCGTTGGACTAGACACATATAAATTTATTATAAACAGTTACTTATAAAATGACAGAGATCTTCATTTCCAGGCCATCTTTAACGCCGTTTTTTACCTTCGTTTGGTATAATACTTGTTAAGTTCAAACCACGTATCATTTCAATCTTCAAAAATACTTTTTCTGTTTTACTCTTTTTATATTAGATATTATAAATTACTTTTTATACAGGGGGAGTCTTAAATTAGTGCAAGTATTTTTAGGGGTAGTATGTTTTTAACTCCAGAAACACGATTATAAGGGTTTCTTCGCGAAAATAAAATTGAAAATTTGGAAATTCTTTAAAAATTTTTTGGATTTTTTTAGTTTCTATTTAAAATACATAATTTGTTGATAATATGGCAATGTAGTAGATTAAATTTACAAGAAAGAATATCCAGAAAAGATCCAGTGGTTCTCAAAATTTTAGAGAAAAAATTTTTTTGGAAATTTTCAAAGTAAAATAACTCGGTTAGGTTAGGTTAGGTTAGGTTTATATGTAAAACGGCGAAGAGAATATGTTTCTTTTGTAGAGATCTACCAGCTCTGAAAATATCTCAAATTATTTAAAACTCACCCTGTATTAGAACAGAAATAAATACAGTCTTAAATAAGTGCAAATATTTCCAGGTCTGGTAGATCTTGATAAAAGGTCCAAAATAACTGAGATAATTTACTTTGAAAATAAAAAAAAAAATATATTATATAAAAGTCTTGGATCTCTTTCTGAATTTTCTTTCTTGTAAATTTAATCTACTACCGATGTTGCCATATTATGAAGATATTATGTTTTTTAGCTAAAAATTAAAAAAATTCAAAATTTTCTAAATATTTTTGCGCCAAAAAACTCATAAACGTGGTTCTCGGGTCGAAATTTACTACCCCTAAAAATATTTGCAATTATTTAAGACACTTTATATATGTAAATATCAAAACGTATTTATTTCTTATATTATAGTGTATTTTAAAATATTAATGGGTAATATTAAAATATATTTTATACTATTTTTATTCAGTGTGGTTTCAAAACAAATGCAACAAATTATGAAAAAGGTTTTAGCTTGTTAAAGGTTAAAGCTCTGATTCAACTAAACGATGATAGAAAATATGTATCTATTATTGAAAAATGATTTATTTCTTTATCTTAGAATCTAAAAACGTGTAATGAAATTAAGTGGGCTATTATGAAAATAGAGTATTTGCATATTTTTAAAATGAGTGGAAGAGGTTGAAATAGATTAACTCTTCTTTTCACAACCTTAATTTAATGAAACTGGCATGGAATGTAAAATGTGAAGTGAACATGTTTCTAAACTATTTTTTTTTAAATCTGTATCTCAAGAGAAAATCTCAAATTAGTACAAAATAAAACTGCGTTTGAAAGCATCTAGTGATCTAGCTGGATAGAATCTGGAAAGGAATCTTCCTTCTCTATTCTGAAGTAATTTTCGTTGTCACGACATGAAAGGATTTTTTGATTATCTTCCTTGCATTTGTTTTGAAACATCCTGTGTACGAGTTCTTATTTTTTACAAAGATATAGAAATTGATATCAATTGATCTTAGCAACAAAATAAAATATAATGAAAATATCCAAAATGCAAAAAAGAGGAAAACAAGCAAAACATAGGGGCGACTTATCAATTAAGAGGAAAAGTATTTTGAAGTAATTTATTTACAGAAAGCTAATTAAGTACACAAAAGTAATTCCAGGCTGAATTAATTGAGAATAAAAGTAAATAAAAGGACGCAGAAAGCGGAAGATAGAGACTTTAAAAATTTAAGTTTTTTATGTCATCCGATCCCAATAATTATTTTTATTGCTCAACATTTTTCAGGTGAAAGAGCAGGACCGGCAAATTAAATTTAATTATTTTTTATTAGTGTATTTTGAGCTTCAAGATATTATAAATCAAAGAAACTGAGACACAGCTAGAATCTAAAAAAAAACGTATAACTTATTTATAAATTTCTTTTTTTTTATAATCTCGTTAATTCACTTCCGTTAATTGAATATCTTATCTCTTACTCGCTGACCGGAAGTGACCGTAAAGTTAAGTTATTTGCACAAACCTGTGTCACTTTTTTGTCAAACGAAAGATGCCGTAAACCAAATTTTCATAGTCCTCTTCGTTTCTTTGCTACATGTTCTTTTTGAAAAATTTGCAATTTGGGACCCCTATATCTTTGTTATTGTTACAGATACCGAGAAGGTGAAAACTGTTTATTGTAGAACTTTTTACGCAGAATACAGTAGCGTAGCCTGTTATTCTACGAATTTTTTTTTTAAAGATATGAACTAAACTTGTTTTCTTAAATGGAACATCCTGTATATTAATAAATTATATGATCTGTTGCTATAAGCTTCTCAAAAATATATATTACTCTATATTTATTTTCACTATTTACATTGAAAAACAGACTACCCCACTGTATTCTACGTAAAAAGTTCTACAAGAACCAGTTTTTACCTTCTTGATATCATCCACAAAGGAGATACGGTGGCTGTCCCAAATTGCAAAAATTTCAAAAAGATCCTGTAGTTCAGAAACGAAGAGGGCTATTAATTTTTTTACAGCATATTACTATTGACAAAAAAGTAGTACAGTTTTGTGAAAACCGCATCTTCCAATCTTTACTAATAACGGATATGTATGATTTCAACCAGAACCCTGTACCATAAATAAAGGAAAATTACCAGCTAAGTATCAAAATGAGTTAAGTTTTAAAGAATTACATTCGGTGATTCGTAAAACTAAAAACAAAATAATTAAAAATATATCTATTTTATGTCGCTGGAATTGTTGAGTCGAAAAAATACTTTTATTAACTCATATTGTTCAATTGGTGGAGTAGGTTCGATAAAATATTTCGACGAGGTAAAAGTAGATAAAATTAAATTGTTTCTTGTTAAACCTTTTTCAGCTTCAGGATATTGCTTCAATTTTACAGTGGAAATACGGTAGAGAGAGCTTTATGAAATCTCAATTTGTTTTAAAAAATTTCTTTTTTTTTCTATCGTTATTATTTAAAATAATTCTTGTTTATTTTACACTTTAATTTATTTTCTCAACAATTATTAAAAAATGGAATTAGAAAACTACAGATATAAATGAAAGATAGATACATAATTTGTTATAATAAAATACTCAGTGAAACAGGTCTGGGTTTAAATAAAAAAGTATTTTTTTTTGTAAACACTTCTGCATGTAATATAAACGGAAATCAGCTTGTCAGTGGCATTTTACTAGTAAAACTAATTAACCTAATCGACAGTAGTTTTCAGGGGTTATATCTCCTCCCGTTCTCAAAGGCAAATAACTCGTGAAGAAAAAGACAAAAAAACTATTTAAAATCTAAATACAACACCGGAGGTGGAGAAATGGATACAGATTCTAGATTTTCCAGGTTCCACCTTACGGGTACCTCAGCCAGGGACAAGCTACTTGACTGTGAAGGACTTTTTTTAAACCCCAACTGTGGAAGGGTGTATACTACTGTATACCCTCGTAAGAGGTAGCTGTATACTGTATGTCCACTCCTCTGAGGAAGAACATCTGTTGTCAAAAGAGGATGGGAAATACCCTGTCCCTCTACAACAGGAAATCCCCATGTATGATGAGTTGTAACTCAAGAAAGTAGGACACAATCGTTCTACATTCTACAAATACAACTATTCTTAACATTTTAGTTTTTAGCAGATACATCTATTATAAATCGTTGAAGTTCTCGAAAGCTTTTCGCTATTACAACGTAATTGTTAATACTAAAGTGTTGTTGCATAGTTTATATTTATATATATTGAACACATTTTTTTCGTTGCTTTTTTTGCTTTTGGAAACGGGAGGCAATATACCTCCTGAAACCTTAATAATTTTTTCGTTAAATTTGTTTTGCTAGTAAAAAGCCACTGACAAGCTGATTTCTATTTGGGTTCAACGTAGCGGTGTTAACAAAAAACGGTTTATTATTTACAAAATATTTTTAATTTTAATTTTTAAAATATATTTTAAATTTCTTTTCCTCTAGCCAAAATCCCAGCCTTGTTACATGAAATGAATTCGCCACAAAAGTACAGACATATTTTTAAATATTCAGTATTAGAATATATATATATATATATATATATATATATATATATATATATATATATATATATATATATATATATATATATATATATATATATATATATATATATATACATACATATATATATATATATATATATATATATATATATATATATATATATATATATACATACATGATATATATATATATATATAGTATATATATATATATATATATATATATATATATATATATATATATTTGGCACAACTAATACACAGTACAGAGTACTTATGAAAGAAACTCCTATAATGCTACTCTATGTAAAGAAAAAAACATTTGACCAATGTGTACTACCAGCCATGACTTATGCATGCGAAACCTGGACACTTAAAACGGACATCACAAGGAGACTGTAGGTCGCATAACGCTCAATGGAACTAAATATGGTAAGAATAACTAAGAGAGACCTTAAAAATAGAGAGGATACGACAAAAGACCCAGGTAATAGATGCCATCCACAGAGTCAAATCCCTCAAATGGCATTGGGCAGGACACCTGGCTAAAAGCTAAATCCACTGTTAGGTGATAGCCAACAATAGATAATAATGTGCTCAACTAGAAAGAGAGTATCTAAATATATGATGGAGGCTACACCATAATTAGAAATAGTTGAATAAGCTGAAAATGATGATTATGATGATTAGAATCAATAAATATTCGTTATTGCTTTTGGATGTATTAATTAGTAATACTAATAAGAACTTACTGATTGTTTATACTGTTGCACAATGCAATTTGTAATAGTTATTATTTTTTCAATGGAAGATTCTGGTAATAGTTTTAATTCGAAAATTTGCAATGGTGGAAATGTGTACACTAAATTTCCAACAATCGTAGAGGAATGTAGGATACATTACCAATATTCTTTTAAATTTTTTCCATTTTGTGAGTTATTTAACTCTATTTTTTATTTATATATTTTTTTTGGTTGGTTTTTTGTAAAATAAGCATTAATAAGTACACTAATTTTATTATTAATTCAAATTCAGAAATTTAAGGTTTATTTGTAGAACAAGCGATTTATCACAGCGAAACTTATAATTTATTCTTTTGAAACAGAAGGCGCTGCAGCTTTTTCCTATTAGCTACTAGAGAACGTTTCAGACTAGTTTTGAATTATTTAATGTTTGGAAAATACGGCCGCTACTCGTAATATACCGAATTGTTTAAAATTCAAAACAAGTACACCGTTATTAGATTTGCGAATATTTTGCATTAGTTGGTACTAATTTTACCGCTTTTGTAAATTCAAACTTGTGCTTAATTAATAACACTAGAAATTTTCTCAAATATTGTTAACTAATTCGAAGTCTGTCCAACTAATAGTGATAATTGTTGTCTGTCATTTTAATTCACAGTTTCTTTTTATATCAAGTTTTGAAAAGATTATAATTTAACAAATATAAATTTTGAAA
Source organism: Sitophilus oryzae (assembly GCF_002938485.1). NCBI lineage: Eukaryota > Metazoa > Arthropoda > Insecta > Coleoptera > Curculionidae > Sitophilus > Sitophilus oryzae. The sequence goes on from NW_022145740.1 coordinate 2,929,842, forward strand.
CATTCTTGTAGGATTTTTATCTCGCCCAAAATGTCTCGAATTTCTCAAATTTTTACTTGATTACAAATTAGATTAAGAGATGAGATCGCTTAAATGATATAAAAAAATATAATCTGTAATTAATAAATAAAGTAAATAAGGTAAATATTTGTTAGTATAAATTGCACTTAATTAACAAATCCAAATCAAACAATAAAGTAAACAAACTATACTTTGTTGGTCTCTATACAAATTAAACAATAGGGTAGTCCTTACCTATTTTATAATTATTGGGTCCCTACCAGTTTCCACACGTACAACAGCCTTTAACTAAACAAAAAATAATTAGTAAAATTAAATCTACAAAATCCCAAAAACATATAAAATAACAACTGTTGTTTGCAAATACTTTTTAAATTTGGGCATAGTATGCCAACTGGAACTGATTTAGTTCATAATTATTGTCTGTTTCCCTTTTTTGGCCTAATATTAAGTTTTATATAAAAAAGGCTAAGTAGCAAGCACTAATTAGGATGAAATCTGTATAATTACATGGAAATTGAAAAACATGAAACATGCCTATTCTCGACTAGATTTGTAGATTTTCTCGAGTATCTCGAGACGTTATCTCGTGGCAAAAGTTGAAAATTACAGATTTGTGGCAATACCTTCGAGCTTCTCGAAACTATTCGAATACAGCTTATAGATAGGTTAAATACTTTTTTTAACAAATCCAATGCGTGTGCTGAATAATATTGCTATAATACCTTCAAATCAACATGGAGTTTCTAACGGTAAATCAACGACTAATGTAACATTCAGTTTTTATGATAAGATTGTTTATATGACTGAGGAGGTTGTGACTGTTTGCAGACGACCAAGTGATATCTTACAAAGGCAGGTTCATCTCCTAGACAAAATAATAACAAAATATGATGGAAAAATATCTACCGATAAAACAAAAGTGATGGCACACTGGGGCAAAGACGAAATCCGCACCAAAATAGTTTTAAGAAATAAACCACTACAGCAAATATCGCACTTCAGCTTCTTGGGATGCCACATAATCTATGATAAAGATAATGACTACATGAAAAAAAAAGTTCCAGTCAGTGTGTGGAACTATCGCTAAAACTTTTAAAAACATAGCACGGCTAGAAACGCCAGTAAGAGTATATAATACATTAGCTGTACCGATAGTATTATACGGAAGTGAAGCCTGGACTACCACAAAAGTTAAAGAACAAAGACTCAGAACAACGGAGATGACGTTCTTACGAAAAATAAAATGAATAAGTAGAGAAGATAGAATAAGAAATGTCACAATAAGAAAAGAACTAAAAATATAACCATTAGAAGAAAAAGTGAGAGTATATAAAAACAAATGGAAGGAATATGTAGAAAGAGTGTGAAAATGTGAAGACATGTGAAAGAATTCCACAAAAAAATGTTACGATATCAACCTCCAGGCAGGAGAAGTATTGGATGACCAATACAGAGATGGTAAAGCGGAACAGGTTTTTAAACCTAAAACGAAAAAGGATACGACGACGACTACGACTGAGGAGGGTGAGTATTCTGTTGTTAGGAGAGGTAATTTCCACCATTACATGCATTCTTTGACAAAGAAAAATAAGCACATTATAATTTTCTTCCTGTATTAAATTTAAATAGTTTATAGGCAGATCTGAAACCAGATTTAACTCTTTAACATCATTTAACTAAATACGTATAAATAATACAAAAGGTTTACTTGAGCTTGTTTAGTTTTTTCTGCGTGCGGAATTTTAAACAGTCTCGTAAATCCATCTGCCGTGTTTAAAAGTTCCTCCTCCTTGTCCTCGAGTTAAACCCGGGCTCATCCTACCCGACGAGGCGAAAATAAATCAAAGGCACCTCTCGAACCCCTCTAGACTTTGCCCCCTCCTTCACCCGTTAGTCCCGTTTTCAACGAGGGGTGTCGGAAAATCTAACCTGATTTTGATTCATCACAAAAAATCTGCATAATTAAATAGCTTAACCCAGTATATTAAATTAAAATTTAATATTTGCTGTTATCCGTTTTTAAGAAATTATTTAACAGCAAAAAGGAAACTGACAAATCCATTTGAAGCAACCATCAAGAAAAATGAGAAACAAAGGACATAGTCAAAGCAAGAGGACTATGAAGAACCTGCATTTATTATTATGCACAGCATGATGTTTTTTGGCTGGTCAGCTAAATATTTACAACTAAAACTTGTGGAAGTTACAAATCAGCGACCAGAAGAGATACAGGCATTATATCAGGGAACCTTTTAACGCTGTTTTTTAACTCCAATTCAATTTTAAGGAGTAGCTTTATTAACATGTATTAGTTTAGATTTACTTGATGATGACTAGTTATATGTACTACAAGATGTTCCAAATTTTAGCCTTATTATTGGGATCGCGGAAATTAGAAAAGGTAGGTACGAGGACGGTTAAAAGGAGGAACAGTAGATCAGTTAAAAAAAAGAAAATTATTAATATAAGTATACTCGCAAAATATTTATTTTTTATATCAACATGGGCCCGATTCAGCATTGTTTCGTAGCTAGGATGTTAGTCTGTTTTCTTTTTCGATTTATTGTAATTTTCTTCCAAGTGCTTTTAGCGATTCGAATGAAATTTGAAGGGTAAAAGTTAGTATTAGTGCTACATATTTTAATGGATTATAAAGTGTCGACCTATTCACCAGATGCATATGGGTTACCACATCAGCTCGGCTCCTAACCACTGGAATATTTTATTAAATGTTGTATCTTGATATTTTGTCCATTTCGATGTACTCGATGAGATAAACGCAATTTTGTTAATTACAATTAATAAAATAAAAATAAAAATAAAATTATTAATAAATTAGTTATTTAATGTAATTTATTACTAAATTTTATTAAAATTTATAGCCATTGATCTACAGTGATACCGACAGCAAATTCATCCCAACTATAACGGTATTTAAGATAATTACAAAAGGCCTATTGTTTTAAACTTTTATCATCCCGTAACTTTAAAACTATGCATTTCCGGAGCTATATTTATAGAAACTTTACTTCATATTTTTAATGAGGAATCAATGAGTACTTAATTAACATTTTGGCAAGTTAATGACATTAATTTTTTTTAAAGGTACTTTTACAATTCGATTAAGGCGAATTAATTAAATTGCGTTTTATCTCATCAAGTAGACCGAAAACGACAAATTATTAAAAGACAACATTCAATCAGCATTCGTTCTACACAATTTCACTAAGAAGAGAAAAAAAGTCAGTGGCGCACATATTTTTTTTAGAAGAATATTACAGTAACAGATAACCATGTACTGCCCCTGGTGAATATGTCGACAGTTTTAGCATTAAAATATATGTAGCACTTATAGTAACTGTTACCCTCCAAATTTTTCATTCGAATTGCTAAAAGTACTTCGAAGAAAATTATAATTAATAATTGGAAACAGGTGAAGACTCTCCCTGTAGTTACGAAACAAAGAAATCTTATTTTTACGAAAGGAATCTCCCCACGAGAGATGGCACATGTTTTTTGAAAGACCCTGTATAATATAGTTCTCGCATAAAATAAATAAGGAAAAGCATTAGCACAGAATATTACAACAGGAATGTAAAATATATGTGCTAGTTAACATTAGTTAAATAATGAGGAAACCTTTACCTTTAATAACTTTTTTTTCCATCAATAATTATTTATGTATAGAGAGTGTCTTAAAACTAAATGTTTTGGAATTTAAAGAAATATATTTATTTATATACAGGGTGCTACAAATTCGAGGTACGAGCATTGGTAACTCGGTAACCGTGATAGATACGAACATGGTTAAATTGGGGCAAAGTTGCGCTTTGGGATGTTTACCAAGATGCCATCAAAAAAGTTTTAAAAATTTCAAGGATTGCTGAGTTTTTTGGAAAAAACGGATATTTTTGAAAATCAATTTTATTTTTTCCTGTCAATACTTTTTAGAAAATCATAAAACTAATTGCACATTCTCATAGCCACTTTATTAGGGCTATCTGATGCCAACTTATTTTTTTTTCAATACGGACCTGCATTTTTTATTGCAGATTTTGAAATTACTCGCTCTCTGAGTACAATGATATGCCACACTTAATATTTTTTTTTTGTTTTGGAAATTTGCACACAATTTATTTAAACTACATAATTTCAAGTCCGGCCCTGTTTTTTTTAATATTTAATATATTCATCGTTACAATATTCGTATCAATATTAATAAGCTTTCAAACTTAATAGTGACGTGGGTTGAATACGGAAAATGAAATGCAATAAAATAATAAAAAATAATATAAATAAAATCTACATATATAAAAGGTTATTGTTTATCTGTGTCGTCTCTACTGAAGTAACGACTTGCTCTAGAAAGCTTGCTCTTTTTGCTTTTTTTAATTTTTTAATAAAAGATAGCTAATTGGCTCTTCTAAAAACTGTCGTCGCCGGTTTTTTTGCTTTTCATTTAATTAAAAAAAATAAAAATATTTTTTTCTCTTGATGTCGTGGCGGATGCGCCAGGCTTCAACTAGTGTAATATAAACAATCAAATAATTTCCTCGGAAGATGGACTGGAAATGGTAGAGCAGTATAAATGGCCAGCGAGGTACCTGGACCGTGTGATGACGTCAAGTAATTCGACAGGTCCAAATTTTACAAAAAAGTGAAATCAACACATCTCGGCAGTTACAATAAACGTGAGGTAAAACATAGAGCACAAAATGCATTCGAAAGTATAAGAAGATCTGTTCAAAAGCTATAAATAAAATTGAACGAAAAATAAATTTGTGCAATAGGGAGGGTGGTAACCCTTTCGAACATGTAGACTATGTAAAACATTAGAAACTAGTTTGTAGAAGTTAATTTATTCATAATAACTACGATTAATATTATGCAAATTATTAGATCGTACACTGAGAATTTCAAATTCACAATAAGAAAAGTTAAAAATAATATCTTTAAATTGCTGATCTGGATATTATTTATTTGAATATTTCAATTGGCTCAATTTTCCTTATTCAATGTTAATTAGCACTGATCAATATTGTTGCGATGAATATAATCAGATTAAATAATTTAAAAAACAGAGTCGGATTTGAATTTTTTTTAAATAATAATTAAATAGTTTTGTTGCTGTTAAGGTACCCAAAACAAAAAGAAAGTATAAAGTGTGGCATGTCATTGTACTCACGAGACTGAGTTCTTTAAAATCTGAAATAAAAAATGCAGGTCCGTATTGAAAAAAAATAAGTTGGCCTCTGTATCTGACAAATTATCAGCTAATTTGAAAATCTAAAAATACTACCAGATAGCCCTAATAAAGTGGCTATGAGAATGTGCAATTAGTTTTTTGATTTCCTAAAAAGTAACGACAGGAAAAAATAAAATTAGTTTTCAAAAAAATCCGTTTTTTCCAAAAAACTCAGCAATTTTTAAAACTTTTTTGATGGCATCTTGGTGAACATCCCAAAGCGCAACTTTGCCCCAATTTAACCATCTTCGTATCTATTACGGTTTCCGAGATACCAATGCTCGTACCTCGAATTTGTAGCACCCTGTATAGACAGTCAATTTTAAACCATTTATTACTATTCTATGCCAAATTTGGTAGATGTCTGAAAAGAACGGGTTATTAAAAATTCAAGGTGGAGTTAACATCTCGTTTTTTGCTGGTAAAGCTAATATGGACAGGGCCTACTTGGGAATCCAAACCGCAGCCATATCATTGTCAATAGGTTACCTACTTGGCGAGTCTAAATCGGCACTTACGAGATACCCAATCTCATACGGCCTAGAACTGTCGCGCATGATCAGTGTGTGTCAATAAATTTTACACTCTTGCTATGGAATAACATCACGACAGAGTTTCTAGACGGGTACTCATATCGTCTAACCTTGCTTAATTTCGGTAATCTATTAGGAATCGGGGTTTCAGTGTAGCTGAGCCGTTGTATGTCCTTTTTAACCTATTTTAAATTAGAAACTAACGCTAATTAATTAAAATATAGTCAAATTTCACCCAAATTAATTAATAAAAATAATCCTATATGATGCGAACTTTATATGTAACACTATAACTGACACATAAATTATATTTTCACTTGCGATATACCCAGAAGGGACAAACTAAAATAACCTTGCTGTTTCAGTGTTCTAGTTCCGTCCCCTATCTTCCATTCTGGTCTAATCCAACCGTTTGCGTATTCCAAATCGCCAATTTAACCCACTTAACCGCATCGCGTTATCCGCTAAAGGATGAGCACTAAGGTCAGCTCTAATGTAAATCAATCACTCCGAAATTGATTATTAAATTCGGGGCCGGGTGCGAACACAGACACACGCCCACTAGACAGATAATTAGGCAAATTAATATTATTTAATAGGTGACTCGGTAAATTATTATCGAGGAGCTACTGGAAGTTGATCCGAAGGTTGACTGTCGAGGTCAAAAGAGTTTTGTAAAATAAAACTTCACACTAAAATATAAGTTTTTTACTCGAATTATGACTGTAGTCTAAATTCACTGGCAGTAATCTAAATGACGTAATTAATTCACCATAGATAAGTAAAAATATACGGGGTCTCCCAGGCTGAGCTTGAAGTAGAGGTATCTAGATAACTAAAATAATCAGCTCTGTTTTGCATATTATTGTTTCCCACTGAGATCTCCCAATAAAAAATATTTGCAAAATCACGGCACTTCGGGAAGTATATAAGTTGACACCAACTATTTTATTTTAAATCAATTTCTCCGTTTTTTTTTAGTTTTAAATCGGGTTTTCTTATATATTTATTATTTAATTTTTTGTAAAATTTTATGAATTTTAATATTAAACACTCAATAACTACCGTTAAAACATTCAATAACTCAACTTTCCCGGTTATTCACCTCTCCCGAAACAACATTTTATAGCTTCACAGCTTCTCACACCGATTTCATCAAAAGCATAAATGGATTCATGTAATTCGGCGAAACAACTGAGTAAAGAAAGTGCTCATTACATAATCAAAAAATTAAATAGGCATATACTATGAGAACTTTTTATAGTTATTTACATAATTAAGCACATAATTGTTTTTATAATTATGCACCTTTAAAAAATTTCGTTAGAGCCGAAATAGCCCCAGTTATGACCCTACTAGCAAAACCGGTGCGTAAAACTATGCTCGCTACCGTAGTTGAACTCATCTAGAAAGTTCTTTTAGCTGAAATAATAAATTATAATAGAACTTAGATCTTCTGAAGATATCAAAATATTTACTTTTTCATTTTATTTTCAGAATTTAAACAAATTATACTTACTAACACTTTTAGAATAATTATATAATAAATGTGTTTTGTATATTGTAATCGCTATTTGAACCTGTGTATTTGTATATACCGGTTATTTACGATATTCTCCAATGGTGGCAGCAGCGGCTTCTAGAAATGTCGTCACAATGAAAATATTATTCGAGAGATCCCATTATGGAACATGTGGAAACAAGCTCGGTTATATTTTAGAGTTCTCTAGAATTGACACATCTAATGCAAGCTCAGCCTGAGACACACTGTATACTAACCAAGTATATTTAATATTTTGAACTAAATTGAAATGTTTAATAATCTGATATCTCAGTAAAAAATTGAGTCGTCAAATTGAATGACAATTATTCCCGTACGCAACGTCTCAAATGATGTTAAATATTCTCTATACCTCTCGCTGTTTGAAAAGCGAGATCAGCAAAGCTGTACAAATTGTTTAGCAAAAACTTAATCAAAACTTCCACAAAGCTGTTTTTGCGGCGCAGATATAACTCATGGACGTGTACAGTCTAGTGAATTGATGTTACAGAACGTTAAACAGAATCTAACGCTGATGTAGCAAAAATAAAAAGAGTTGAAAGAAAAAAACATTAAATTTACTTACAAATGCATTTACCAACTTTGCTTCTGTTTGAACTTTATAGTGTCCCAATATTTGTGAAAAAAACAAAGTTTTGTTTACATATTTTATATCTATATAGTAAACAATATAGATACACAAAAGAAAAAATCCCATAGATAGTATTATACTCCTTCCTGAACATTTTTATTCAAAGTTGTAAAACGTGAGAAAATTAAACCGCATCAGAGCTAGTTTTCAATAAAACCACTCTATGCCATTTTGAAAGGAAATACCAATTTTTGTTATCGTTGAACTAAATTTTTAGAGTTCTATATAAATATGCAAACAAACCTAATCTGAACTTTTTTTTAAATATGTGTTACTTTTTATGTGTTACTCCTACAAATTATTCCATAAAAAATTATAAAGTAAATTAAAAATAAACTCCTACAACCCAAAAAACATTATCTATGAAAAGTAACAAAAACATACACTTCAATCAAGTACAAGGAAGAAGAATCGGAAAATCAGTATCTCCGAAGATATTAGCCGTACAGCCTGTGGAAAAAAAATATTTATAACTAGAGGTCATGTGAAATTGCTGGAAATTATTTCGAAGCTTGTAGAACAGCTGCTAGAGGGCGCAACTGCTATGTAAAATACGTACATAGAATTTTTCCAAAATTTACCTAGATAAGGGTCTCAAGACTATAAATAATAGCTTCATAATCTTGCAGAAATTTTGTATTTTTTTATTAGAACCATTTTCCCTGTCTGCTAAAAAAAAAGTAGTAGGGTAGACTTTTTCCCAAAGCCTTATAAAGAAATTTGTAAAGTAACGTAAAGTGTTTCCTAAAGCCTGCCATGACTTCACTGGGGCGTAGTTTTTTGTTCATTGTCATTGATATCTTAATTATTAGATATTAATACATCTGGTATTATGGTATTTTGGTATATAGTCTGATATTTTAGAATCAATTAATAGTTTCTATCTTATTTTTGATTAGAATAGTTATAACCAAAAGGGATACTGCTAATTTGTTATAAGAAATGGTAATTAAGGGCTTATTTTTTCGGATTTGTTATAATTTTGCCAATATCTTGATGTCTGAAAGAAGATATCAAGATGGGGATCTCGCTGACTTTTTAAACATTTATTACTTTTTACTATTATATATTATATTATATATTTAGCTATAATTGCATACACTATCGTATTTAAATTTCTTGAAAAAATGCGCAATGTTTAATAAATTGTAAGATAGCGCCCCCTAGCGTCTACTGTTAAATTCTTTATATTTTTTATGGTTTTATGGTTATAGTTTATATGGTATAAAATAAAATAAGAAACGCTCTTTTAAAGAGCTCCGCTTGTTGGATTACGGTAATCCAGTCCGGGGTTATTAACCTTTAAATAAAAACAGATCTAACCTCCTCTCACTTCTTTATTTTAACAGATTAGGGAAAATGGTTCTAACAAAAAAAATCCAAAATTTGCTGAAGATTATAAGGTTATTATTTTTAGTACTCCTTATCAAGGCAAAATTGGTAAACATTTAATTTGCTTACTTTCCAAAGCGGTCGTTCTACAAATTTGGAAATAATTTCCAGCAATGTCTCATGGCCTCTTTAGTTATAAATATATGTTTCCGCAGGCTTTACGGCTAATACTTTCCGAGATACAGCTGAGAGCTATTCTTAGTGAGAACGTTGTACACCGCTTCAAAAATTTAATTCTTTTCTTAAAACCATAAAACTCGACAATTGATGGTAGCAAATTCTTCATTGTTTCCCCGGAAAACTCGTTTGTTCTATTGACCCTGAAACAATGTTAGCACAAAAACGGCGTTCCTCTGTTCTCTCCGACGAGCGTCCGAATCGAACGCGCGCCGAAAATAATTTTCAATAGTCGAAATCGCAGTGGCAGGTTGAAGCATTATTTCCATTCGAATGGCTTTTAAACAACTTAATCTCTATTGTGCCAGTTTAATGGGTCAAAAGCCCCCGATTGGCCAGTGTCCGTGCGCTTGTGTGCGAGCGGCCTGCAAGAGCGAGGCGACGGTTTGTGTGTGTGTATTCGTCGCGCAACACGACACTCCAGTCGGTAAAAACAGTGACGCCATTTGTCACACCGTTATCCTGCAGGATTACGACGGGAACGGGTGCTATTTTTTCACGAAACAATGCGTCGGAAATGCCAGGGATGACGTGTCGATGATTTTTCGACGCTGCGTTGTTGTTTGGGCCATATTTCGCTGTAAATGTATAAGAATTTTGACGCTTTTTATGTTTTTTGTCATTTTATATGTACTAAGAGCTGTTTCTAAAGAAATAAAAATAATATGCTATGCTGACGATGCAGTAATCTAGAGACGTTGTAGGTTATTTTTGTCTCCAATATCTGGAGACGAAAATAACTTAAAAAGCTTGTCTATAAGTTCCAACAAAGGGCAAAATTGTTTAATATGCAAATATCCGTAAGAGCGTAGGCATAGGATAGGGATTCAATAAATGGTCTCCGGTTGTTTACAACCAAACCTGGTCGTTTACAACCAAACGACCAGTTCTTCTATTAGATTGTGGATTTCATTCAATAGCTCTGCCAGGGATGTTCTTGTTGTTTTTTATAGATGGGAAACGCATTTAGGGCCGGAGTGTGGGAATCTCCCTCATGCAAGAGGGCCTACCCACTAAAAACTCATCTGGACTCTAAGCTTGCCAATCTCGGTACCGCCGAAGGCATTTCATCGAGATTAGAGACTTATCATTCTTCTATGTTGGTCTTGTCTGTACCCAAATCTGGACTTTTTCGACCATGTCATTTTTCTTCATAATGTTCCTTAACATTCCGATAATGTCAGAAGGTTTCCGAGATTTACTCTAGTGATCTTCGTACCACATACTGTTTCGGCGTTTTCCCGTATATCTTCGTGCGCGTAACACTCATATAGTGTATGGTTAGTCGAGTCTGACGCCTCGCAATACGCGGGATGTTCTTGATGCTTTGCCTTCATGTGTCCTAAACCAGTTTAACCAGGTTGGTAATCTACGGTAAGTATCGATTCCTGAAAAATATCCGCAAAATACGGAACAGTTTGATAAAATAGTACATGTCAAAAATATAGAGGTTTTTTAAATTATAATATTCTTATCACATACTTTATTTCAGCTTGATTACTTTTTTCAATAAAGTTTAATGTTTAGATAAGCGTTGTAAATGAGTTATTAATTTAGAGTTCGATTAGAAGTTTTTTTTAAAACGACTTGTTAGGTAATAAATGCAGCACACTAGCTCAGCTGTATATAAATAGAAAAAATGCATAATAACAAAATATATAATATAAATTATATAGCAAAAATATAGAAAAATGCATAGAAAAGAAACATATGGCTGTTACAGCATTTTTTTATATGAAAAAGGCATTCGACATTAGTGTAAAAATTATATCAACCCAGTAAAAAGTTGAATTACAGACCCAAAAAATAACAATTGGAAACAGAACGCAATATCAGCATAGCTCCATATTGTATTCAACAACAAGATGGCAGCTCACCATCCCTACTGTATATTAATTTACTTTCTATCAACGGTTTATTTGAACAATATATTTAAAAAAGAAGATATGCGTAAGCGTACGATTTGCAATTAAACTTAAATAACGATTTCACAAAATTTGAAATATGGTGCTTCAACAATTCACTAATGATAAATGAATCGAAGACGGAATTTATAAGGTTTAACATGAAACATCAAATAAAAGATTTGATCTAGGAATTAACATTCTTAATAATTTAAAATGGGACATGCATAGAAATAGATAAGAAAAAGCCAGAACAATGAAGAAACTAATAAAAACCATGTCGAACAAAGACAATAAAAAAATCTAAAAATAGTATTTAATCGAGATAGACTAACGCCATTAGAAAAAAATAATATAAATAAATTATAGCCCTATACCGGGTGCATCTCAAAAGTGGCTCACCCCCTATCACTTTTTTATTTTTTCAGATAAAAAAATGAGATTTGGTATTTTACTATATATAACATAAGGATTGATTGACGTATTCAATTCTTTCCATTTCCTGTTTCTCCGGAAATGACTACAACTTTTTATTTCCAAATGGCACTCTCGGTATTTTTTACTTTATTCGATAGATTATGACACTAGATTATGAATATAATGGCATATCATAGGTCAACTTTTGACATATTCGCTTAAAACAAAATTCTATTTTAAATTTCAATCTAGAGTGCCATGGCTGTGTTACAAACACTAATTTTTAATCAAGGAGCCTTGGAAAAATAGATTTAATCTTCTAATGTTTTGCGTGTCTTGTCCTGGCCGGTTAAAAAATGCCCAAATCGTATTTTTAATCATATCTCAATTTTTTCAAATGGAACGAGGGTGGTTCATTAGCATATTTGGAAAAAAAAATTTTACGAATTATTTGGTATCACACACCTGATATTTCGAGTCAAGTTGCCGTTATGAATCGCATGTTGCAATTTCAAATAAACCATATTCGAAAATTTCAAAACTTTTTCGAAAATTTTTCAAGTTGACATATGTCATTATATTCACATTATATTCAGAGTGTCATTTTCTCTCGAATAAAGGAACAAAATCGAGTGTGTCATTAAAAAATCAAAAGTTGTAGTCATTTGCAGTAAAACAGGAAGTGACCGAAAACAATTTAATACCTCAATCAATCCTAATTTATGTCATATACTAACATACCAAATCTCGACTTTTTATCTGAAAAAAAATATAGGGCTGAGCCACTTTTCAGACGCACCCGGTATATCTTCATCACCATATTAAGCTTTTAAATAGTGAAAACAGCATCAAAATCCATTGATTTTTTAGTGATTCTCTGACATACAAACTAACATATAAACCGTTTTTTTTTAATTTTTGGTTATTCTTTGCCTGTCGATCATCTACAGGGTGGCGCACCTCATTCGCCTCGGTTGATTATGCGAAAACGAAAAGATGCAGAAACAACATATTTTATGGGTATATGTATGGAGGAAGGTAATGTGCATAATTTAAAATTATTTTGAAATGTACAGGGTGTGTCATAACTAAGATCCATGCCAAAGTTTTATTTTTTCTTATGGATCACCCGGTATTTTATTCGATTTTTGGATTCTTGGATATAAAGTAAGATATTTATTATAAGGGTTTAATATCTCCAAAAGTTTTGGTTTTTGAGATATTTAATAGCTATTTATGTAACTAGTACCTAAAATGATGTTTTTTAGGACGAATCATTACTGTTTGCGGACGAGGCGTTAGCCGAGTCCGAAATAGTAGATGAGTCCTAAAAAACATAATTTAGGTACGTGTTACATACACTATTTTTTGTCATACGCTTTTTACAGTTTTTTAGAACGCATATTTGCAAATTTTCCATATTTGAAATTATAATGTTTGAAAAAGTTGGCTTATAAATTCATATCTTAGTAACGAGTTTGTTTATTTCATCGCATTTTGACATGTCATTCTGAAATTTGTCACAAAATCACACAAATTCATCAACAATTTAGACATTTTAGTCCATAAAGGTTGCCATGACGACCTTTACGGCCTAGGCCGAAAAAGAAACATTTTACGGACTGAAATGAGTCCGTAAAATAGCTGTTTTTGGGAGCGTATGACAAAAAGATATTTAAATATGCATGCTATAATAAAAAGTTTGTTTAGGTGTGTTCACAACCTAACACTTTGTACATTACTTTTCAGAATTAATTCTTGTGCTGACCTTCAAGCGAGAGAAATACAGTTTACTAAAAAATTTGTTTGCTTTCTTAAATGTATACAGGGGAATCAAAAATTGCTGGTCTATTTGAAATATGTATTTTACATAAAAACTTCGTTATTTCAAATGGAACACTATGTGTTTTTTTAAATAAGTCAAAGCAGATTCAAATGCTATTTCAAACTATATTAGGGTCTCCTATACCTATCTGGCTCAGATTTTGAGTAAAAAGCGATTTTTTCAATAAACTTCTAATCAAGATGGCTGGTGACGCCATGGCAATTTTTATTGACACTTAGTAGCTATTTTCAAAATCGACATTAGTTTATGGACTTTATTTAAAATTATAACAGGTTATTTTTATTTAATTTACCTAAAATAAGGTTAATAAGTAAGTATTTATTATCTTATCAAGAAAAATGAAGCAGTATCTGCTGGTGGAAGGAATGGATATGTTACTAGTGATTTTACTTTGTGAGGACAATTGCTTGTTGGCCTGAAAGGTTTATGCTCAAGGATATCCAAATGGGAATTTTCTTGACAAGAGTTCCTTTGAAAAACTACTTTTCCTATTTTGCAGAGCTGATAGTTTGGTGCATGAAAAACCTATTAGGCAGAAACCTTTTATAGAAAATTCAATATATCTACAAGTCATCGTAATATAAATCAAAGAACTACTTCTTTATTTTTCTTGATAAAATAATAAATAATTACTTATTAAACTATTGTAGGTAAATTAAATAAAAGTAAATAGTTATAAATTTAAATAAAGTTTATAAACTAATGTCGATTTTGAAAATAGCTACTAACTGTTACTAGCAAATTGCCATGGCGACACCAGCCCACTTGATTGCCATTTTATTGAAAAATCGCTTTTTATTCAAAATGTGAGCCAGATAGGTATAGGAAACTCTAATATAGTTTGAAAGAGCATTTAAATCTGCTTCGACTTATTTAAGAAAATACTTAGTATTGAAATAACGAAGTTCTTATGTATAATACATATTTAAAATAGATCAGCAATTTCTGATACCCCTGTATACATTTAAAGAAGCAGTAACATTTTGTAGTAAAGTTTATTTCTCTGGGTTCAAAATCAGCACAAGAATTAACTCTGAAAAGTAATGTACAGGGTATTGACAAACTTTTTTATTATAGCAAGCATATTTAAATATCTTTAAATATCTCAAAAACCAAGCATTTAAACATATTAAATCCTTATAATAAATGCCTTATTTTATGCCCAAGAATCCAAAAATGAAATAAAATACCGGGTGTTCCATAAGAAAAAATATAACTTTGGGATGGATCTTAGTTCTGACACACCCTCTACATTTCAAAATAATTTTAAATTATGCACATTGCCTCTCCACATATACCCATAAAAATTTTTGTTTCTACATATTTCTGTTTTCGTATAATCAACCGAGGCGAATGAGGTGCGCCACCCTGTATATCTGACAGATATTAATTTTTGGAAATCTGTTTCATGTATAGACACTTAAAATTCTATTTGTTTATTACATCGATTAAATAAACCGAAATGTTGAAGTTACTACTATAATGCCGTATAGTCCACTGAACTAACATTCAAAACAATCTTTTTAATTATTAAAATGTTTACTTTTACATTAGATAAAATAAATTATAGTATTTGCTTGAAATATCAAAATTAGTCTGAAATATTCTCATTTCGAAATAAGAATTGTCCTATAGAAATACTAGGAACGAAGTATTCCTAATTTCCTGAAGAAAGAAGAAGCAAATTTTCTTCCACCGTAAATCAAACAAACAATAAATAAAAGACGTTTGAGTTACTCTACTCATCCTTCTTCAATGTTAACGAGGGGGCAAATTAAATGGCCGAACAAGGAACAGAACTCTTCTGGACCGCTGCGCTGTCACAATACTGGCCACAAAACAGTCGGTAGCCAAAAATCTCTAGAATGATGCCGGGATTTCCTAGGGCAGAAACAGACAGATAAAGTTCATTAGTAGTATATTAACGAAAATTTACGGCAAACCTAATAAGCAAAGAGAGAAAGACCAAACCAAACCAAATCAAAGCTGTAGTGGGTCTACTTGTAATGGGTCAGAGCATTGTAATATAAGTTTTAAGGTATCTAAAGCTGATGGGATAGACGGACGAAGCTATGTGCAAATTTTGGCAATCTGGAAAAAAAACGAGAGGAAATTTTTTTATGTAAGTGCGAAAGCCTGGTAAATGTGATTGTTATTGTAAAAGAACTACGTAGAGGGTGTCTCCAAGCTGTTAAATGTTACTTTTTCAGAGGACAAGACTGGAGAATGCAACCTAGGGATCAGAAGACCACAATATTATTTATTATAGTCTAATAAACCAGTACCTACTAATTACCTGAAGAAAAAAGGACTATAGTGGTAGAATATTTACAAACTACGTTTTTTTAAGCTAATAAATAGTTGTAGAAACGTTTTTTGAAATGTACGTTGAAAATATACACATACTGAATAACATTTGTAACATGAAATTAAAGCTTTAAAATTTTATATAAATTAAACCATATAACTCTAATTTTTTAAAATTATTTAATTAAATATGGAAATAATTGTACTATGAAATATATTTTACGGAATGCGAATTTCGACGCATTCACCGGTTATGCTGTTGGGTTTATGATGTGTTAATTAAATTATTATTCTCAGAGAGGTATGTTTGGCGCTGCACACGGTCGCTTGGTCGGTTACAAACCAACCGCAAACTGGTAATGCTTTTGTTACTAAATTAATTAAAATTCTTTTCGACGATTGTACGTTTATATCGCGCAGTAACGTCATATTGGTTAATTATGGCAGTGTGGTTTGCTAGAAAATATAGAGGTGTTGGTAATAACTACAAATTCCAGGCGTAGTTCTATTTTAAAATATATTTTATTACAATTTCTTCTCTTCAGCTGTAGTTTAAAACAAGATAATAATATTTATTAAAAATAAATATTTATCTACACGTTATAACGTTTAAATGTGGATATTTGACAGAACATACCAAAAGAATTTGGCAAAATAAGTATTAATTTACCTCAATACACATTGCTTTTGCACTAGACGCGCGTTTTACTAACCATTTTAGAATCATCTGCAAATAATTAAAACTATACTAATATCTTCAAATTAAGTGTTTACATAGGCACGCAGTTTGCACTGGTCAAGGATGACAGAACTAGCCAAGCGAGTCAAAAACAGCCGAGTGTAACAATTAATTACCGAGAATTAGAGCAATAAGAACAGAAAACTGGAAGGAATTAGACAATTATATCTATTTATGTTATCTACCGGGTGCGTCCCAAAAGTGGCTCACCCCTATAACTTTTTATTTTTTCAGATAAAACAACGGGATTTGGTATGTTAGTATATGACATAAATCTGGATTGATTGACATATTCAATTGTTTTCCGTCACTTCCGGTTTCACCGAAAATAACTACAACTTTTGATTTTTAAATGACACCCTCGATATTTTTTTACTTTATTCGATAGAAAATGACACTGTGAATAGAATGACATATCATATGTCAACTTTTAACATTTTCGCATATGGGTTATTTTACATTGTAATCTGCGGTTCATAACGAAAATTTGACTCGAAATACCAAGTGTGTGGTATCAAATTATTCGCAAAAATGCTTTTTCCAAATGTACTAATGAGCCACACTCGTTCCATTTGAAAAAATTGAGATATGATTAAAAATACGGTTTGGGCATCTTTTAACCGGCCAGGAAAAGACACTAAAAACATTAGACGACCAAATTTATTTTTCCAAGGCTCCTTGATAAAAAAAATTAGTGTTTTTAACACAGCCATGACATTCCAGATTGAAATTTAAAATGCAGTTTGTTTTTGAGCGAATATGTCAAAAGTTGGCATATGATATGTCATTCGATTCAGAATGTCATTTTTTATCGAATAAAGTAAAAAAAATACCGAAGGTGCCATTTAAAAATCAAAAGTTGTAGTAATTTCTGGTGAAACAGAAAGTGGCTGAAAACATTTGAATACGTCAGTCAATCCTAATTTATGTCATAATATACTAACACACCAAATCTCGTTGTTTTATCGGAAGAAAGAAAAAAGTTATAGGGGTGAGCCACTTTTGAGACGCACCCGGTATACATTTATTAATTTTTACGTTCACATGTGGATTTAATTGCCTGTAATTTGAAACTTGTTTAACTTTGTCAGCTACCTAATGTAATTTCTTTCTATTTCATATATTTCGTTAGTAAGCGAAAAACTATGAAAACTAAGAAATTAAAACTAGCTATCTTATATTCAACAACATAATAAGACTCATTAGGAATAGATCTGTGTGTAGTGGTATTTTTTCTATAGATATCAAATTCCCGGCATTTATTAGCATTTCTAATAACTAATATATATCTAGAAATGGTAGTCTATTGGTGTTTTCATTTTCATAAGTAAATTTAATGGAAGGAAAAAGAGCATTCAATTTAGAAATAAAATTGTTTTTAAAAACTATATCAGCAGTTAAGTGACAAGAATCCTTATATAATTTTATTATAAATATGTACCTATACTGCAAGAATTTTGTTTTCTATTTTAGAAATAAAGTTATCTATGGTGTCAGAATGTGTGTCAAAAATGTTGCCGTTTATATAGAAAGAATTTAACAATATCAAAAACAAGTGTTTTTGAGTGGTATATTTAAAAATTATTCCATTTTTTTCAAAGCATTTTATATTTATTTTAACTTACGTTTCTTAGCTAAAAATAATCAAAAAATCAATACATTTATTATCCCAATTTAGCAATCTTTACGGTACATCCAAATATTATTTAAACGCATATCCAATTTGCATTGTTAAATTAATCCTATTAATAGCATGCTATTTTGAGCAAAATTATTAAATATTATTTTTCTCATTATGTCTTGTCATTTAGTTATAATGTAACAATATATTGTCCGTGTTTTATGTATGCCCGTGTTCAATTTCCATTAATATTCGAGAGTAAAATTATGGAAAATTCATTTAATATGAATTTTTAATACCCTTGTAAATTACTAACGGTAGGTTTAATACACAATATCGGTAATTTGTGTTTGAAAATTAGAGTGTAACAAGAAAACAGTGAAATTGAATTTAAAAATAAATAAAAACGCAATTTAAAATGAAACTATTGGTAAATTTTAAAGACTAAAATTTATTATGTAAAAGTAAATTTATTTTGACTTCATAATTTAAATATTTTGTATCCATATAAAATGTCACGAAAACATTGCTTTTGTAATTTTTTAGCAGAGGCACCTAAACAAGAGTTCGGCAACCTGCATCTCGCGAGCCACATACGGCTCTTTGGATGTGAAGCTGCGACTCTTATTAAAAATAGTTCTGAATCGATTAAAGAGGATTAGGCATCGATTCTAACTCAGCTACATTTACAGCTACCATTACCACTATACAGGGTTGTTCACCACATACGACATGGAGTATTGTAGCTAAATGATTAGATTTTTACAAATTGTAAGTTTTGGGTTCGTTGAAGGACTATTAGAGCTACAATTTAAAAATATTTTTACAAGATACAAAGTGTGCCAAATATGTAAAACATATTATAGTTGTATTTTTTTAAATGAAACACCCTATATATTATACAATTTTTAGATTCTACGAATGAAATAAAGGTAAATTTGATTAAGGTTTATCACACTTAAACCTTACCGTTTTTGAAATATTTTCAATTTTGTGAAATTGAAGTAAAATATTTAAGGCTTCATTTCTCCAAGGGTATCAAAGTTTTTAATACTACATATTTACTGAAGATTATTTATTGATCAGATATTGTGTTGCGATAATAAAATTATACTCTCTTATACAGAGTGTCCAAAAATTTATTTTAAATAATGACTAGCTTTAAACGGCGGTAACTTGTTTAATTTAAACGGAACACCCTATATATTTTACTTAATTCATATGCACTATTTAATTGTCTATCAAATTATATTATACCGTTCTTTACCTATCTCTTCATGTTTTCGTAGAAAATGCCTTTTCTTATAATTTAAACCTCATTTATCACTATACTTATGGAATATTAATATTTTAGATTATTTTTAAAGATGTAACAAATTTTCAAAGAGTACAGATACTAATATTGTCGATATAGGTCGATTATTTCATTAAAAAATTAAAAAAAAATGTTTAAATATTATTTGTTAAAAAGGACCAATTCATATCATTCGTATGATGAGTATTCAGACTACATTAATTGACTGTTTACGTTGATTAGTCAATACTAAAAACTAAAAAAAAACTCCAAATACTAAAAAACTTAATTTTGTATGTGTATTAGACAGTATAAATTTTATTTTAATTTTTGACGAATGTTTATTTTTATAACAGAGACGTTCATTTTCGTAACTTATTATTATATTGATTTCTGAGTCAAATCCACATTTTTTTAGAATAATTTATTAATTAAAATAGTATGTAATTAACTAATTTTTGGGAGGAAATTATATTTAATAGGCATACTCTTTTACAAAGATTTAAATAGTTTTCTGTTTGTAACAAATGGGCTTGCAACATTATTATTTTTGAATAGTATTTTATACATATATATATATGTTACTTTAAAAAAAAATAAAATGTCAATATTCCATGGGTATAGTGATAAATGAGGTCTAAATTATAAAAAATGCATTTTCTTCGAAAACTTCAAGACATAGGTAAGAAATGGTATAGTATAATTTGATAGACAATTAAATTGTGTATATGTGTATTTTAATAACCTACCCAATAACTTCTGTTACTTATATAAATAGGTGATATTTTTTGTAATTAAAATAATAAGGTCAGGTAGAATATAAAATAACAAAAACTTCTTAATAGTAGTATAAAGTAAATGAATTTCTTAATAGTAGTATAAAGTAAATGAAACATAATTGCTTGAGTAGTAGCCAAATTTTAGTTAAGAAAAGTATCCTAAATTTCCATTTTTTATATAAAAAATTAATATAGATATGATTGCATGTTGACATACTTATTTAATTATTAACAGAAAGTAATCGAGTGGGCAGTGCTTATTTTAAACAAAATTAAAAGCAAAAGATAATTGTGTTAATAATATTTCTAGATCAAAATTGAAATCGAAAAAACTTTATTTATGCAAGTACTATTTATTGGTGGCAAGAAACAATTTTCTGGCTCTTAAAAAACTTAAAAATTTTGTAAATTGTTATTTTTGACTATTTCGACTCAAGTTTGCCGACCCCTAAACCATACATTTTTAATTTCTTGTCAAGTCAAGTAGTATTATTTCTTATTTACAAATATGTTAACTATTTACTTCTACCATATCAAAGCTTATCTTGCAATTAAATTTCATAATAAAATGGGAAAGAAAATGCTTATCATAAACATACAAGTTATGAAATTTTGTAGTCATGCAAATAAAAATTTGCTTAGGAATAAAACCTCAAATTTACTTATGTTGTTAATACTTGTTTTGATCTATAAACCCGAAACTTTCCGAATAAGATAATAGAAAGAGAAAACATGTAGAACCGTAGACTACCAAAACTAATTTAAATTCGAAACAAATTTAACACGGGAAAGGATTATCGCAAATAAAATCTGAGGCAGCTTTAATATCAAGGGAGATTTTAGATAGTATATAACTCAATAGAGCAAAAGCAGCGCCCAGATCTAATACTATCACCGGCTTAGGACTCTAATACGGTTTGCAATTATCTCAGGAAATTGAGAATCTTATCTCCTTCATTAGAAAGAGACATTATTCAAAATAGTTAACTGGTCGAGACCGAGCCCCACCGAGGCTTAAGAGCGTCTAAACAGTCGCTAGTAAAAATTAGTTTCGAAGTTTAATAGTTACCTCAAGCTACTAGAAATTTGTAAAGTTAATATCATTTAGAGATACCTTTACTTTTCTAATTATACATTAAGATTACTTTTATGTTTTAGTGGTTTATCTCAAAATTTAAATCTCTTGAAAACAGTCGTTCAAAACTATCATTTTTTTATTAGACCAGGTGAGTCTCAAAAGGGGCTTACCCCTATAACTTTTAATTTTTTCACATAACAAAAAGAGCTTTGGTATGTTAATATATGACAAGAATTAGGACCGATGACGTATTCAATAACTGTTTTCGGCCACTTCCTGTTTCACCAGAAATGATTACAATTTTTGATTTTTAAATAACACCCTCGGTATTTTTTAGATGATAGAAAATGAGAGATAGAAAATGAGAGATAGAAAATGACACTCTGAATATGACATATCATATGTCAGCTTTTGAAATTTTATGGTATATATGGTTTATTTTAAATTATAACATGCGGTTCATAAAGTGTGTGGTACCAAATTATTCATAAAAAAATACTTATGCCAAATATGCTTATGTATCATAGGATATGATTAAAACAGGCCATGACAACACATTAAAAACATTAGACAATCAAATTTGTTTGTTGATTTTTTAAGTGACTATGTCGAACATTGACATAAGATATGTCATTCTATTCAAAATGTCATTTTCTATTGAATATGATAAAACAATACCGAAGGTGCTACTTAAAAATCAAAAGTTGTAGTCATTTCCGGTGAAACAGAAAGTGACTGAAAATAATTGAATCAATCCTAATTTATAGGGAAATTATAACAACTTTGGGTGCACGTCATCAATGACACCATGCGTCGTCTTTTTTAGTTTCTGGTGGTCGTATTATGATCTGCAACCAAAGTTATTTTAATTTCCCTATATGTCGTATGCTAACATACTAAATCTCGTTTTTGTCTGAAAAAATAAAGAGGTTATAGGGGTGAGTCACTTTTGAGACACACCCGGTATATAGAGATACCTCCCAGCAGAACATGTGACATGCGTCAGCAAAGTTTGGCGAATACACGGAACCTTCATTTTAATGGCGGATTTTTATTTGACGGTTCGCTGGTTGCTCTATTAAGATCACCGTTAAGAGTTGGAAGTGGCTGGAGAATATATTTTAGTTTAGACTTCACTTAGAACAGATATTTTACAAAATTGCTTAAGGAATCATTTTTTTGAAGTTATATCTCAAATTTTATCCATCTTATAACGAATATCAAACATAAATACATGCGATATTTAGAAAAAATTAAACCAAATATAACCAAACCTTATAATTTGACAATATTTATTTTTATCCCTAAAATATTTTATATTTTTATACTTAAATACTTATCTTAGTTTTTCAAAAATGCATGACATTTTTTTTCTATTATGTATTCTAAAATTTCTCTGGCCTAGATCTTAAATGGTATAAATAAAATAAAATGTGTACCAGAGGCTCAGAAATTGTACTAAATGTGTGTTTTAATAACCTACTCAATAATTCCTGTTACTTAAATAAATTGGTGATATTTTTTGTAATTAAAATATTAATAATGTCAGGTAGAATATAAAATAACAAAATAGGTAGTAAATAGTCTTCTACATTCAAAAAATTTAAAACTTCATAAGATTTTTTTTCCCATATTCGCTACCTTATTCCAATATGGGATACGTGTGGATCAATTAGATTTAATGGTATACAAACCCTCCAAAATAGAGTGCTAAAAGTTCTGTTCAGATATGATCCATTGACTCACACAAAAGATGTTTATAGTGAATTAAAAGTATACAAAATGGTGAATTTATTACAACTGGAGCAATGTAAATTAATTTATAAGATATTAAATAACACACAAAAATCAAATATCCAGCTTGTTCCGGTTGGTGAGGTGCATTTACAGTACATCTGCTGGATCTGTGTCTACGAAAGGAATGCGGACAAAAAACATTTAAATAAACAACAATATATTTTATACGTCGACTTGACGAGTACGTAACCGCAAATCGCTCCGCCCACTCATTTTATTGGCTACTTTCAAATTTGTCGAATTTTTATTGATGAGACGCGTCGTCTAATTTTTTACGAAAAACATCGAGAGAATATCGTTTCCCCTGTCACGGTACCCCGTAGCTATAGAACGGACAGACGTACTGTACACTCTACAAGGTCGCAACATGAGATATATATTGGAAACGTAAGAACAAATAAAGGACTTTGTAATCCCATATTCCGGGCTATCTATACAACATTCCGCGAGACATTACTAACGAGAAAAAATATTCTAGATTTATAAATGGTCTAAAAATATGCCTTAGTGAGTGAATTTCTCTTTTATTAATTTTTTCTTGGGTAGATTTTTTTTTAATATTCTTATTTTTGTACTGTCTAAATCAATGATCTCTATTTTTAGATTGTATTTGTATGTATACTATATCTATAGGAAAATCTATGTGTAGTAACTATATATAATATAAGAAGTGGTATTATGATTAGAAAAGGAATGTGTATATATATATTTTTTTTTGAAGAGATAGGATAAATTTGAACATATACATATTTAAGTTCAATGTCTGTACATAAAAATTTTCGATACCAGTGTCTTATGTACACTTCTTAGAGATATTAAGTTTATGTGATTGTATATTTTGAAGATTTCTCAACAATAGTACTATAAAGTAAATGAAACAATTATTGAGTAGTAGTCAAATTTTAGTTAAGAAAAATATCCCAAATTTTAATTTTTTTTGTATAAAAAATTAATATTGATATGATTGACAAGCATGTTGACATTCTTATTTCATTATTAACAGAAGGCAATCGAGTGGGCAGTGCTTATTTTTGAATAAAATTAAAACCAAAAGATAACTGTATTAATATTTTTAGGTCAAAATTATCAGATATAGCTAAAATGCCTTTTAATAAAAATATAAAATATTCTCAACATTTTAATATATTTTTAAAAATGATTTCGTTAAAGCTTTCCCCAAAACAAAATCAATTTAATTTCGTAAAGTGTATAGGCGAGCAAACAAAAACAAAAATAAATGTTTGAACAAAAAAAACATCATCCCTTTCAACAAGTAATTTATTATTTTTTTATTAAATTTTCCATCAAAAAATTATTTTTAACATCAAGAGAGGAGTAAATTAAACAAATTTCGTTTGGAGCGTTGGTAATTAGCGGAGCAAAGTTATCTCTTAAATAATAAAGTTAGAGTGAGAATAATTCAATTAAGGAGTGTGTGATTAATTGTCTTCTGTGTGTGAACTTTCCACGCGACGAGGCGTCTGTGAGAGGATGAATATTAATAAATTTGTAGTTTTTGACCCGGCGTCTTTCTTTAAATTAATGTTAGTCAGCTAGTTTGTGTTTACAGAATATGATGATAAATTAAACTTACAGATAATTAATTTATAATAAAATTCTCAAAATAACTTAAACGGTTCACTACTACACAATCCGTGGTTAGTTATTAGGAATACTTAGTTAATAACACATTGATATAAATTCACTGATTGTTTTTTGGCAAACTATTATGGAGATTTATATTTCTGGATCTATAATAGACAAGGAATATTCCGAAATGTTTTGTCATGAGGAATATACGTCGTATACTGATATCCATGATTTAGTTTTTACTGTAACATTATTTCAATAGTTCTGGATAATATTTAAAATAAAATGTTTTAACGGGAACACAAAATGTTTTAAAACCGGAAAAAGAGAGAGTTATAAATTATAATTTGATATAATACGGATATTATAATATCTATAGTTGATACAATTTTGTTTTTGTATTTGATATTCTAAATGCTAAAAAAATCCACCAGGTTTTCCTCTTTTTAGTTTTTAGTTCTTCTTGCCAATGTGGAATGAAATAAAATGCAATTAAATTGTCTTAATGTCAATCAGATTATAATTTTCGTGTATCCAATAATGGAGGTAAAGTTTCCTCAGAAATATATACGATACCTTTCATAAACTTAACTAAAAAATAGAAAAAAAAATCATTCCGAGAGCACTTCAACTTCTTTGAGAAGCCTTGATGTTTTCGTGTAACACGATTAGTGAAACTGTTTGGAAATTTCAATGAATTACTTTGATTTCGTTTTTCAATTTACTGAAGTGAGTATTTACCATTTCGTAGACGATAGAAATTTGTTAGACAAAAGAAAAGAGTTTGTCGTTGATTAAAAAAGAAATAATATTTTAAAAAAATCGTTTGTAATAAGTATGTTTCTAAAAAAATTGTAATAATTATTTATATGTTGTTTCATATAGATAATTATTACAAATTTTTTTTTAATATAAAAAAACACTAAAACATATATCTTTAGAGCACCAATAAATTAGAATTAAAGATTACTCAAGCACAAATTTAAAAACCTAAACAACAAATCATTCATTATTTATATTACATAATATATTTTCAATGTGTGTATCGTTAGACCAATATTACTGCGGAGCAGCTACCGCAGCATTCTTGAGGCAGAAATCTACGCCATCGAAATATGCGTACAACTTATCTTAGATAGGAACTATCGGAAACAAGAAATAGACATCTTATCCGATAGTCAAGCAGCATTAAAAGCGATCAACTCAGTAACTAGCAATTTGAAGTTGGCCATAGAATGTCTAGCGAACCCGAACAAACTAGGCAAAGAAAATAAAGTCCTACTCTAGGTGCAAGCCCACCGAGAGATAGAAGACAACTAAAAGTAAAACAGTCTAGCTAGAAAGGGAGTGAGCATTCTACTAATAGGATCAGAACCGTTCTGCTTATCAAGTGGAAACCAACTTAACAGAGAATTCAAGAACTCAAAGACTCCATCCATAACTTGGAATGGAATCCTCCAACAGCCTAAGACACCCAAAGAAATTTCTCGGAATTTACGACCGAGGAAAATCAAAGACTTTCTTTGATAAATCATTTAAGTGACAGACTGTCTTTTCAAAGAACACCTTTGTAGATTGAAGCTAAGAAACAACTGCAAATGCAGATTATGTAGGGAAAACGGGGTAATATCTACGGATGTATCTTTTCCCGTCTATAAAAACTAAATAAAGTATTGAAACAAAAGTCTCCAGAGCTCCAGCAAATTTAACAAAATAAAATATTCCGTTAAATAAAACACGATTAAAACGTCTTTGTTCCGATCGCCACTTCTTTCTTTCCTACGTAATTAGATAGACGAGATTTCGTCAAAAACTTGGAAGTTGTTTCCGGGATACTTTTCCAAAAACGGGGCAGCTGCAATCGCAGAACGCTACGAATCCTTTGACGTCCAACGGTTCGTGTAATGCGATTAGTCAAACTGTTGAAAAATTTAATGAATTTGGTTTGTTTTTCGGTTTTCCCAATTTATCAGAGTGTCTGTTTAAATAACGTTTTGAAGAAGGTTTTGCAAACAGTTCCTAAAAACAAAAACATTTTGACTGATTGAAGTTAGTTGATTGAAGTTTTTTAATTATACTATTTCAATATTCTTTAAAATGTATTTTCTAAAAAGTTTATTAGGTATAATTAATAAAGCTCTAACATATTGTTTGTGGCATCAGGTCTACAAAAAGAAAAATACAGAATATTACCAAAACATTATTTATTTATCACTCTCTGCACATATCTTATTAATAATTTTACCATCATTTAAATTCTCTACTTATAAATACATAATGTTCTAAATCTTTGCAAAGGTCTGTTACTATTTTTGTAGGTATTGGTAGCGCTGCTTGTATTAATAAGAATAATTTTTTTGTATTAATAAGTATAATTTTTTTGTATTAATAAGTATAGTAATATGTATAGTATATAGCAAATATATTTAGTAATAAGTATAGTAATATGTATAAGTATAATTTGTATTATAGTCTAAGATCCGGCAGCAGGATTATTACGCTTATCATATTTTTAATCAAAACCTAATTTTTACGTATATTTATGAATAGGGGAATACACTTTTAACAGGGTGTCAATCAAAAAGTTACTGCAAATATGTTTAATCAATAATAAAAATAACTCATTTTGGAGACGACATTACGTTCAAAAATTGTTTTGATCATTTATATGTCAAACTAAAGGTGTTTTTATTCTATGCATGATGCTATTAGGGCACCTATGAAAAAGTTGCCGAAAATAGGGGTTGTGAAAGTTCAAAGTCGTTCCTAATACTTTATACTGGCCCGGCAACAGTGAGTCGGGCATCTGTAGTTCATATAATAAAAAACTTATAATTTTTAAGGAGGGGAGTTAATCACCGCGACCTTATAGATCTGTTGTGTGTCAGTACCAACCTAAAGTATGTGTTAGGATGTATTACAGGAACATATTTTTACTTTTCCAGGGTGGCTCAAAAAAGTGTGAGTGGATCGGGATACTTTTTTACACATACATAAAATTCCTAAGTTTTTTTATTATAGATTAGTTACATTAAAAATCTTTTTTTTTCAAAAATATAGTTTACTTTTTTAATAAATACGGTGAATCGATAAAGGCATTCAAATTGGTTTAAATACAATCGTTGTAAATGAATGCTGCTTCGGTGAGAACAGCAATTTTAGAAACATTTACAAACGTTTGGATTAGCTTTTACCAATGTTTCTCTTTTTGCGCCATGCGCAATATTTATAGAAACGGAATAGAAACCCATAACCAAAACAAGAAACGGAATACAGCCTTAGCTTACTATGTTTCTTTGTTATCGATTCTATACCGTCCACGAAGTGGGATATGCGCAGAGGAAAATATGTAGCATTTTCCATCTGCGCATGTCCAGTAAAGTTCTAAGTCGGTTCAGAATCGGCAATAACAAAAACCCAAAGTAAGCTCAGTAGATAAACTAGGGGTGTTCTAGGGACAGTTCCAAAACAGTTCATGAACCGGCCATGACCCGACGATAAACGGCCGCCATCTTGTTATCTATGTGTCTTGTGGTATATTAGTTTATCTCATCTTTAACTCAGCTCTTTACTTTCTAATTAACTATTGCCAAATTAACTTTTATTTTGTGTTTTGTTGTGGAATTATAAGTATAGGATGTAACACTATAGATTTCAACCTAAACAGTATTTAACAGAATCTATTACGGTTTTCATATATTTGATGAATTAGAATAGCAAAATAGCAAAGAGAGAAATATAGAAATCTATAAGAGGCAAAATCCTGTATTTAAAACGAGGAATTATAAATAACGACGGTACAAACGAATCGAATGTCTACGTCGAATAATTTCCCGAAACTCTAATTTTGTTTTTGATATTTTCGGGAGAAATACAATTAAGCTGTCTTTATTTCGATGGCCAATTCATCCCATTGTACGCTGTTAGACAAGCGAAATTTCCTCGAAAACACGAGCTGTATTTGGAATGCCGTTCGGTCCAAATAGAAAAACATAAATGCTTTTGAGGAATGCTCTGATTTTATTTGATAACTAGTATTTTCTTTATCATGATTGGTCAAATTCTAGAAATGTTAGTAAATTTCTGTTATATTAAGTTATTCGTTTAGTTAAGTATCTACATAAATAAACTTTTCGATGTGTTTATGAAAAAATATTTTGACTGAACAAAATATTCAGTTTATATTTTGGTACATAAAAATGTATGTTCATGTTAAATGATAATTCTTAATTAAGAAAGCTCTTTCATGTTTAAAATATTTAATTATCAAATGATAGTTCAAAGTTTAATCCCAAAATCACTTAAACAATGATTCAACGATCTGCTCAAACATTTTGATGAATATGTTTTGTGTTTGGATTTAGAAGTTTATCATGCTTTATACAGGGTGGATCTTAAATAAGTGCAAATATTTTCATGGGCTCGTAGATCAATGGGCTCGTAGATCTCGACAAAAGAGACGTCAAAGGTAGGTATTATACTTTGAAAATAAAAAAAACGATTTTTGCTTACATTTTAAGAACTACTATTTTTATACTGGGTTTTCGTTTTTCTAAATCTAATCTACTACCTATGTTGCCATATTATCAATATATTATGTATTTTAACTAAATATTAAAAAAAAGATAAATTAAAAAAAACATTTTTTTACTCGAAAGAAATCACGATTAAAACGTCTGGCATGTTCTTGAGGTCAAAATATACCACTCATAAAAATATTTGCACTTATTTAAAACTATGTAAACAATATCTCGAAAATTTTCATATAAAAACTTTATTAAAGCTAGTCTCAAAACGCTTAGTTTATACAGGACGCCACTTTAATAAGTGATATTTTCTCTTCTTATTTTTTAAAATAATTCCAAAATAGCTGAGTTATTTTACTTTGAAAATAAAAAAAAAACGATTTTCTGGTTTTTATTTTTCTTAGAAAAAATGGATTTTTTCTGTTTCCCTAAATTTAATTTACTCTCTATGTTGCTATATTATCAAGATATTATAATCTAATAATTAAAAAAATATTTTTCTTTTCTAAGTTCCTGGGTTGGAAATATAATACTCCTAAAAATATTTTATTGTTATAATATTTGCCCTTATTTAAGATACATCCTGTGTATAGTTAGCAACTGAATTAAAAACAAATAATATTAAATATAATACTTAAGATTTTTTTTGACCCAAACAAGTAATAATAATTAATGAATAATAGAAATTCAAATAAAAAAAATCACACAAACTATTTTAATTTCTTTATTGATGTTTATAACTTAAAATTGACAAAATACAATTAAGCTGTCTTTATTCGAGTGACTGCTTTATTCTGTTGTACGTAATTAGGCAGAAGAAGGTCTATCAGAAACTTCGATATTGTTTTGGGAAGAGTAAAACAATAAATACTCGGCAACTGCAATTATTGAGCGCTCCAAAACCAATGTTTCGTATAATAGTATTAGTGGAACTCTTAAAAAGTTCAATAAATTCGTTTTGTCTTTAAGTTTATTAATTTACCCAAGTGTAAATATTGTTTGTAAGATTTTGTTCGAAACTATTTATTGAGAGAAAAAGAAAAATCGAATTAAAAAATTCACAGTCCTTTACAAAGATGCAACCGGGGGGGCATTGAAAATGATGAATAAAAACGTAAAAATATGATTAGTGTTAATATGAGTGTATTACATACATATGTTTAAATAACGAACTTAACAAAAAACAACAGATTTAAAGATTCACTGAAAAAGTAGTAGTGTTAACATTAAATAAAACATTATCAATAATAATTATGCGATCGCACCTTATCCGTAAAACAAGCAAGCAAAAAAACCTCGAAAAAAACAAAATAACATACAAAACATCAGGTTAACATGATGACAGATCATGATCAATGACAGATAAAGAATTCTTACGGAAAGTTACACTTTACGATATAATTTTTTAACTGTTAAAGGCAAACCCCATTTAAACACAAAACTTTTTAATACCTACTACTGTATCTAAAAGACTTTTTTTAAATTACTAAATTCTTAGCCACGCTTCTGTTTTTCTTGGCTGTTGTGCGTCACGTCAAAGATTAACAGGCCCACGTTTGCACCACAAGGCGATGCTGCAGACCACTAGGTAGACCGGTCGTAGAAATTTATGTTATACAACTTGTAGTCAATCTACACAAATATCAAAAACTTTTTTTCTTTTAAAATGTGTTCAGATTTTGTAAAAAGTATAAGTCAAAATCACAAAACTTAAATTTGATATGAGTTTCTTAGTTTTGAACTAATATAGTGGCGAATTACAAAAATTCCTTTTCAATGAAAATTAATCAGTTAAATAAAATAATTTAATAAATTACTAGCTTTTTCCCGCGACTACGATCGTGTTACACCTCGAATCATTTATGCATTGATTTCAATGATTTTTTACTTTATAGAGAGCTAGTGAGCATAGATGTTTTTTATTTTTCATTTTTTTTATTTATTAAGAGCACTAATACTCTCTTTATAGGTTATTTTTTATTCTTTGAAGGATAATTGAGGAAGATATATTTCGTTATGATTTCACTAAATAAACCCTTGTATAAAATTTTATACTGTCTGGTTTATAATGTTATAGTAATTGCATTTTCGTACAGCAAACTTTCATTCCCTATTCTACTCCCTAAGGGTATAAATTTCATAAATTCGCTTTACCTTTGTGCCAATTTTTATGTGTATAATCCAGAGGTCACCAAGTTTTATATAAATTTTTACTAACTTTACCCATTTGGTTGATGAATTTCAGAAATTTCTTCTAATTCTTTTTGTAGGATTTCATTCTTCTAGACCAAATAGTAAGGAATTTTCATACAATAAACTGTTCCGAGATAATTTTACTCTCTAAGAGGATGAATTTCCTAAAATCGCTTTGTGTAGCTAATTCACTAATGTCGTTTAAACGAACCTTTGTGCTAATATTTATGTATGTAAAGCTGGCGGCATGAACTCACTCTAAAATATCTAAAAACGTTATATATAATCTAACTGACACACCACTGACAATGACAAATAATTTATTTCTGGAGGTATTGTGTGTAGGTGTTTTTCAGGTATGTTTTAGTATTTAGTCGTTTTATACAAAGAAATAGCCATTAAGCACTATAAAAATACTTCATAACAAATCTACACATATATACTTTTCATTTAAAAAAAGAATCATCAAGATTGGTAAAGCGGTTTCGGCGGGATGGATGCAACAAAAAAACCCTTTGAGCTTTTATATATGTATGGATTAATTATTTTTCCAACATATTTTACTTTGCAAATTTTTATAAATAGTCAGACTCGCCAATATCGTACTCCGTGTCCAGCCTGTTTAGCCAAACGTAGGCCGATTCCTCTTCGACGGCGTCGTGACCCTGGCCGAAGGAAGAGTCTTGAAGACGCTCATCCGCGCATAGGAATAAGTTGACTGCGTAGCGTATTGCGTATTAATCGATTCTGAAATTTTCTATCTCGTGTATAACATGTTCGCAAGTTTATTATTTTAATCTCGATTTTAATAGATAAATGTGTGAAATGCCACCTGAATATCTTCCGCCATGACATGTTTTTACTTTTTTGTTATGGTAAAGTGATTTGTATAAACTTTATTCAATAACGTATATTTTCCTCCATTTGTGATTTTTTAATTTTAAGCGAAAATTAAGTATAACATTTTAGGAAAAAGAAACACTGTAATATTTAAAAGAATAAGAAGAAATTAGTCTTATTTTGAAAGGAAAATATAGAAAAAACTCTTTCTATAGAAAAAGTCTTTATACTAACCAGAATCCGGTGACATATACGCGGTCTCACCGGAAACATTACTTATTACTTCGCATAACTTGAAGAATATCTACTTTTAATAATGAACACTTCAGAAATACACCAGTAAAAACATTTATTATTTGAGATTAAAACTCGAATTAAATTATAAATATTAGTTACCTATGTTGTTATAGCTTTTATAGGCCTGTTTAACGACTTAATAAGTTACCTAGCGAAAAAATCTGTGCGCGTACCTACCACTATTGTTACAGGTTAATTCGTTAAAGAAATATGTTACACAAGTTAAAAACGCTAAAATTTTAATGGTATTACTTGTGCATTATTGGCCTTATAATGTAATTTGTTGGAATTATATCTTCTTTAAATATAATTAGACTTTTTAACGACTTTTAAGTTACCTAGGAAAAAATCTGTGCACGTACCTACCAGTATTGTTACAGGTTAATTCGTGAAACAAATGTGTTACATATTATTCGTGGTATTAGTGGTATTATATTGGAATCAGCTTGGCATTAGTGGGGCATTATATGAGAAATTTTGGTATTTAATTTGTATTTTTGGCATTACTTTGGCATTAGTATACAGACATTTGTCAGCGGTTTACTCCTTGTAGATAATCAAAAAGTTTTTTGATAAAATTTGCTTTTTATGTCAGATCATTTCTATGAAAAATTACATTAGATTTTTATTAAAGACGCTGGGTAATTAAAACATTGACTAATAAAGCTTGTCCACTTTAAATAAGGGGTCACGAAATATCCTCCTTGGAGTGTTTGGGTTAAGGGGTGTATAATAAATTAATCGTTGTTTTATAATAAAAACCATAAAACATTTATTTGTGAGTAAAATAATGCAATGGTTGGATATCTCTCCTTTATAATTAGGTGACTAAAAATACACTAAAATAATTAGAAAAAAAATCTTGTACTTATTTAGTAATTACGTCAATATTAATTAATTGACTTTCTAGTCTATTTTATTTTATGTACAAATATATTATTAAATTTTAAGCATTAAGTAATAAAACACTTTGTGCCCTCTTATATCGTAAGAGGTTACGAAATATACTCCTGGTTACACCCCTTACAGAAAACAGTGTAAGGGGTGTAAATAAATTGTATAAT
The DNA here is from genome assembly GCF_002938485.1 of Sitophilus oryzae. Classification (NCBI taxonomy): domain Eukaryota; kingdom Metazoa; phylum Arthropoda; class Insecta; order Coleoptera; family Curculionidae; genus Sitophilus; species Sitophilus oryzae. The sequence continues at coordinate 2,963,697 of NW_022145740.1, forward strand.
CACTGTTTTTTATAATAAAAACTATAAAACATTTCTTATTTGTGAGATTAAAAAAACAAAACAATGCATTGGTTAAAATAAGTACATTCAATACATATGTATGTGTTATAACATAATATAGCCATTACTATTATACTATTATTATTAAAATAATATGTGTGTAACATATTTCTTTAACGAATTAACCTGTAACAGACATTTATATGCCCAGTATATTTTTGTTTAACAAACCAATCAGGAAAAATCCAAAACCTACCGTTATAGGAGGTATAAGATGATTAAACTTATATAATGACAACTACTTATCGGATAACAAATTAATTACTACTGTCAGCTAGTTCAGCTACTGTCTAGGTAGAATATACCTAGAGTACCTACACCTACCTATGATGTAGGTAGATTAAAGCTTATTTTGACGTTACCTCTCACTTCGGTGTTACAAGCTGAATTTTTCAGGGATGGAAGGACAGTACATGATATGGGGACCCTTATTCCGAAAGTAGTACAAAATTAGACCGGGTAAAAGGGCACTATCATCAAAAATCGATATATTAATACCACCGTATAGAGAAAACAAATACCTATTTTTTAATCCAGTACACAATAAAGTCTTCGTAGGGAGTAATTTTTTATAATTATTTACAAAAAAACATTTCCATTAGCGCTTATGACCAAAAAAACTTTAAACATGAATAATCATTTCAATCATACGAAAATTTGGTTTAAAAATAGATTTTTTTAATATAACTTTCATTTAACGAGAAACGAAGGCCTAAATGAAAAAAAGAAACAATTTAAAAGTTTCGCTTATGTCTTGACAAGGTATCAAAGCAAACCCCATATTTTTTGCTTTTAAACTAATAAAGATATATCAATAAACAATTAGCGATGTAATGGTTTTTGCGCGCGCTGGCCGACTGCCGCCGCTGCGCCGAGATTTCCTATACCCTTTTATATATGACGTCATGGTGTGGCAAATGTAGCATTTTAATTCGATTTGGGCTCCCTTATATAGGATAACAGAAACATTTTCAATGTTAAAACAGTGCAAAAAACAAAGCTTTTCAGAAATGGAAACAAAGACATTGATTTTATCTGATGAGTACATGTAAAAATAAAGAAGCTCTCTTTTGACATGAGAAATTTGATTTCGAGGTAAGTATGATTCCTATTCCTATTAGGAGCATTACTTATATATTTTTTAGCTCTTTTGAAGAGTAATAACTTTTCATACGTACTTGTATTACACTATTGAGTGGATAAACATATATTTCGGTATTTTTTAACGCAAAAAGGTCTCTTGGTAAAAATCGCTACTAGTAATGATTCTCAAGATATTTGGAATCAAAATAGTCAATACATGCTGTAATTGACAAAAATTATATATGTTGACTTGATAGTTAATAGTCTAAAACAATTTAAAATGTTTTTTGTATCAAACATTCAACATAAAATGTTTTATCGTATTTTTTCTAAAAAAATTTATAGTTAACTTAAAAGAATAAAATGTTCCCAAATTTATCATTTCAGTCAAATAACAATCTAGTCAACATATTTATTTTTTGGTTTTGGTTTTATTTGTCAATGTACTAACTATTTCCTTTCCAAATATCTAGAAAACGGTTGTTCTTAGTGATTTTTACCAAGAATTTTTTTACGTAAACTGGAACGGAAAAGTATATTTTTTCGCTCAGTAATTTTATAAAGATGCGGACGACAAGTTATTACTCTTCAAATCACCTAAAAATATGTAGGTAGTACCCAGAACTGCAAGCTCACAGAAAACTTAAGCCTTTTTTTGACTTAAATAATTGTAATGAGTTAAATCATTTGATTCTAAAACGGCGGCTACACCACAGCGACTTGCCTGCACGGTATAGTTTGCGCAAACGAGAAGGAACACTTTGCGGTGTTCACACGATGCAAGTAAGAGCGTACATTCATCATTATTTTTATTCTGAATTTGTCGTTCCGTTCGTGGAAATGTCAAGTGACGAATTATTGTTTTTTATTGCTTATTGTTAAAGAAAAAACAGCAAAATAAACGAATTAAATAGAAAACCATTTTCTTGTACTCATCATTTTTTCTGTTTTTATCGGAATAATCTTTCAATTTTATCTTCCATAGACACCGCAACTATATATATATATTTCAATAAAACTCGTCATAAACTCCTTATTGTAATAAGTACGAATATCAGACATTTTCTAAGAGTTGATAACTAATAACACAAAACCCACAAAGTCACAAATCTGTACCTTGAACTCGCTGATACCGTCTAAACGTATAATATCACCGCACAAACTGGTTTGCGCAAACTAAAATCTTTAGCAGCGCGACGTTTACGCAGGCCGTGCTTGTTGGTTTGTACGTGCTACCGTTTTACCGTCTACACATAGCGAGTTCCCAATACAAACAGGTTTGCGCAGGTAAGCTCGTGGTAAAATTTGTACGTGTAGCCGGCCCTTAAGTTATATTTCGAAAGTTGACTTAAGACATAAAGTTCAAGTAAATTTCAAAATGACTTGTGACTTAAGTCTTTATTCCGAAATAAAAAAAAAGATTTAAGTCATTAGAAAAAAAATAAGTCTTTTAAAAGATTTAAGTCTTTTTGGAAAAGATTTAAGTCTTTAAAAAAGATTTAAAATTTTTTTTAATGACAAGTCTTTTACAAAGAAAAAAAAGACTTAAAGCTTTTATGAGATTTAAGTCTTTTTAGAAAAGATTTAAGTCAGTAAAAAAGATTTAAATATTTTTTTAATGTCTTAAGTCATTTTACAAAAACTTAAATCTTTTAAAAGATTTAAGTCTTTTATGAGATTTAAGTCTTTACAAAAATGAGACCTGACTTGAAAGAAAATGACTTAAGTCATAGACTTAAAACTTAAGTCATTTGAGCTTTATATTGAAATTGACTTAAGACTTAAATCATTTTGATTTTAGAATTGAGTTAAGACTTAAGACTTAAATCTTTTTAAAACTGACTTGTTGGAGTTCTGGTGGTACCCCCTACAAGGTAGGAGTCTTATTGACACCGAAATCATATTTTTTATGTCAAAAATCATCCAGACCACTAATTTTCATCCAAATAAATATCTAGTATAGTTCAGAAATTATTTGAGAAAAAATGTCTACATCCCATATCTCCATAACGAAGCATTTTAGGACATAAATTTATACGAATTTTTTAACTTATTTTTATCTACAGAATATGCTGTCGACGTTTTCCAGATACAATTCAGACCACCCAGTATAAAAAACTCCGATATTTTTAACCAAATTATGAATAATAAAATTATTGATAATCTGGTGTGTGTGTCTTAAATAATTTGCTGAAACTCTAATTTCAATTTATCTTCGATAGATTTTTGGATCAAATACAGTAATTGACTTTATTTCAATCCGCCTTAATAATGTTATTTTTTTAAATTGGTAAACTCTTCATGTTGTTTTTGGTTTACTTTTTTTCTGGAATCCCTTTGACGATCAATGTTTTGTAAAACACGATTGCAATTGTTGGAAATTGTAAACTAACAAAACTGTTAAAATTTTAACGAATTTATATCTTTATTTTGCTTTTTGAAACCTATCTGAGTGATTGACCTATCTGAAAATTTTTGAAAATGTTATTTGGAATCAAAAATTACAGATTAATATTGTTAGTAACTTATTTACTTACTTACTTACGGCCATTAGGCTGACGAGTTTTTAACACGCGGATTTAAAATAATCAGTATTTATTAGAGGATGGTTACGGAGGGCGTTTTTATTCCTGAGCTTTTCTGTGACCCAAAGGACTGATACGTGGTAATATCTCTCTTGTGACTTTCAAAAATTTCATTACTTTTTTGCTTCTTTACTTTTTGGTTGTCGTTGTTAACTGAGTTCACAATTCTTCTCTATTGCGTTCTACTGTGCGCTGCTTCTTCCCACTGATTCCGGCTGCTTATTACCTTTAAGTTTTCATGGAAAATATCCTTGTACCTTTTTAGTTATCTACCCAGTTTCCTTTTATCGTCTACAAACTCACCGTAAATAAAATATTGTAGTAGTTAGGTTTAGGTTTTATTGCATCCTGCATACCAGCCCATCTTAAGCGAGATTTAGTTATCATGACTTCAGCACACTCGCAGCTAGTTTTATCAAGGACCAGTACGTTTGAGACATGGTGGAACTATATGGTTCTTAATACTTGTTTAATGCGTTCATTTGCCGGCGGTGCACAATGCATATTTCATTTTTGTCATGATTGTAGAAAACCCAGTCTTTTAATTTCCAGAATGTCCTTGAGGCGCTGCTAATTCCGTGCTGAATCTCAGAGCTGATGTTAGCCTTTTTCGCAATCAAACTGCCAAGGTAATAGAATTCTGCTACATATTCCATTAGTTCTCCTATTTTTATATCAGTATTGTGATTTTCCTGAGAATTGCACATGATTTTAGTTTTATTGATGTTCAGTTTAAGGTCCAAAGCCTCGTATGCCCAGGTATATGTGCTTAGCGTAGCTTGTAATTGCTGTAGCATATTAGAGCGCAGTTATCAGATTGAAGTTTAATTTAATCAGCGTATTAAAAATCAGCATCATTAATCAGCGCATTGAAAAGTCTCCTTATAGAATGATAATAAAAAGTTATTTTTAAAAAAGTCAAGGTTTAGTAGGTATTTTTAGTCATTCTGTTTTGGAAACTGTCATCTAAAATATTTTATTTAGAAATGGTAAATAGTAAAATAAAGATATAACGACTATTACTACTACTTGGACTCTTCTAATTACAAGTTGCATTAATAATAATTAACGTATCTATCATTAATGTTTAATATATAAGTGAGAGAGATTTTAGACTGTCAGATGACGTTAGATGTCACTTAGATCTAATAATATAATAAATATATTATTCTCTAATTGTTAGAGAAATTTTGTAAAATTTAAAGTAACTTAAGTAAATTTTTCTTTACGTTTTCTAAAATTGAACAAAGTTACTATTTGTATAATATTTTGAACGTAATTAAATTCCATACTAATTAATAACAAAAGATGCTTTTTTATTTTAATTTTATGGAGAGTTTAACTAAATATACCTAACTAACCGAACATTTGGAGAGGTTTGCTCAATGAAAATGTTTCCTAATGGAAAACAATTATTAGCATTTTGGCAAAATTCTGGCCTATTTATGATTATACTGTACTATTTAATGCATTGTTGGTTTTAGCATCAAAAGCTTTAAATATTCCATTTTTCCACCGGTGCTCTGAACTCCATTATTAAATAAAAGTTCGTTAAAACTAAAATTCTGTACGCAGAATAACGAACTATAAATAATGGAAAATCAAATAGATTTTCAGAAAAAAAAATAATTTTCTGAAAAACATATCTATGATTTTGTCAAAACACATTCTAGCTGTTTTATTTATTATAATATTGACCCCTTGTAGGTAATCATACAGAGGAGATACATAAACTTTGCCAAAATCTTTGAATACACTCAGATGCAAAAAAAACGCAACTGAGAAATTAGAGTTTTTAGTCAAACTTAAAGTGTTATATTTTTGTTATTTATAGCCCTATTTTCATAATTTTTTTAGCAAGCTCTATATAATTATATCAACTTTAATTCGTAAACTCAGTTTTTTATAAACTGTAGTATTTGGCATATTATACAGGGTTAAAAAAATTTGGGGATTTTTTTTAGTTTTTAGTTAAAAACATAATTTCCTGATTATATGGCAGCATAGATAGCAGACTAAATTTACAAGAAAAAAAAACCAGAAAATATCCAATGGTTTTCAAAATTTAAGCAAATATTTTTTTTAGAAATTTTCAAAGTAAAATATCTGGGTTATTTTCGAGTTATTTGAAAAACGGTAAAGAGAAAATATATTTCTAAAACGGGCCACACATTATACGATTTAATGTACTACAAGTTGTACAATACCAAATTGTTTCAACCGTTGGATCAATGGTTGGATAATTAGTGGCATTGTAGTACCACTTGCAGTTCGACTCTGTCGTATCGTACGGAAGTATGCATAAAATCTGTAGTACAACGCAGTAGTAGATACGATAGGTTTGATAGTTTGTGTGCAAGCACTTCTTGTTGAACGAAATCTAAACATTTTTCGTGGCAAATTAAGTACAATACAGTTCATAAAAATTGAAAATAAAATGTTTTCGTCAGAATTCAAAAGTGTGTGGGATGTAAGAAATTACGAATACTTAAACAAAAATTAAAGAAGTGCATGTTATGAGAATCTATTGGAAAAAATAAATGAAATAAAAGCAGATGCTACTTACGAATATTTGATTACAATTTTTGGGAGGGTTTTTCATCTTCGACTAAAAAAACTACCACAATTGCAGCTATTGTCCTTTTCGACTAACACAAAGCCATGGCGAACAAAACAAAATAACTTGGGAAACGATTTATTGTACGACAGACATTAAACTAGCAGTTTAAGTTCGTGTACCTCCGATCTGTCCTTCCGGTTGAACCAAATTTGTGATGTACAACCTGCAGTACGATAAATTGTATAATGTGTGACCCGTTTTATATCGAGATCTACCAGCTCCGAAAATATTTGCACTTATTTAAAACTCACCCTATATAGTATATACATTAATATAAATATAGAAAAATTTAACGAAAATTAAATATTGATAGAAAATAACAGTTAAAATATAAATATATCTCTCTTCTATCTTTATTCCTACAAGAAGAATGTAGTGGTCAAGTGACGTTCCAAGTGACGTGTCTCAATAGTTCTCTGTTTTGTGGTTCATGTACCAGCGTGTGCATGGCTCGTGGTTGAGCTTTGATAGCTGGTCGTGACGTTGCGAGCTGCCTCTTAGACTTTCTTGGAACCTTGATCTCTATAAGTCTTTCTATACAATCAGTATCCCTCCTCATAAAGTGACTGAGATATTTAAGCATACGTGACTGTATAGAAGTTGAAAGGCGTTCTGTGATATTCAGTTCTTGTATTATGGCTTTATTGATCCGTCATGCAGTCCAGGGAATTCTGAACATTCCTCGCGAGCAGTACATCTCAGTTGCGTTTTTTTTATTTCTGACTGTCTCATCGTCTATTACTGCCATACAGACATTGTGAATAAGACATTTTTAAATTGAAATTGAAAGTTCTCGAAGTTCCGACTACAGTAACAATAAGTAGTATTTATAGATTTATAGCTGGTTTATTCCTTCAATATTTAAAAAATATTGCCTTTATAAATAAACATTTAATAAGTAATATAGTTATTTTGATATAAAATACCAAGGCAATAATATCGGATCATAGTCAGCAATCAAATTTATCAACAATAGTTAACATAATTCATGTGTACCGGATTTCCAGTTCTTTATTTTTAGTCATATATGCAGGGTGTCCCAGAAATAAGTGCAAGTATTTTAAGAGGTGGTAGATCTCGATAAAAGAAACATAATTTCTCTTTACCGTTTTTCAAATAAGTCCAAAATAACGGAGTTATTTTACTTTGAAAATTTCCAAAAAAAAAAAAATTTGCTAAAATTTTGAGAACCACTTAATCTTTTCTGGATTTTCTTTCTTGTAAATTTAATCTAATACCTATGATGCCATTTTATCAAAATATTATGTTTTTTAACTAAAAACTAAAAAAAAATCCAAAATATTTTTTAAAAAATGTCGAATTTTTAAATTTTTTTTTCGTAAAAAAACCTCATAGGCGTATTTCTTGGGTCGAACTATAATACCAGTTAAAATATTTGCACTTATTTCTGGGACACCCTGTATAGTTAATATAATATTAGGAAAATGGATAGGAGTCATTTATGCATCAAATTATTAAAACTGTGATAGTTAAAGAATTTCTGAACTAGTATTATATTAAAATTGCTGAAAATTGTTAGCAAATATAATTTAACGTAACTTAGAAATAACAATTAACTAAACTAATAAAAGTTGATCGTAATACGCATTACAGACATTTCTGATTATATTATTTACTTCGATAGGGAACATTGTAATTTCAAATTGATTTATTTCTGCAATTTATCTTCCTCGCTAACGTAAATAAAATACTAGGAAATTTTCAGTGCAGCGTCGTTGTTTTTCTTTGATCAACCGATCCAAAGTTTTCTGCTGCACCTTAGAAAAATACGACAATTTCCAAAGGGTATAATATTGCTTCGATAGCATTAAAAACTTAAAAGAAACTTTGGAGTGTTTACAGTTTTCCAGTCGTATCGTCGAAAATCAAAGTAAAACTGTTATTATAAGAGCTCGGTTATCGAAGAAAATATAAATAAAAGAATTCTGGTCTCGGTTTATACATAGCAATTTTTAATCCTTTTATTGCATGGTTCCTAACTAGAAATCTATTGTGTGTGTCTTTTAGTTATTATTGTCTTCGTCCGTTTCAGCGAATATGTGTTGTTTAAAATAGATAAATTCTCATATTTTAGTGAAATTTTATATTACTGTAATCTCGAATCTCCTTGACATGATTTTTACAATTTTTCTAATATCGACCTATATTTAATAGATATTTTATAAACCACACTACCAGCTCTGCGAAATAGGAGAAGTAGTTTTTCAAAGGAACGCTTATCAGGAAGATTCCTATCTGGATATCTTTGAGCATAAGCTCTTGATGCCAAAAAGTAATTTACTCACAAAATAAAATCACTAGTAACATATCCATTTGTTCCGGTAGTAGATACTGCTTTATTTTTCTTGACAAAATAATGAATACTTTCTTATAAAAATTATTACTATTAAATTAAATTATTACTACTAAATTATAAAATTATTACTTATTAAACTTATATTATTAAACTATTATAAGGAAATTTAAGTAAACTGTTATAAATTTAAAAAATAATGTCCATAAACTAATGTCGATTTTGAAAATAATTACTAAATGTAACTAGAAAATTGCCATGGCGACACCAGCCATCTTGATTACGATTTTATTGAAAAAATCGCTTTTTCTTCGAAATATGAGCTAGATAGGTATAGAAAACCCTAATATAATTTGAAAGAGCATTTGCGTCTCCTTCAATTTATTTTAAAAAATACAAGGTGTTGCATTTGAAATAACGAAGTTTTTATATAAAATAAATCCTTAAAATGGATCAGCAATTTTTGGTACCCATATATAAATTTAAGGAAGCATTAACATTTTTCAGTAAACTTTATTTCCCCATCTTTAAACTCAGCACAATAATTAATTTTGAGAAGTTATGTACAGGGTCTTAATAATCTATTCTATTGTAGCATGCATATTTAAATATCTTTAAATATCTCCAAAATGAAAGATTTTAAACATATTTAATCATTATAATATATGCTTTTTTTGGGCCCGAGAATCCAAAAATGAAATAAAATATCGGGTGTTCCATAAGAAAAAGTATAACTTTGGTATGGATCGTATGTTTTGAATCACTCTGTATATTTCGGAATAATATTAAATTGTGAACATTGCTTCCCCACATATACCCATAAAATATTTTGTTTCTATATCTTTCCGTTTTCATATAATCAAGCGCCATCCTGTACAATTATAATTTTATAAAACTGATTTCTGCTATAATCTTCTGATGTCAGTATAAAGAGTTACTTTCGTAGGCAGGTTTCGTTAGTCCTTTGAATCCAATATGGCGATGTTCAATGTACGAAGCAATGCAGATGTAATTAGGATTAATTCTATATTAGCCAATTGCATCTATTGATTTAAGGTATTAGCTTCAAGTGGCGATTATTTGCGAACGGTCGCCTAAATACCGAGACAAACATGTGAACATAAAATTAATTGAAAAAAGTTGTATAGAGTAGTGTTTAGCTAATTAAAAAACTATAACTTACAGGATGATTTACCGCCCCTAAACAGCATCATATTAAATTTTCATATTTAGATTTTAACTATAAAATAATACCTTTATTGTCAAACAAATTTACAATTTGTAGATAAAGGTAAAGTAAACAAACAAAAGAGAAATATTATATAATTTAATAATTATAATTATTTATCTTCTTTTTCTGCTTTTTCTTGTGGTATAATGAGGTCCTGTCATTTCTACCCTATTCATGTTCATGCACAGCAAAGCCAAAAAGGCTCTCATAATATGCAAAAGACTTTAAGACAAAAGGAAATTAAATGAGGCTGCGCTAACATTTTGTGCTGGATGTATACCATTATAGTAAGATGCACGATTACTTATAGAGCAGTTGCTTGGTACACAAAATTAAAGGTCGTTTTAGCAAGACAAACAAAAAAAATCAGTAGCAATGGAGGTCATTCTAGACCTAAAACTACTGCACTCAGGAGTCTGGAGAACACACTCAAAAAGAAAATTCCACTTCTACTAAAAGAATAGAAAACTTTGAAAAAACCTCACTGTAGTATTGAGTAATAAAAAGGATTGAAAGGGAGAAACTTTTGCACAGCAGGTAAAAGACTATACCATAACGTGGTACATTGATGCTTCCAAAGCCAAAGTAGGAACAGGGATAGGAATATATGGGCCAAAAACTAAATACTCCGAACCAATCGGAACCTACCTCAGCATTTTTGAGACTGAAATCTGCGATATTAAAAGATGCGTACAGCTTATCTTCGATAATATCTGAAACAAGAAATAGCCATGTTATCCGATAGTCAAGCGACAGGTAAAAGGGATCAACTTAGTAACAATCAATTTGAAGTTCAGTAAAAGAATGCATAGAGAAGCTGAATAAGTGGGATAAGATAATAAAATCCTCCTACTCTGGATGCCAGTCCTCCAAGTGTTAGAATGGACAGAAAAAGCAAACGATCTAGCTAAAGAGGGAGCGAACACTTTATTAAATGGACCAGAACTGGTCCATTTAATAAAGGTTAATTAGGTTCCAGTGGAACTTAAGAACTTCGAAGACTTCATCTATAACCTAACGGTCTAAGACACTCGAAGAAATTTTGCAGAACTTATGACCGAGTCCTTGATTTAAGTAAGAACAATTTTCGTTTTTTTACGCGCTTTTTACCAGGACACTGCCTCGTTAATGCACACCTCAGTAGATTTAAGCTAAGAACCAACGGCGAATGCAGATTCTGTGGAAGAAATTGGAAAACACCAGACTCCTCATCACTAAGTGAGCCGAGACCACTGCTATTCGTGCCATGAAGTTTGCTACGAATGATATTGTAGATGGAGAACTAACCTCTATAAGACTGTCTCAGATAGTGGCTTTTGTCAAATCCCTGAAATTGTATGATGAATTATAACTTAGGGGGATAAAATAGTTCTGTCAGGTCTCCGTGATTAACCCCCTTTCCATACATTCTACATTTTATATAGGTTCATATAATTGTTCTGCGGTTTGAAAATAGGACCTCATGTGTATATGATAGTACGAGAGCTAGCAACGTCGGAAAAACAAGTATTTTAAGACGTCTGGCTCTTTTATATATATTTTATTATGCTCTCTAGAACAGCATGCGGCCCGTCTGGCTGCCGGTAAACAAAAAAAAAGATCCTATATTTTTATTAGTCCTTTAAATTCTAGTAGAATTTAAATGGAACATGTCTCCATAGCACAGTGCCTAGAGTTTCCGATCACGAACCGATGATTCAGATTTTCAGTTCGAATCCGGGTCAGGACAAAGACTTGTTTTTTTTAATCACCAGATTTAATTAATACTTTACTATCAGAATATAATCGAAAATAAAATAAAAAAGTCTGTGCCCTGACCCGGATTCGAACTCTGAATCATCGGTTCGTGGTCGGAAACTCTACGCACTGCGCTATGGAGACATGTTCGATTTATATTCAATACTAGAATTTATAGGACTAAATTAATAAAAATATAGGATCTTCTTCCAATGCGCAGTAGTGAACGCAACGGGTATCGGCAGCCAGACGGGCCGCATGCTGTTCCAGAGAGCATAGTAAAAGATATATCAAAGAGCCAGACGTCTTAAAATACTTTCTCAAAAACTTTGCTAGCTCTTAGACTATAAGAAGAGAGTTAGAATAGTTTTACTACTACATTAAACTAATACACAATTATCTATAATATATTAACCAAACAAAATGTATATACACTTTATTTAATTTAACGTAATTCCAAGTCTACATTTCGATTTTTTCAGAAATCAACACAATCTAATCCAACTTGCCGAACGATAATGTAAACAAATGTAGCTCTGTTTGAACGTAAAAAAAACAACGTGGATAACAGTTCGCCACTTCAAATATTAACAGGATTTTCAGGCCGGGTATTTACGAGCGGTCGGTATGCGATAAATCATTGAGCCCTCCTAGGATTGGACCTCGCCGCCCAAATCCGAAATCAAAAATTTAAAAATCCCACGTATCGAAAGCCATCTGTTTCGCAATGCCGTATAATATAATATTAAAATCTCACTTTGGGGACCTCTTTACATTTTTAGGGAACGTCTGTACCTTTTTTATTGGTTGTTTGATGGCTTCAAACGTATATCTTTATCGCTATTTATAGGATTTATTTCAGTCTTTGTTTCTTTTATAAAAGTTCATTTCGTTGTATTTATCTTTTAGGCTGGCATTAAAGTATTCTTTATGGTTATTTTCTTTGTTATATTTGGAATTTCTTTTTGGAACTTTAAATTTAATTTTAAATAATTTTGTGAGAACTTCTCTCACTATTATTGCTATTCTCTGATAACATATCATGCCATCTAGTCCAATAGTTCGTGTAATTGAAATCAAAGCTGCCTTATTTAACTGATTATCAGCTCTGAAAAATATATAATAAATTACTCAATAAAAAACAAACGTTGACATTTTTGTCTCATGCGAAGGTGAGATAACTTATTTTGGTGAGACTACCTGATTAGAGAACTGCTACTAGGTAATAATTATTAATTTAAAGTTGACTATTCCTAATGTCAGTATACCAAAATGTCAATATTTTTAACGTTGTGATTTTGAAATTAATTAAGTTGTAATTAAACTATTTACATTATTTAATGTAAATTAATAATTATAATTTTTTAGACATATTTTTGTTTATTATGTCTGCTTGTCACGTTAAGTTTTTTTTCTATTGGTTATGGAAATTTCTTTTACGAGTTAAAAACCACTGCTGACAGCTGATTTCCGTTTGAATTTTACGCAGTTGATATTTGCAAAAAAAAATAACTTTTTTATTTTTAGATTTTTGTTTCAAACAAAAAATCATATCCTAAAAAGGTTTGTTTTTCAAAAGGCAGAAAAACGAGGGATAGGCATATTTGGGCATAAAACTAAATACTCCGAACCAATAAGCACCTAATCCAGCATCCTTCAGGTAGAAATGTATACTGTCGAAAGATGCATACAATTTAACTTAGATAGGAACTATCAAACACAGGAAATGTCCGTCTTATCCTGTAGCCAAGCGACACTAAAAATGATAAACTTAGTAACCATCAATTCGAAGTTGGTCAAAAAATGCCTAAAGACGCTGAACAAATTATGTAAACAAAATAAAGTCCTCCTACACTCACGAAGGGATAGAAAGCAATGAAAAAGCAAACGATCTAGCTCGAAAAAGAGCGAACACTCGACTAACTGGACCAGAACCATTCTGCTTTCCAAGCGGAAACCAGCTTAAAGCAGAACTCAAGAACCTGGAAGTCTCTATCCGTAATCTGGAATGGGAATCCTTCAACAGTTTAAGACACTAGAAAAAGTTTCTCAGAACTTGCGACCTTAAGGAACAATCAGGGATTGTCACGGGATTTCTAAAAGGACATTGTCTCCTCAACGAACACCTCAGTAGATTAAGCTGTGAAACAACGGCAAATGCAGATTCTGTGGGAAAACTAGGGAAACACCAGAACACCTTATCACTGAGTGCGCCGAGACGATAACCGATCGTGCCATAAACTTTGGCGCGGCTGATATCGGAGATTGAGAGCCTCTGTGGGGCTGTCTAAGATGCTGGCTTTTGTCAAAGCTCTGAGACTTTATGATTAGTTATAACTCGTTATAACTCAAGAAAGGGAAACACATAATAGATCTGTAAGGTTTTAAACCTTACAGTTTTAAACCCCCTCCAAAACATTCTACACAAAAGACAGAGTTGTTGTCTATTTTGTATAACATAAATACTGTACAAAATTCCACATTATACAATCAGAGATGTGAATTAAACTATATCCAATAAAATGATCAGCATCGTTAACTGTCATTAAGTAGGTTTATTCAAACTTTAAACTATTAAAAACTATTAATTAATTAAAGCCTTCTTTTGTCCGTACGACCATACGACTACGTAAATACAGGTCATATAAGATATTTCTGACCTGTATTTAGAATATGGTAAGATTATATGACCTGTATTTAAAATGTGGTAGACAATGATTCACACTGAACGTTATCAACACTTGATAACGCTCATTGATACTTCTGACCGAAATATTGTGTAAATAAAATAAACAAATACAATGGATGTGCAATTTTATTTTAGTTTCAATATCTGTATTTACTATTCCTAAGATAATAAGAATAACAAAAAATGCTCCCCTCAAGGCGCTGGGTTCTGAATGTGCAGAATACGTTGATGTCCAAGTTTTACGTCAATGCTAATATTTTATTATATGATATATTTATTTAACTGTTTTATAATGTCAAAGTCAGTTATATCCCAAATAGTATTCCATTTGTGTTTATTTACGTATAACGTATAACAGAATAATGCATCCATAATATGTGATGGAAGCAATAATATCAACAGAGTCTGGCTCACAATTTATAAACAGCTAATATTTACATGCAATATCCTATGCTAACGATTGCAGCGTTGCGCGAGTGTAGTTTCCTTTTTTCCAAAAAAATAATCACTTGCAAAAAATTTCAAGCGCTATTCTATCCCAGTAGCGTCCGGCACAATTGCCATCGACAAAAACCAATTTTCAAAATATGAATGTCAATTTAAATGTCACGTTTCTAGCGCCACTACCCTCTAAACAAAAAAGGCAGGCCGGAAGACACGAACATAACCGATCTTTGGTTCAGTGACCGTATCAATGGAAAATGGAAAATTTAACTATGACGGGAGATATTGAGGCCTTTGGCGATACGTATGTATTATACGTACTTTGATTTTTGATGTTGCGGAGTCATTTTGTCCACATTTCTCTTTTGTTTAAGTAGCAGTGTGTAAATTACTTTTATTACTCGATTTTGTTTTTCTTTAGACTCTACTTAATATAATTTGTGTTTATTTTTTATAAGTTTTAATTTAATTTGCCGTGTTAGTTTGGATCAAATCTCACGATCTGAATTAACATGAACTAACGTTCGATTAAACTTTGATTTTCCATTTTGTGCCAGACGTATCAACAGCTAACAATGCAATATTATGGTACCACAAAGCATACCAAGTACTACTATAATGTAGTACCATATTATGATACCACTTCCTGGTGTTCGATTGAGCAAAAATTTGTACAGTCTAAATCTCAACGTATAGTGGCGCTTCGATAAAGATCTCATCAAGAGATGATATTTGCGATCACCATCACTAAAAATATTTAGCATGTTAAGGCTAAATATTTTTAACTGCACAGACTACATGTGGCAGGAACTGTACACGATTATATAGGCTTGGTGCATTCTCCGCCGGTGCTGCCACTATCGGAGAAGATCGTAAACAATTAGTACTTACAAATAAACGGATTTAAATAGCAAGAATACGAAAAATTTATTATTTAAATATTCTAATAGTGTTAGGAAGTACAATTTGTGAAAATTCTAAAAATAACAATAAAAAAATAAATATTTTGATATCTTCAGAAGGTCTAACTTGTTTTCTAATTTATTATTCCAGTTAAAAAACTTTTTAGATGAGTTCAAGTACTGTAACGAGCATAGTTTTAATCACCCGTTTTGTTAGTGGGGCATAATTGGGGCTATTTCGGCTATAACCAAATTTTTTAAAGGTACATAATTATAATTTTAGATGTTCATAAAACATTTAATCACTAGTTGATTAAAAAAGTATACAATTAATATTGCAAATTATATTTTATCCGCTCATAGTATATGACTATTAAATTTTTTCACTATATAACGAGCGCTTTGTTTACTCATTTGTTTCGTCGATTTGCTTGAATCCATTTATGCTTTTGATTTGGTGTGAGAAAACTATGAAAATGTGTGAGAAACTATGAATCTCTAAAATGTTGTCTCGGAAGAGTTGCATATCCGGGAAAGCTGAATTATTGAATTTGATTGCACAAAACAACGCCCTAATTACTCTCTCCTATACGCATTAACATTTTTCGGCAATTTTTTACTATCCGAAACAGCATTACATCACACAAACCTCGTACCTGGGAGGCAATTTTTGGAATTGATCGTTTACATGCGAACGCGCAACTTTACGAGTGTTAGAAAACGAATGCGTTTTAAAAATTCAATTTTTCAGCCATCTTCGCATATTAATTTGCGATCGTCGTGAGCGTACGCAAAATTACGAGCACTGATAATTTCTGATTTTTGCCGTTGAAGCGCTGCGGTCGGAATTTGTTGAAATCAACTGAAATGCACCAAACCTATAGACTGACAAAATTATCTTTTATAAAATCTGAACATGTAGTGTGAAAAGATCGTTATCGATTTGGTCTTAAGATCTGAACTGTGCAATTTGACATGCAGATCACATCCTTTTAATCGAATAAAATCTTTAGATAATCGAAGAATTAGATAGTTCTAAATTAACAGGAAAAATAATTTGCATTAATGACGCGTCGGTAGAAATGCGAACAAGAATAAACTATGAAGTTGAAAATAAAATTATTATTTAAAAATAATTTCAAGAACAAGCTTTTATTTAAATGCTTTAATTTTTAAAAAAATAAAAGTTATATTAAATTAAATGTATCGATTAGAAATTACACTATTAATATGATATTTATCTAGGTAGATAAATAAGACTATAATATGTAACTTGATATTAACATAAGTAATACTTAAACACGTTACAACAATTACAAGAAATATTGAACGCATATATCTGGGCATACGAGGCTTTGGGCCTTAAGCTAAACATCGACAAAACCAAAATCATGTACACTCCCCCGGAAGATCACAACAATGCTATAAAAATCGGAGAAGAACTATTGGAATATGTGGCGGAATTCAGTTACCTCGGCAGTTTGTAATTCGGAAAAGGCCAATATTGACTCTGAAATTCAGCACAGGATTAGCGGCGCCTCAAGAGCATTCTGGAAATTAAAAGACAGGGTTTTCTACAATCATGACTTGAGTACAAAAACGAAACTTGCAGTGTACCGAGCAATTCTAATCCCCACCATGTTATATGGGAGCGAAATCTAGGCGCCGCGCCGTACCGCCGACACATGAACGCATTAAACAAATTGCTACAGAAACACCTTAGACAACTCTTAAGGATCCGGTGGTTCCATCATGTCTCAAACGTATCGGTCCCTGAAAAAGCTAACTGGGGGAGTATTGAAGTCATGGTTACAAAATCCCGCTTAAGATGGGCTGGTCACGTATGCAGAATGTAAAAAAACCGCATACCAAAATATCTGCTTTACGGTGAGCTTGTAGATGGTAAGACGAGGTCGGGTGGACAACTGAAAAGGTACAAAGACATTTTCCACGAAAAATTAAAGGAGATTAACATGCAGAATGAGTAAGAAGAAGCAGCTTCCAATAGACCTCAATGGAGAAGAATTTTAAAGTGAACTCAGTTAACAGCGACAACCAAAAAGTACAGAGACAACAAAGCAATGAGATTTTTGAATATCCGGAGTGCGATAGGGAGATATCATCACGTATCGGGCTTTTCAGTCACAGAAGAGCTCATGAAAGAAAACGCCTTGCGTGATCATCTTCTGATGTGTGCCGAATACTCGTAAGCGAGAAATGTATGTATGTATATGTAACTAATACTAAGAATAACAGAATATTTTCTAAAATACTTCGAGCAGTAGCTAGTAAGTTTTTATATTTCATTCGCAATTCATAGTTTTCACATTAAGTTAGTAAAAATACGAGTGGAGATTTCTAAAAATCACACTTACCAGTTATTTATCTTTTTATTAGAAGATATTTTATCCAACACTTAGGTTTTAAATATTAGTGCGTCAAATTTTATACGAACTATAGGCAATTTATTATTTCATATTCTACCGCCGACAGTAATAAAAATGGTAAAGTTACGAGAATAATATGAAGTTCGTGAATATTAAATGTACGATTGCCAGCTAGTCGTTTTAATTAAATTTCGAAATTTCAACTGTTTCGGCTTCACGTTTCGGCAGTAATTTCCCCATTTTCATATATATAAACTTCTATGTGTTTCCGTATGCCAAACGTCATAATTAAAGCATAAATGTAATTTACGTTTGGCAAAAATCAAATAGTAATCATTTAACAGAAGTTATAAATAACTCGAATAGTTAATGTGAATTATGCATCATTTCAGTAAGATATTTTTTAAAGTGTGTTTCAAAACAAATGGGAAAAACTTCAGGGGGTGATTCCTTGTTCAAAATAAAGGGTAGTTTGCTTTATAAACGTTGGGTCAAAAGTCAACCATTAGGGAGATATCGCGGTACAAAGATGGCGGAAAAATAATGTTTTTATTTTATATCTTGAAAACGTAAAGCGACAGACTAAAATGAAATTTTATGGAAGCATTATTGTTATAAAAACACACTTTCTGGTAATTTTCTCACTTTTTTAAAATGAGTGGAAGGGGTTGAGATATACTACCCCTATCATTCTTGTTAACGAAATATAAAGAAAAATTTTAGCAAACACATGCAAAAAAAATTAATTTGGATAGTTTAGTTTATTTAGAAACTTTTTTATCTTATGTTTTTTTGATAAAGCTCACCGATTTGAAATTAAAAAATAAAATGTCAATTACGTATCAGGACAAAAAATATTTTTATTTTTTAATTTCAAATCGGTGAGTTTTATCAAAAAAACACAAGAGATAAAAAAGTTTCTAAACAAATTAAACTATCCAAATTAATTTTTTTGCATGTGTTTGATAATATTTTTCTTTAAATTTCGTTAACAAGAATGATAGGAGTAGTAAACCCCTTCCACTCATTTTAAAAAAGTGAGAAAATTACCAGAAAGTGTGTTTTCATAACAGTAATGCTTCCATAAAATTTCATTAGTCTGTCGCTTTTCGTTTTCAAGATAAAAAATAAAAACTTTATTTTTCCGCCATCTTTGTACCGCGATATCTCCCTAATGGTTGACTTTTAACCCAACGTTTATGAAGAAAACTACCCTTTATTTTGAACAAGGAATCACCCCCTGAAGTTTTTCGCATTTGTTATGCAACACTCTGTATATCGCAATATTTCATTATTCACTTGGACGTTAAAACATCCTTTCTCGTTGTGGTATCTATTAAAAAGGTAAAAATCAAAAGTCTAAATTTAGTCAAATAATATTCCAATGTGAAATCTTAATTTAATTTATTCTACTACAGTGATTGGTTAGTTCAAAAGGAACCACTGATGTTTGTTTATTTATGGTTCAGTATACTAGTGATGTTTTATGCATGCAGTACGTCAGCCATGTTTACGTCATTGTAGAGTCATTGTACACTAAACTAGTTCACTAGATTTGCTTCTTTTCACTTTTGTGATGATAGAACTATAATAGAATAGACATTATTCAGTCATTGATTTACAGGTTAAGGATTTTGCCTTATTTTGTTTACATTAATAAGTTTTATTTTACGTGTTTTTTTTTATACAAAATATGTACTTGGTCTTTTTATTCAACAAAGTGGCATGATTTGTAATTACAACAAAAATAGAATGACATGAGAACTTTAACATTCTCGCTTAAAAAACATATTTTAAATTCCAATTTAGAGCGCCATGGCTATGTTAAAACTCTATTTTTAATCAAGGAACCTTGGAATAATAGATTTGATCGTCTAATGTTTTTCGTGTCGTGTCCTGGTCGGTTAAAAAATGCTGAAATCATATTTTTAATCATAACTATAATTTTTCCAATGGAAAGAGGAATATGAAGATGGCTCATTAGCATATTTGGAAAAATATTTTTTTAAATAATTTGGTACCATACACTTGTTATTTCGAGTCAAATGGTTGTTATATTTAATTTATTATATGGCGCTCTAAATTAATTCTATTTTTTTTTAATTGAAAATATCAAAAGTTGACATGTGATATGCCATTCTATTCTTAATGTCATTATCTATCCATTCAGAAGATCAATGGCAATTTCTAGACAACAAAGAATAAGAAATAATACCATAAAACAACAAATGGGTATAGATGGCACGATAACACAGGATGTAGAGAGAAAGCAGCTGATCTGGTACGGACATGTAGAGCGAATAAAGGATACAAGATGGCCCAAGAAAATAATCAATTGGCAACCAAAGGGTTTCTACCTTGCCCGATATCCAATTTCCAGCCTGTTCTGTTCATACAATTCTCTGTTGACATGTTTCTTTCACTCATCGCTTTGTGTACGCTTTTTTGCCATTCGAGATTCGGTCTTTCCTGTTTTCTTCTGCCCTTTGGTTGCCAATTGATTATTTTCTTGGGCCATCTTGTATCCTTTATTCGCTCTACATGTCCGTACCAGATCAGCTGCTTTCTCTCTACATCCTGTGTTATCGTGCCATCTATACCCATTTGTTGTTTTATGGTATTATTTCTTATTCTTTGTTGTCTAGAAATTGCCATTGATCTTCGAATGGCCTCCATTTCTACGGACTCTATCCTCTTCTTGTATTTCTCAGTTATTCTCCATGTTTCTGCTCCATATAGTATAGTATATATATAGTATACTATGGAAGGCATATCGAAGAATATTATCTATCAAATTGAGGAAAAAAATACCGAGAGTGCTATTTATATATCAAAATATGTAGTCGTTTGCGGTGACCAAAAACAACTGAATACATCAATGAATCCTAATTTATGTTATATACTAACATACCAAATCTAGTATTTTATCTCAGTCTATGGTAAAAAACTATGGTTATATTGAAAAACAGTATTTTTTATATTGAAAAATATGTCGATTTTGCAAATAACAATGTCAAAACTTTGTTTAGTGAAAATTTGACTTTATTAAGTAAAAAAATTGTTTGCTTTTAAGTAAATTTTCAAGGAGATAAAGGAAAGTCTAACCAAAAGAATAATCAAGAAAGACCATAAAAGAATAGAGTGGATACCACAAAAGATCGAGGTAAGGGATGTTATCCACAGAATAAAATCCCTCAAGTGACAATGGGCAACATACCTGGAAAGAAGGATGGACAGTAGATGGACCACAAAAATTACAGCATAGTACCCACGAGGAATTACGAGACCCAGAGGAAGTCGAAACCTGAGATAGCACCATGATATAAGAAAATTGACTGGGATAACTTGGGCCCGCATAGCCAACAATAGACAACAATGAGCCCAACTACAAAGAGAGTATCTAAATATGTGAGGGAGGATCCACCATAACTGGAAATTGTTGAATAAGCTGAGATTGATGATGATGATGAAAGGAAAGTCAAAAAATGATGTCAATGGACTAACATAATTTGGTATACTTATTCGACCGAAAATTTGTTTTAACATCGGTACCGATTGCTAATCTTAAAATCCTCTAAGATAGTAGTATTGGCAAATATTTAATTCATTGTTGATCTCCCCATGATTACTAACAGAATGAGTTACTTAGAAATTATTGTTATCATTGTAGCAATTACGTTCATAATAAATTAGTAATGTTCAAAAAACTTTATATAGAGTAATATAATAAATGTTATACGAGTACCTTGTTGGGTCTTTGGACATCCACTAATATATTGCAATATTATCAATAAACAAACTTTATACTTGAATTTAAAAGGAACTTTCTGAAAAATACATTTTCTAATCGAACATTTCCTCCTACTTCAGATTCAATTTATCCATCTCGAGTCTATAGCGGAAGTTGTCACTGGCAGCCGAAAAATAAATAAACCTTTTAGTTGAGATTTCGCCAAACTAAATTCATGTAGAGCGTTTGTCGGTGACACAACAATATTTAAATTAGATTTGATCGAGCAGCGGTCTATCTATTCTAATTAATATAGTTTGCATAATGTCCTTTTAATAAATCGAATGTCACCCATCTATGTTTTAGTTATCTCATTATTTATTTAGAAAATTAATTAAAATTGCATCAACAATATTTACAACTAATATATTTATTTTTGGTTAAATTAAAATATTAATATATACAGGATTATTCACCTCATTCGACACAGAGTATTGTAGCCAGACTATTAGATTTATAGAAATTGTGAATTATGGGATCGTTAGCGAGAGGACTACTACTAAAGCTACTATTTAAAATTATTTTCAAAAGGTACAGAGAGTCCCAAATTAATAAAAAAATATCAAAGATATATTTTTTTAAATGGAGCACCGTGTATATTATTACATTTTTAGTTTCTATGATTAAAAGAAAGGTAAATCCAATTAATGTTTAACGCAATTTAATCTTACCGTTTTTTACATATTCACGATTTTGTGAAAATACAGTAACAATGGCATTAAACCATTTGTGTCAAAAGTTAACATGTGTCAATTCTATTCAGAATATAATTTTCTATCAAATGAAGTAAGAAAATACTCACGATTTAAAAATTAAAACATATTAAAGCTTGCTTCACCTAAGTAATCGCGGATGCATTCAAAAGTTATTAATTACTTATTATTAGTACCGTATGATCGAATAAAAACGGCGTCAGCGATGGCTATGAAATGACGATCGATGACATTTCGCCTATAATTTTTCTTTTTATTATTATAAAATGACAGCGATCTTCATTTCATAGCCATCGCTGACGCCGTTTTTATTCGATCATACGGTATATAATTTTTATATTTACCATCATCAATATTTTCAGCTTAAGCTTGATTTTCATGTATCCGTTATACGTTGATACGTTGGTCCGACGGTGCTCTGATTGGTCATAGCGTTTTCGCGCCACTTTTCATCTGTAAATATTTTACACATTACAAATTTAATCTAACCTTAATAAAAATATAAGTAAAATAGTTATGGAAACAAAAATATAAAATGACACCAACGCATATCCGATAAACCGAGGCATGAAAATGCAATAATTTTAAAAACTGCGTTATTTTCTAACCAATGAAAGTCTTTAAATTCTACCAATAAAATTAATATCGTATCAACGTATCGTCGGACAACGGATGCATGAAAATCAAGCTCTATTCAACCATTTCCAATTATGGTTTAGCCTCCCTTACATTAAATAATTGTTAAAAAATTATTATTAAAATAAAGTTACTAAATAAAATCTATCATGACGCCATCCCGAGCGTCACCCCAGCCTCAACCAAAATACAAAAGCCCGCGCAACCGACTCCGTAGCACCGACCACACCTTGAAGAACACGCAAAACCCAGTCTTCCACAAGAGCAACCCTCCGAACACCGACTAACCCTGCAATTGCAATAAAATAATTCTAGCAGGTCAGGAGGCGCCACATCCTCTATTGATTGAAGAGGCGTCAGATCGCCCCACAGTGCTTCGTCCACAAAAATCGAAAAAAAAAGTTAAAATTTACTAATATCTGAATATGTAATTTTATACTTATAGCAATGTTCAACCATCCTGTATATTATTTTTCATAAACAGCGTTTTTTTGTTAGCAAATATTTTCACTAAAAATAAATTTTGCGATCATTATCTTATATCAATGAAAAGAATAACATTCATAGTAGTTCTGTATATGGAGTTAAACGTAAACGAGTTAGTACGTACTTAATTGAAAGCCACTATGGATATTGGTAAACAAGGTATGTACTTTAAATTTATTTCTAAACAAGTTCGTGATTGTTGAGTTTTTATTTATTTTTTAAAATGATTCTTAAATGGGTATAAAAATTTTACGTTTTCAAACTTCATAAAGGCATTTAAAAAAAACATATCAAAACATATCGTATTTATTGAATATTTTTGTTGTCATATTCATACTCTTTTAATTTTTGTATAGTTCACCTGCGTCTGCTTGCGACGAACTTTATTTTATAATACTTTTCAGATGGAGTAAAATTGATAAGCAATGCCGATCTGGTTAATACTTGGCTTTATCATAAGGACAAGTACTCAAAATTATTTGTATTTCAGAAAATGTGTTCTTTATTAGATACTGAAGAACATTCCAGTCAAATGAGACCATTTGTGCCTGAAAAAGCCCACTATTTTGGAGCGAAACGTCGCATAAAAAAGTTTCCATCTTTCAATTTATTATAAAACCTCATACCCAAGAAAACAAAAAAATAATATATTGATATGGTCTATTAAAGAGGTAACTATTAACATCCGAACCCCTCATACCAACAAAAAGAACAGTAACACCGCGAAAAAGTAACATATTATAAAATGATGTACAGAAATATCTTATATGTGAGGATATTTTATCTACCTGTGATTTGGATACTATAAATTTGGAAGATTCTGTCAGCAGTGATTCTTCTGAATCAGAGTAGTTACGATCTATGCATTTTGTTGTCCTAAAGTAAACTTAAGCTTTTTTTTAATTAAATATAGCATTAATGTTTCTTTTTCATTAAAGAAAAACATTTTTACCTTATATTGGCTTATATTGTAGGAATCATGTTCTAATGTTATTCCAATTCTTTTTTATCACAGGGATTTATTTAATACTTACACCGTTTTCATACTATAAATTATTATTTCCTTAGATGGAACACAGCTCCCACATTTTTATTATTTATAAGATTTTTTTTCATAAACGTGGGACTAAGAACATCATCATTTAGTACAATGAGAATACTCATCATTTGTGTCAAATAAACCTAGTTTGAATAAATAGCCTACAATAAAAAAGAAGTTTTGCATTTTTGTCCTCTAGAGCCATATGTTCGAAGCACTGTGCGCCCTCCCAATCCCTCCTCCATCCATATTGTAAAGGATCCAACCTGTCACCAATCCACTCTTGAATCCAAAAAACACAACTCACAATACCTCCCACAATAGACACATCTTCACTTTGCTGAAAGCATGTCTCGAGCAAACGGAGCATATTTAGATACTCTCTTTGTAGTTGAGCATATTGTTATCTATTCTTGGCTATGCGGGCCCAAGTTATCCCCGATAACTTCCTAACATCATGGTCCCATCTCAGGTTTGGTCTTTCTCTAGGTCTCTTGATTCCTCGTGGGTACCAAGCTGTCATTTTTGTGGTCCATCTGTTGTCCGTCGTTTTTGTCAGGTGTCCTGCCTAGTGCCACTTGAGGGATTTGATTATGTGGATGAAATCTATTACGTGAGTCTTTTGTCATATCCACTCTATTCTTTTACTGTCTCTCTTGGTTATACCCAGCATATTTCGTTCCATTGAGCGTTGTGCCATCTGCAGTTTCCTTATAATGTCCGTTTTAAGTGTCCAGGTTTCGTATGCATAGGTGATGACTGGTAGTACACATTGGTCAAATGATTTCTTCTTTAGATTACGTGTATATAATAAAATATAAAAATTACTAGGAGTCTTCGTCCACTCTACCTTCGTAGGTAAATCATAATATCAATCATTTTGACTCCACGTCGACCGCTAAACGACCTGTTCGTGGACCTATTATTATTTACGTATTTATTACGAAGTAAAGTGGAGGGAGATTCGTTCCAAGTTCGAGACGCTTCCGCTCCGAGTTTACGATGACCCGTGTGTGCACGGTGTTAGCCTGTCGCGCACTTAGCCGAACCGAAACGTAACGAAATTTCTGGTCGGTTATCTTCCGCGGCCCCTCCCGCGCTCAATTGTCGGAAAGATTAGTAGTCCCGATTCTGGTATAATTATTTTTGCAAACTAACAGAATCTAATACACGAGCTAGCGAGAGGAAAAGTGGTAGTGTCAGTGTTGCCACAGCTACCCCATTTGATGTAGATCTAGCCCATTCTAAAACAATTTAACCCCGCGTGATAATCTAGCCCGATAACAAATAGGCTTGTGGCAACACTTGGTAACGATCTGTGCCATACACGGCTAAGAAAATTACTATACAGGTTCCGGCAATAGTGCGCCGGGCATCTGGACCTCCTACAATAAAAAACTTGTAAATTTTGTTTGAGCGTAAACCTAAAGTATGTAGTAAACCTAAAGTATGAGGATGTATTTCAGGAAAATATTTTAACTTCTATAGGGTGGCTCAAAAAAGGGTGAGTGTAAAGTGATCCATTTAAAAAAATCATCCCGATCCACTAACACTTTTTGAGTTTGGTTTGGTTTAAAATATTTTCCTGAAAGACATTCTAGTACATAATTTGGGTTTGCACTTAAACAAAATTCACAAGTTTTTTATTCTAGGAGCCACAAATGCCCGACGCACTATTACGGAATACTGTATAATAAACTTGATACTGTACCAACCTTGATGTATGCTAGGAAGTTAAGTTTCATACATATTTTCATCGATAGGTTTGTAGCTGCTGAATAACGGTCTAGGTAAAACATTTAGCTCAGTAGGTATAATATTTTGGTTTAATGGCCACAGCTGCCAAGGCCAGGGCTATCCGGCCGACGGACGAAGGCATTTGCATAAAAGTCTGTATTTTGGATGGTATTCCACCAAATTTGCAGGCTATTCAAGAAACAGAAAAGGCACAGATATAAGAATTAAATTAAAAATAACATTTATATAAAAACCGCATTACATGTCACTTTTTCATACATGTCCTCCAGTTTAATAGCTGTTAGTAAGAAGTTTCACTACAAATATGCGCACATAGTGCACCCACAACTTTTTTATACCGTTCAGACGGGACTAGCAGCAGAAAATTTCCGATGGAATTCGCTTGCTCCGGTTCTTTAGTTACTGCTGAAAATTTGATAATGTCTATGTTGAAATAATATAAATATTTAAAAATAGGAAATGGAAACCAATTAGCAAAATATGTTTGATTTATATACAGGGTGTCCCAGAAATAAGTGCAAGTATTTTAACTGGTAGCATAATTCATCCCCAGAAACACGCCTATGAGGTTTTGTTCACGAAAAAATAATTTTGAAAATTCGGAGTTTTTTTAGTTTTTAGTTAAAAAACATAATTTCTTGATAATATGGCAACATAAGTAGTAGATTAAATTTACAAGAAAGAAAATCCAGAAAGGATCCAGCGGTTCTCTTGGACTTATTTAAAAAACGATAAAGAGAAAATATGTTTCTTTTATCGAGATCTACCACCTCTTAAAATACTTGCACTTATTTCTGGGACTCCCTGTATAGATATGATATGTATTATAGATATGAGTATCTTAACCTTCCATTATCCAACTTTTTATTTCATATTTTCTTAAAACAAATAAGCCGTAATGAGTTCGAAAACAATTACAGAAATCTCACCTACTTCCCTCCAGCCATTTCGCAAATACAATCCCATTGAATCCTATAAAATGTTTTCCATTCTACTTTTTGTAATTAACTTTAACAATAGCTCGTAAAACAAACACTCGGGCACTAATAACGTCATTTTGTTCCTAGGTTAAGGCATAGTTCCCTAATTGGATACCCCATTTTTATACCTCTACGTATGCCATTTTCATAATTATATTTTAACGACGCGCGGTAATTAGTGAAGTTTTTCCGGTAAAAGGCGTCATAAAAAGTCGCGCTAGGTTGCGATACACCTGCAAAAGTAATATCGTTAGTGGAGGAGAACTTTAGGTTAATCGGTGGAAAAATTTAATTCATATTTTAAATGGGTTACATAGTTATACTTGGTCCACTTAATGGAATCACTTAGACTTTGCTGTAAAAGCACAATATAAAACTTGTTTTTTATGGTTCCGATAAATAAACGTAACATAGTTGTCTTTAAGTATAGACCAGTAAGCGAGGGTTTTAGGGTCCGAATTCTGACTACCTGCACCGATTGACGCGAAATTTTAACAGTGAATAGGGATATATGTAAGAAACAAAAGTTACATAGTAGCGATGTGTGATTTTATCCTGGGGGTGAGTGCCACCCCTTCTCGGGGGTGAAAAATAAATCACCCATTTTAATTTCAAAAAACAATAAAGGGATGAATTCTAAGCAAAAAATGTTCTGTAACATTTTTTAGAAAATTAATATTCCTCCTAGTTATTTAGGATTGAAAATGTTGATTTTTCATCTAAAAACTGCATGTTTTACTGCCATATTTTAAAAATAACTCGAAAACCTTGTGTTTTATCGCAAAACTCTTATAAAGCAAAAATTAAGATTTTGGAATAACTAAACGATTCATTTTTAGTTTATTATCTTAGGTGTAATAATAGCCGAGTTATCACTCCGTAAAAGTGATTTTTCATTTTTCGGAAACTAAATTGCAATATTTACCGTAAAGTAATTGGCAAAACCAAACACATTTCTCGAAAAAAAAAATTATTATGACCGTTTTTAAAATGCTAAAAGGCTACGTTGGAAAACACGGTGAGGACGTCCTTAATGATTCTGGAGAGAGGTTAATTGACTTTTGCGAACTGAATGGTCTACGTATACTTAACGGCTTCTTCCCACACAAATTGATTCATCGATACACCCGAGAAAGGCCCTCTCTGCAACAAAAATCTATAATTGATTATATGATTGCTAAACAAATATCGAAACTCAAATTCAAAGACTGCAGAGTTAAGAGAGGAGCAAATTGTGGATCCGACCACCGTCTGGTCGTTGCAGAATTAGTAGTACCTTTCCAGAGCAGAGCCAAAAGTATAGAATACACAACATCACAAGAACTGGAAATTGAAGAATCTGAGCGTATTAAGTACAAGCTTCATTTACTACACGATGCCAGTATTAAATGGTTGTACCAGAGAAGATTAGATGTAGCCCTAGAGGAAGTGAAAGCCTGTAACGATGTAGAACTAGAGTATACCAACCTAAAAACCCTAATTAAAAAAGTAGCTTTCGAAGTTTTAGGTGAACAGAATATGCAAAAAAAAGATGAACCAGCTTGGATAACTGACAGCATAAAGGCCTTAATCAATGACAAACAAAAATTCTGTCAAAGATGGCTCTCAGACCAACCAGATACTAACTGTGTCATTAAAAGCAAAAAAATAGAGAGGTACGAGCCGCCATTAAGGTATGAAAAACAGATATTTGGGAAAGAAGGTGCCAGCAAGTGGAAAGCCTAATAGGGGGCGCACGGAGTACTGAGGTATGGAGAACAATCCGACAAATGAAAACCAATCAAACGGACAAGCTCTTGAATAGAATGGATATAGAAAAATGGCGCAACTACTATGCAGAATTACTGACAGAAAACCGACCAGAATTCCAAGCAGTAGAAGATGAGAACAACCTTGCAGGCACTTTAATGATAAGCGAAAGAGAAGTACATCAAAGTCTCAAAAGAATGAAAAATGGACGGTCACCAGGTCCTGGTAATATTGTAGCGGAATTGTTAAAGTGTGGAACCCAAAGACTGCGCTGGCGTCTGGCAGAGCTATTTAACCAGTGCTGCCTGCAAAGTAAACTACCCCGAGAATGGCGAGTGGCTCACATAGTGTCCATCTTTAAAAAGGGAAATCGTAACGACCCCACTTGTTATAGAGGCATAAGAATTAACAGTTTGGTCAGCAGACTTTTTGGAAAGGTGCTACAGGGTAGGCTCAGGGACAGTATTGGTGACAAAACCTCGGAAGACCAAAGCGGATTCACACCGGGGAAATCTTGTAGAGATAACCTTTTTGTCCTGCAGCAGGTGATGGAAAAAAGATAGCAGTAGATCAAGAAGTCCATCTAGCATTTATTGATTTGGAGAAAGCGTACGACTCTATTCCCCGCAGCAAGATATGGGAAGTCTTGAATATCTTAGAAGTAGATAGACCTTTGCTTAAGATAATAAAAGAGCTATATAAAGAAAATGAATCGTACGTTAAGATAGGACACAGGCTATCTAATCCAATTAACACCACAAAAGAGTTGCGACAAGGATGCAGCTTATCTGCTCTGATCTTCAACGCTTACGTCGAAGTAGCCCTTAGGGAATGGAAGACGAAATGTCAAGGTATGGGAATACCCATTGGGGATAACACACTATTTACCCTGAGCTTTGCAGACGATCAGGTCGTGATTGCGCAGGACTCATACGATCTAGAGTTCATGACTAAGAGGCTTTATCAAGAATACAACAAATGGGGACTTCAGGTTAGTCTAAAGAAGACCGAATACTTAGCTGTCCATTCCAACGCTTGTTTTGAAGTCTTCATTAATGATAACGTCCAGATTCAACAAGTAGACAAATTTAAATACCTGGGTGCTACTATCAACAACGAGGGTTTGGGCAAAGAAGAAACACAAACCCGAATTCAGAAGAGCAAACAAGTTATTGGATGTCTTAACAGCCTCTGGTGGGACCGAAACTTATCTGCAACAACTAAAAAGAGACTTGGAAGAACATTGGTGGAGTTAGTTCTTTGCTATGGTTCAGAGCTATGGACTCTGAGTGCAGACGCGAAGCGCAAAATCCAAGTTGTTGAAATGGACTACCTTAGAAGAAGTGCAGGTATATCTAGGATGGAAAAAAAAACAAACATCGAGGTCAGGCGTATCATGAATGCATCGGAGGAGACAGTACTGGATGGAATCGAAAAATCCAGCTTAAAATCGTTTGGACATGTTCTGCGTATGCCGGAGAACAGGTGGCCAAAAAGAGTTTTTCAATGGGCTCCCCAGGGCAGAAGAAAGAGAGGTAGACTTAAAAAATCCTGGAACGGAACGGTTACAGAAGCAATGGAAGCTCGTAACCTAGAAGCTGATGACGCTCTAAATCGAGATGTGTGGCGTAGGGTAACGGGAAGGCAGCAATAGGCTGTAGTTGGAAATGAGTATTAAATACTTAAACCAAATCCCGTTTATATATATACTTGCGTGGAAGGACCACTTTCTTTGAGCCCTTAAAATCCAAAAATCTAGTAAAAATGAAGAGTTCAAGACTTTCTCATTCAACTATAGAGGTTAATTTGTAGCTCGTGTAATTTCCTACAAATTGATAGTTTTTATTTTTATGATTTTAGTCATTGATTTTGAAAAGAAGAGGTTTATTTTTATCATAACTCCGCGACTTTTTGAGCTACGAACTTGAAAAGCCCTTTTAAAAAGGCCATATTCATTTTCTTCAAAAATGTGTTCTTTCGGCATTATTTTACGGAAAAAGGTTGCAATTTAGTTTTCGAAAAATAAAAAATCACCTTTACAGAGTGATAACTCGGCTATTATTACATCTACGGTAATCAACAAAAAATTAATCGTTTAGTTATTCCAATTTTGCTTTATATGAGTTTTCCGATAAAACGCAAGGTTTTCGAGTTATTTATAAAAAATGGCATAAAAATATGCAGTTTTTAGATCAAAAATAAACATTTTCAATCCTAAATAACTCGGAAAATATTAATTTTCTGAAAAAATGTTATGGAACATTTTTTGCTTAGAATTCATCCCTTTATTGATTTTTGTAATTAAAATGGGTGATTCGTTTTTTACTCCCCGAGAAGAGGGTAAAAATCACCCACCCCAAGGTGAAAGCATACCATCGCTACTATGTAACTTTTATTTTTTACACATATCTATATTCACTGTTAAAATTTGACGTCAATTGGTGCAGGTGTAAAGAATTCGGAGGTAATACCCTATTTTTATCCTCGCTTACCGGCCTAGTAGTTTGTTTGATATAGCAAAAATTACAGTTAAAACAGAAGTCTGAAAATTCTGCATAATATCGGTTTCTAGCTGAAGTTCGCGATTTTGTTTCACCATTTGTCAGGATATTTAATAGTTGTATAGAAAACATTTGCATTTATTTAAGACACATACATTTCATTTTGTATACAGGGTAAGTCTTAAACAAGTACAAATATTTTCAGGCCTTGTAGATCTCGATTAAAGAAACATATTTCATCTTTACCGTTTTTCAAAGTCCAAAATAACCGAATTATTTTATTTTGAAAATTAGAAATATATATTTTTTGCTTAAATTTTGAGAACCACTGGAGCTTTTCTGGGTTTTCTTTCTTGTAAATTTTAACTGCTACCTATGTTGCTATATTTTCAAGAAATTGCTTTTCAACTAAAAACTAAAAAAAAAAATCCCAAATTTTTCTAAAAAATTTCAAATTTTCAAAGTGTTTTTTCGCGGAATAGACTTCATAGATGTGTGTCTGGGATCGAAATATACCACACCCAAAAATATTTGCACTAATTTAAGACTCACCCTGTATATTTAATTCTAGTTAACAATTAATACATTCGCAAACGTACTAATCTACTACTAACTACGTAATCTACTAGGTATTGATTGTATTGGTATATCATTATATATTCAAAAGGAAAAAGAGTATTCGAGAAATGTGCGTATAGGAAAGTTACTTTGATTATGTGTATGTTTAAAAAGCTGGCAACATATTTTGGATAAATGTCATTCATCGTTGCATTCGGGAGGCCATTAAAAAAAGAAAATTTTACTGGTTTGTATTAAAGAAAATTGTTGATGATAAAAACAAAACAAGTCAGGCTCAAAGGATAGGATAGAAATGACAGGATAGTGAAGTAGTAGCAATGGAACATGAAATCTGTACTGTCATATCTTTTTATATACCTAGTCAGGAATTAATTAAAAAAATCGAGAAACTTTTTTTAATAAAATTTAAAAAAAGTTATCGTTTTTTTTAAATTTAATCATCTTTGTATTTCTCTTCTGGTTTATTAGATCCCTGTAGAGTACATTCCTACATACGACACAGTGTATATTTCGAATCAAAACCGCATTTTTAAGATAATTGTCTCCAAGAGAATTTACTCTCTATAGATGGAAAATTAATTACCAAAAAGAAAACATTTCTAATCTTCTTTGGACACTTATTAGGATAAGAGGCCAACTCGCCCAAAAGAGAGACCGAGATTTTCAGTTAAAGGGATTTGAACCGTTAGAGAAGAGATTTCGTAGGTTTTGCACTTTTTTAAGTGCCGATTGACGATAAGCTTACATCGCTACGTAAACTGCTTTATTGTACTCTATCCAAAAATGAATATGTCGATTTTTCGATTACGCTAGCTTTTATTTTTTAAAACCCTAATTTTATCTTATCGTATAAAAGATGTGCCAATACCTGGATTGATACTTCAAAAAGTACATTGAGGTGAAGTAACAATTTTTTTTGTGTCATGCCCTATATCTACGTTTAACAATATTTTCTATTTTAACAAATTTTAATTGTGTTTCTTTTGCAAAAAGTGTGCTCATAAAAATGGATTCTAAAAAATCTAGTAAGGAAGGACCATAAAAATACCAAAAAATTTCCCCAGTATTATCCAAAGTAATAATTTCTTTAAATTACAAAATATAACGTTATAGGGTTCAGCAAGTAATAACATTTTGCTGAACTTTTTAATCATCTTTCTATCCCTTCTAGTTTACGAGATTCTTGTACTGTACAATTCTATATTGGACAACATGTATCACATGTAGCACAGCTATGATATCGTTTGTTTCATTTTAATCTTTGAAATAATTACATTCCGCCGTTCCGCGTAGCAAACTAGTCCAAAGTTCAAGGTAAATTCGCCAAGAAGGCGGCTCTCCTGCCGACAACCTAATCGCCCTATTTCCGGTTGTGCAGCTTTTGTTCCTGCCGCGGCGGCGGTCTACGTTTCGGGACCGGAAGGTGGCGTGCTTTTGTTTCTTAGTGGCTTCGGCGGTTAACAGCGCACACGGGAAATAGTTACGGATGATACTCTTCTCTATACACTTCTGCTCTCCTCGGGCTTACCTCCAGTTTGTGCCAAAGACGTAAGTGTTATTATATGTTGCCCTGGATATATGGATGAATTTCCGCCAGATTTTCAAGCGTCTTTTATAAAGCCTTGTGGAGATAAGGCTATTGCTCCCGGTGAATCTAGATGAGAATATATATGCGTCGGGTTTTAAGTTAATAAAACTACGAGAAAATTGCTGAGCTCATGATCTTGAGCTTTTAGGTAATAGTTAAATGAGTATTTTTTAATTCTACTAGGTATTGGTTGTTGTACTAGATATTTGATAGATTATTATACGAAAATTAAAAATAGTACTCATTATTTGAATAAACTTTAACAAAATTGATGATAGTATCTCGGGACAAAATATATAAAATTTGGTAACATCTTGTAGAGGTAAAGAAGCAGTATTAAACATTTGGATTTGTATTTATATATTTTTTCTAATAAAGTAAAAAAAAATATAAACACAATCGGTGAAATTCAGCTTGCCCCAATATCTTCGGATGTAATCGATTTTTACAGAGTTCAGCAAGAAGCATATTTCTCTAATTTAATCATACTTTTATCATTTTTAATATACGAAATCCTTGTAGTTATTTTTCTTATATGGGACACCGTATATACATGTAAGATATCGTCTGTTTCCTTTTAATCCTTAACATAATTACATTTCGCCTTTCCGCGCAGCAATCTAGTCCATAGTTCAAGGTAAATTCGCTAAGAAGGCGGCTCTCCTGCCGACAACCTAATCGCCCTATTTCCGGTTGTGCAGCTTTTGTTCCTGCAGCGGCGGCAGTCTACGTTTCGAGACCGGAAGCTGGTGTGCTTTTGTTTCTTAGTGGCTTCGGCGGTTAACGGCGCACACGGGAAATAGTTACGGATGATGCTCTTCTCTATACACTTCTGCTCTTCTCGGGCTTACCTCCAGTTTGTGCCAAAGACGTAAGTGTTATTATATGTTGCGCTGGATATATGGGGGAATTTCCGCCAGATTTTCAAGCGTCTTTTATAAAGTCTTGTGGAGATAAGGATATTGCTACCGGTGAATCTATATGAGAATATATGCGTCGGGTTTTAAGTTAATAAAACTACCGAAAAAATTACTGAGCTGATTACCTTGAGCTTTTAAGTAATAGCTAAATGATTATTTTTTTAAATTCTACTAGATATTGGTTGTTGTACTACATATTGATAGATCATTGTACGAAAAATTAAAAATAGTACTCATTATTTGTATAAACTTTAACAAAATTGATGATTGTATCTCGGGTACAAAATATCAGAATTTGGTAACATCAACTTGTAAAGATAATGAAGAAGTTTTTTTTGCAAAACTGGTTTGCTTCCTTCAGCTCTGACATTTATAGGAAACCTGCCGGTGACCTTTTTCGTTGTTCAACTCCTGACGTATCGTGTGAATTCTATAACGTAAATAATACTTTTTTAATAGATCTTGGAGTACTATGTCTGGTCTGTTCGCCCTTATTTGTCCGAAAGTTTGGAATTGATAGTTCCAGTAAATCCAGCATTTATACTGGCTTGCCAAGAAGCAGTATTAAAAATATGAATTTGTATTTATATACTTTTTCTAATAGAGCAAATAAATATAAACACAATCGGTGAAATTCACCTTGACCCAATATTTACGGAAGTAATCGATTTTTATAGATTTCAAAACATGACGAAGAGTTCAGCAAGGAGCAATTTTTCTCCAATTTAATCATATTTCTATAGTTTCTGGTATACGAAATCCTTGTAGTTATTTTTTTTAAATGGGACACCGTATATACATGTTAGATATATGTCTGTTTCGTTTTAATATTTAACATAATTACATTTCGCCTTTCTGCTCAGAAAGCTAGACAATAGGTCAAGGTAGATTCGCCAAAAAGCCGGTTCTCCAGCCGACAGCCTAATCGCCCTATTTCCGGTTGTGCAACTTTAGATTGTTGTTTACAAAATATGTAGTTTTTACCATAAAATTGTATCTAAATATTATTAAACGTATATACAGGGTGGGTCCTAAATAAGTACAAATATTTTCAGGGCTGGTAGATCTCGATAAAAGAAACATATTTCTATTTATTGTTTTTCAAATAAGTCCAAAATAACCGAGTTAACTTTGAAAATTTCCAAAAAAATGTTTTTTGCTTAAATTTTGAGTACCACTGGATCTTTTGTGGGGTTTCTTTCTTGTAAATTTAATCTATCACCTATTTTGACTTATTATCAAGGAATTATGGTTTTTAATTAATAACTAAAAAAATATAAAAACATTTTCAAAAAATTCCAAATTTACAAAAAAAATTCGCAAAAAAAGCCTCATAATTATGCTTCTGTGGTCGAAATATATATGTATACTACCCCTTAAAAATATTTGCACTTATTTCAGTCTCACCCTGTATACGACATGACACGAAATAGATGTTACTTCATCTTTATGTACTTTTTGAAGTATCAATCAAGGTATTGTTGGCACACCTTGTAGAAGGTAATTTTAGTATTTTAAAGAATAAAAGGTATCGTAATAGAAAAATCGACACATTCATTTTTAAATAGAGCACAGTGAAGGGGTTTACGATGACTAGCGGTGTAAGCTTATCGTAAAATGGCACTTAAAAAAGTGCAAAATCTACGAAATCCTTTCTCCACCGCGCACCGGTTCAAATCTCTAACTGAAAATCTTTGTCGTTCTTTTGTACGAGTTGGCCTTTTATCCTAGCAAGTGTCCAAAGAAGATTACAAAGTTTTCCTTTTTGTAATTAATTCTCTCTAAAGAGAATATTTTCTTGTCGACAATTGTTTTAAAATACGATTTTGGGTGGGTTGCACAATACAGGGATCTTGTAAGTCAGAAGATATACAAGAATGATTAAATTAAATAAAAGTCAAACCTTGCTTATCCTAATAACGTCATATTTTGAAATCTAAAATAATTCGATTACTTCCGAAAATATTTGAAAAAACCGGATTTTCCTGATTTCGGTTTTAATTTTTCCTTACTCTATTTAAAAAGTCACAAGTTGCCTATTCAAATGCTAGTTAACCTACTCTACAAGATGATGTTTTTAGATGCTGAATGTGTGAAGATATTTAGCAACCCCTATCAACTTTATTTCTTTAAATTCAAAGCAGTGTTTTTATTTTCTAATTTCAATGGATTACACTTTTACAAGGAACGTTGCTTGTTATTTACACACACATATTCAAAGTGATTATTATAATCACATCTCTCTCCAGCATATTACCTCTTATCCGAGTATTCTTTATTTTCCAATTTTGGGAGAGTGTTGCTATATCGTTGTATTTGGGACTTATGGTATGGACTATAGGAAACTTATGACCAGTTTAGTTCTGTATTCAAATAAAAAGTTAATAATAGTACCTCCTCGGGTATCTCGAATAGAAAACTACAGACTTAAAATTAAATAATATCAACTTGCAGACCTGACAAAATTGCAACAGAAAAGTAATGTCATGTCTCTTCAAATCAAGTTGAACAAAAAAAAATCATGAGATACATATCACAAATTCTGTATGGCAACCTTAAGAGGAAATGAAGCTACAGCATGATAAAGATAAGGATCATACCTTAAAATAAATTTGATGGAAAAAAACTGAAACTAGCGCTGCGCTGGTTCAAACAAGATGGAAAAAAATCAAAAAAATTATAGTATAGGCTTTTTTTAATTTTAAATAATAATAACAAATTATTGTAGAGAATTTAGAATGTAAAAAGTGTCATCAGATGCATAAATGGGATGGTGCACTATGATGCTATGGTGCACTGAAATTACAAAGAACAAGAAATATAATATATACGAGACATTAGTTAAAAGCAAATTACTCTATGGATGTGAAGCATGGCGACTCACTGAAAGGAATAAAAGGAAATTAGAGCCAACAGAAATGGACGCGATTAGAAGAGCAATAAGAATTTCACGAAAGGATAACATCAGAAATGAAGACAATAGACGACCAATGGGAATAGAAGGAACTATATTGAGTGATATAAAACAAAAACAATTAATATGGTACGGCCACGTTAAGAGAATGCACAATGAAAGAATTCCAAACAAGTATGTCATTGGATACCACCTGGTAAATGAAAGAGATGACGTCTCAAGAAAACATGGATGGAAGGAATAAGAAAATCAATGAGCCAGGAAAATCTGACCGAAGATCAATGGGAAATCGCACAAGGTGCAAGTTAGGCTTAGGACAACGTCGTAGGACGTTCTGACCCGAATGTATATCTTTATGGGAAAGATGGTTAATCATCGCGACCTTACAGATCCATTGTGTTCCCCTTTCTTGAGTTATAATGACTTATAACTCATCATACAGTCTCCGGGCTTTGACAGAAGCCTGTATCTGAGATGGTCTCACAGACGTTAGTTCTCCATCTTCGATATCTGTCGTACTAAACTTCATGGCGCGAATGGTTGTCGTCTTGGCGCACTTAGTGATGAGGTTTTCTAGTGTTTCACTATTTTCCCCACAGAACAAACTATTAAAAGGAATGTTATATATCTAGTTCTTTGAATGTCTGACTGATTATAAAGTTATATATTAATTTTTAAATTTTATTTTGTTTTCTTTGCAATTAGATTAAATTATTTTCGGTCGTATTACCCCATATATTCATTAAGTAGTTTATCTTTGAGAGTAAACATGATATAAAGGCTTCAGGATCTCATCTTATTTGATATTAGTTTTTGAATTTTCAATAAAGCTGCAGTTGTGCGTATATTCTCATTTTTCAGCTTATTATATGAGCATCCAATTTTAAATTAGTTTATTGTTGATGTTTCTCGTAGAATATGTTACGCAGTTTTATTTGTAAGCTTACCTTTTTGTGATTTTAAATATCATATATTCTGTTTTTTTGTCCATTTATGGTTAGGAGATTATTGTAGAACCATGTTTGCAATCTTTGTAGGTCTCTGTTGGTGTTTGTACGAAATCTTTTTTTACCGGCTAAAATATTCGTACCTGAAAATAATTTTTCTTTAATGCGGTTCTCTCTTTTATTCTAGCAAGTGTCCAAAGGAGATTACAAAGTTTTCCCTGCGGTAATTAATTCCCCGTCTACCGGGAGAAAATTTTCTTGGTGCCATCGCGTTCGTTTAAGCGCGTCCTCCTCCATAAAGTGGCCGCACAGCGGTAGATGATTAAAGTGTATTAAAACTTAAAATAAAACTGGCGACACAAGCGTGGCGGCGGCTTTTTTAGATCTAGGTGAAAATTGTTTAGCGGCGCGTTATATTTTACGCTTTTATGGAGCGAATCGCTTAAAAAGTTTCGCCAGAAATTAAGTTACGAAGGCATTAAGGAAAACTTAATTAAAAAGTCATCGGTGTTCTTTGCCAGCCTATTATGTATAAAGGGGCAATTAAAAGGGTGCAATCTTTTATTAGTGTGCTTATTAATGTATGTTTATGTAAAGTTCAGCGAAATTTTTAACCATACTACGTCAAAAAAATTTTTTTAGAGTTTAGAGTCATGTTTATCTTAATATAATTAGTTAGTTTATCGATAATATAATTAGACTCTATCATATATAATCATGGTTTTAAAGATATCCACTTCGTTGATATTAAAGTAGCAATTCCAACGATGTTTGGCACAGAAAGGTTAGATAACAGAAAAGAATTAAACCAGAATTAAGAAAAATTAGAATATGGCAAATAGGAGGCGCAAAATACTACAAAGCCTGGAAAACAATAAAGTTAAAAACTAAATAAAATCACTTAGAATGACAAACTAAACAAATATCGTGCTAAATAATGTATCAGATGAACAATGCCTACACAATTTCCGAGAACTGTTAACGGAAACTAGAATACATTTTCTGGAAGAAGAGTCCACTGTTTTAGAGAGAATCTGCTTCTGTTCGAACAGGTGGATGGGTAGTTGGATCAGTTCGAGGAACAAAACTAAAAAAATCTCCTAGACCAGGTGGAATAAATGCAGAACTAATCAAGTATAGCCTAAGTATTCGAAATGCTTAGGAAACTCTTTGAAAAATGGAGAAACCATACCTAAAGAACAGAAAAAATCCTATATATCTCCTATCCATAAAAAACGATCCAAAAATTATAAAGGAATTGCTATAATACCAACAATAGGCAAAATATACTCAAGAGTACTTAAGAACCAACTCAGAAAGAAGATCAGAGAGAAACATCTAGAAAAACAGGCGGGTTTTCGAGCTGCATGGTCGACTGTGGACAATGTTTTACCCCCAAAATAATGCTGGAGAATAGAGTACACCGTAACAGAGAGACCCACGTTGCTTTGAAAGAGATCTGGAAGAGATCTAGAAAAAAGTTTCTGATAGCATATCTATCTGAAAATGTAGGAGATGAAAAACAAGACACAGATGAATCGAAAATTGATTCGGGCTACACAGATCTTTTATAAAAATTCCTCTACAAGAATTAAGAGAGTAAATGAGCTTAGCAACTCTTAATACAAAAAAGGATTAGGTGGAATGTTATTATTTGTATTTATGCACATTGATTTTATTTTATCCATTTTGAAGATCTGCATTTACCGGTTTTGTTTTAAGGCGCCTGAGCAATACTTCCATGTCTCTGAAGGAGTATGTTGTGATGCAGATATCATTAGTATAATCAAGATCCGTCAGATGCGATTTCAGAGTCCATTGTATTTTTCTAATGTTTGTTGAAGATTTAGTCAGTAAGCTATCGAGTCCGATGTTAAATATAAAAGGCGATAATGTGATACCCTGCTCATGTTCTCAAGCTAAACTGTCGCTGATTTTACGGACACGACGCCGACGTGCTGATGATAAGTATTGGATTCTGTATTTCTGTAGACTTCTTTCATATACTTTATTAGTTTTACCGGAACACTCTTTTCCTTTAGAGCTTTTCATATGATCGTGTAGGAGATGAATATTACAGTAAGAATACATAATTTTCACTGTTATAATTTAGAGTGAGCTTTAAATGTATAGAAAACTTTATTAATAATGTTTGATATTTATTTATGTTATGCAAATTTTACAAATCACTCATAAAGAAATATCTATATAAAAAGATAATCTCATTAAAACATTCCTTATATCTAATAAATCTACTATACATAACAAAACTAACTTCGAAATTGATACTTTTGTATGCACATACGATTAAATAGATATTGGAAATTGACGCTTCTATTTCCGAATCCGTATAAAACCCTCTCTCTAGCCATGAGAGTCGTAGACATAAATAAAACATCGAGTTTAACATTTTCATTTAAAAGTAGACGATGTCTTTTGGCCTCCAGGGAAAAGTTTGGCCTCCGTGTGTGTGTGGGTTTGTGTGAGTGTGTATTGACATGTCATTCGAAAGCTCCCGATCTTTCCCTTAAATATTTCCACTATCCATGAAATAACTTCGGCTTTTTTTAATGCGGAATAAGATCGTAGTTGAATTGTCCGAACTTTTTTCGGTGTATGTGTAAGCTGCGAAACTGATTTAAACAGTTTTTTGCTGGCTGTTTATATAGTTGTCTATGTTGGTTTATTTTTCTGTAAAAATAAACTTTGATTCAAAGTTTATTTTAAATATAATAAATAAATTCACTATTAGTATAGAATATTTAGGTTTGGGATAACACTAGAAAAAGAAAACATTATGATTTATACTTTAAAAACAATTCTTTTTTCGTGAATTTTACGTTCAGTGATAGGATTTGGTTTAATTGATTGATAAACTTTAATTGTTCCCAATACCAAAAACACACAACGGAGATTAAAAATTAGATTTAGCTTGTTATATATTATATCACAAACCTGCAACTTACGTTGAAAACATTTGGGAAAATTAGTACAGAACTACCAAATAAAATAAAAAAAAAAATAATTCTTGCAGTATAGGTATATAACAAATTATTAAGATTCTTGCCTTGAACTGCTAATATAGAAATGTAATTCCACACTGTATTCGTCATTATTTGGATCAACCTGCTCTCACTACCGGTTTCGGAGCCCTACTCCATCATCCACATTATGACGAACACAGTGTGGAATTAAATTTCTATATTAGCAGTTCAAGGCAAGAATCTTACATAATTTATTATATACCTATACTGCAAGAAATTTGTTTTACATTTTATATTTTGGCTAGCCCGAAAAAAAAAGCCTCTTTAATATCGATAGTTGCGCCTCGGTGGTAGGAAAGTACTACCATTGCACGCAGGCTGCTATCTCGCCATGCGGGATCTAATATCTAACCGCTACTTTCCGACAAGTAGGAATTAGCTACTCTGCGCTGTGTTTGTCATTTTGTGGAATCGACCCAAGCTCACCTGATGATGGAGTAGGGTTCCGAAATTCCGAAACCGGTAGTGAGAGCATCAGGTTGATCCACATTATGACGAACACAGTGCGGAATTAATTTTATATATATTAGCAGTTCAAGGCAAGAATCTTATATATATATATAATCTACCAAATAAAATTAAAATGTAAAATTGTATCCTATTTTTGATATTCAAGAACGATGCAGTAGATTTATTTCGTATAGTATTTTCAAAGTCAAGCACTCTTTATTTGTCTGTATAGAATCTGGACAATGCAGAAAATTGCACCGACAAAAATAATGCCTAAATTAAGAGCCGCAAACTAGTCCAACTGACTTTAGACATACTATACAGGGTGTCCCAGAAATAAGTGCAAGTAAGGGGTGGTAGATCTGCTCAAAAGAAACATTTTTTCTTTTTACCGTTTTTCAAATAAGTCCAAAATAACCGAGATATTTTATTTTGAAAATTAAAAAAAAAATTGCTAAAATTTTGAGAATCACTGAATCTTTTGTGGATTTTCTTTCATGTAAATTTAAGCTACTACCTATGATGCTATATTATCAAGAAATTATACTTTTTAACTTAAAACTAAAAAAAATTCCAAATTTTCAAAATTTTTTTTGCAAAAAATACCTCATAGGCGTGTTTCTGAGGCCGAAATATACTACCAGTTAAAATACTTGGATTTATTTCTGGGACACCCTGTATATAAAAACGGGCACGGGGATGGTTCCATTTCACTATAAATCTCAAGAGTCATCTCCGTGCGAAAACGGGAACAAATTAACCAGGAACAAAATTGCATAGAACAAATTCTGTGGCCTGAAAAAACTATCCTCAACTTACAGAGATATGACGCGTTAAATTCTCAGTCCCAAATAAATTAAGGACAACTTAACGACCCCCTGCGACTTCCAACTTTCGAATAGCAAACTACTTCAGAAAAATAGACCTACTTACCAGAACGGGATAGGAGATGTTTAAGCAGTGAGTCCTGCATTTGGGTAATGATGACGCCACGGTTCGCCTATGAAATTAATCAATGTGTTCGAAGTATAACGCCGGTTATAGAGGTTCGGATTTAGGACAATGCACTCTCTGCGAAGAGTAGAGAGTAGTTCGGTGTTTTATAGAGTGGCGCCAGAAATCGATGCCTCTTGTAGGGCGTTTTGCAGAGCAGGCTGTTGGCAAACTTGAGCTGTCTACTCACATCCAATTTCTGAGTTTGTAAGACATACGGTTTGTTCATTGTCTTAAAGTAGTTAATGTTATTAAAGTTGTTTTCGAACTATTATTTATTCATGAATGCATGTTAGTTTTTTGTGTTTTTTTATAAATAATCGCTTATTTATATTTTTGCCATTTTTGTTACTATTAGTTT
Organism: Sitophilus oryzae; assembly: GCF_002938485.1. Lineage (NCBI taxonomy): Eukaryota > Metazoa > Arthropoda > Insecta > Coleoptera > Curculionidae > Sitophilus > Sitophilus oryzae. The sequence continues at coordinate 3,007,197 of NW_022145740.1, forward strand.
GCAGTCAGTTAATTATACCATAACATTTACAGATATTTTTTTAATAAATATATAAAAGTAAACAATAATACAAAACACATTAATTTTAAAGAACCTACGTATCAGTCGATTTCTATCGCATATAATAGTGGACATGTGGATGTGTCTATTCCTCTTCAAATCTCAAGAGCCATCTTCGTATAAAGACAAGGACAAATTCACCAGGAACAAAACTTCTTATAACAAATTTGGGCGACTGTAGAAACTTTTCTCGGCTTACAAAGAGAAAGGGCGCGTTAAATATTCTTAGTCCCAAATTAATTAAGGACAGCTTAACGACCTCGTGTGATTTTCGGAGAATGGCAAACTTACTTCGGACAAACGGAACTACTTACCAGAACGGGAAAGGAGACGTTTAAGCAATGAATCCTGGTATCGGGTATAATGATGACGCCACGGTTCGCCTACGAAATTAATCAATGTATTTGAAGTTTAAACGGCGGTTTTAGAGGTTCGGATTTAGGACAATGCACTCTCTGCGAGGAGTAAAGAGTAGTTCGGTGTTTTATAGAGTGGCACCAGTAATCGATGCCTCTTGTAAGGCGTTTTGCAGAGCAGACTGTTGGCAACTTGTGCTCTCTACTGACTTCCGGTTTCTAGGTTGAATAATATATATTTGTAAGTTATAGCGCTTGTTCATATCCTCAAGTTATTATATATGAATATAAAAATAAATTTTTAAGATTTATTTTAATAAAGTCTGGGTATTTAGTAACTGAAAATTAAACCTAAAAAAAGATACTTTATATACTAAATAAATAATAAAATATATTTTTTGTAAAAGACCGCTGCATAGAATCCAATCGGGAACTAGCTTGTCAGTGCCATTTTAAATTTAGCTTTAATTCTCAAATTTCGTCAATTTTCAAAACAAGAACCATCCCCACACGAAAACCGTGACAATTTAACCAAGAACAAAACCTCTCAGAACTAATTCGGACGCCGTTAAAAACTCTTCTCAAGTAACAGAGAGGGGATGCGTTCAATTCTTAGTCCCAAATTAATTAGTCCCTGTTTAACAACCCCCTGCGACTTTCGGAAAATACCAAACTTACTTCAGACAAATAGACCTACTTACCAGAATGGGATAGGAGACGTTTAAGCAATGAGTATTGCATCTGGAATAATGATGACGCCACGGTTCGCCTATGAAATTAATCAGTGTATTCGAAGTTTAAACGCCGGTTTTAGAGTTTTGGATTTAGGACAATGCACTCTCTGCGAGGAGTAGAGAGTAGTTCGGTGTTTTATAGTGTGGCGCCAGAATTGTAGAGCGTTATGCAGAGCAGATTTTTGGAAAACTTGAGCTGCATACTTACTTCCAATTTCAGGGTATGTAAGATTACGGTTTGTTCGTTGTCTCAAAGTAGTTAATAGGTACTATTGAAGTTGTTTCCGAACTATTATTTATACATGAATGTATGTTATTTTATTGTGTCTTTAATTAATAATACCTTATTTATATATTTTTGTTTGTCATTTGTGTTACAGTTAGTTTGCAGTCAGTTAAATATACCATAACATTTACAGGTCTTTCTTTAATATAAACAAAAATAAACAATAATACAAAACACATTAATTTTAAAATTAAATATCTCTTAAGATATCGGGAGTACCTAGGGTTCAGTCGATTTCTAACGCACATAATAATGGACATGTGGGTGTGTCCATTTCTCTTCAGATCTCAAGGCCCATCTTCATATAAAGACGGACAAATTAACCAGGAACAAAACTTCTTACAACAAATTCGGGCGACTGTAAAAACTCTTCTTGCCTTACAAAGAGAAAGGGGGCGTTAAATTACTAGACCCAAATTAATTAAAGACAGCTTAACGACCCCCTGCGATCAGCCCCGGATCTACAATTTTTTTGAACCGGGGCAAAAAATCGATAGTAGCGCCCCCTCTCTCCAGCGTTTGCAATAAATTAATTTAAAAAGCTTACAAATATCTAGATATAGGTAAGCATTATTCGTAAATAGGACAGAATGAGTCCTTAAGATTCATTCAGAGCCTCCGAATTAGTGGAATAAATTAATGGTTTCAATTAGCGTAGAAGTTCGTTCCTTTAATTTCATTGTAAGCATTCAGTACGTCTAAATTCGTGGTAGTCATTTTCAATTAGTAGGAAAAGTAAACAAACTTTTGACTTTTCCACTAATTATACTTCAAATTTTGCGGAAAATGTCATTTTGTCCATTGATTAGCATCCGTCAAGAGAAATCGTGATTAGAAATCAAAAGTTTATTGTTTTATAAGCTAAATATTTGGCTTTCTTTATGGATACAACTGACTACCGCAAGCTGTTGCTAGGATATTTTATTAATTTTAATTGTGTTTTTTAAACATTGTGAATGATCGTAAACTAAAAAGTGTAATTAATTGAAACCGCTAATTTATTCCACTAATTGCGAGGTTCTGAATGAAACTTTAGAATGTGTTCAAAAACTAACTGGGCGTTTTAATATAAAATGAATACTTGATAGAAGAACGTAAGGTGCATACTAGGCGCTTTGTGGAGCAATTTTTTTGAGTTTCAACTCATATTATATTATGATTTTGGCGCCCCCTGACATTGGCGCCCGGGGCAGGTGCCCCGGTTGGCCCCCCCCCCCTTAGATCCGGGGCTGCCTGCAATCTTTGGAGAATAGCAAACTTACATCATCCAAATGGAGCTACTTACCAGAACGGGATAGGAGACGTTTAAGCAATGAGTCCTGCATCAGGAATAATGATGACGCCAGGGTTCGCCTACAAAATTAATCATTGTATTCGAAGTTTAAACGCCGGATTTAGGGCAATGCACTGAGGAGTAGAGAGTAGTTCGGTGTTTTATAGAGTGGCGCCAGAAATCGATGCCTATTTTAGGGCGTTTTGCGCAGCAGACTGTTGGCAAACTTGAGCTGTCTACTTACTTCCAATTTCTGGGTATGTAAGATATACGGTTTGTTCGTTTTCTTAAAGTAGTTAATGCTATTGAAATTGTTTTCGATATTTCTTTATAAATGCAGGTTTATTTTTTTGTGTCTTTTATAAATAATCGCTTATTTATATTTTTTTGTTTGCCATTTCTGTTACAATTAGTTTGCTGTCAGTTAATTATACCATAACATTTACAGATATTTGTTTAATAAATATATAAAAGTAAACAATAATACAAAACACATTAATTTTAAAATTAAATACACTTTTTTAACACACAATATTTTCTCACTAATAATGGACATGTGGATGTGTCTATACCTCTTCAAATCTCAAGAGCCATCTCTTCGTATAAAGACTAGGACAAATTGACCAGGAACAAAACTGAACAAGAAATTCGGGCCACTGTAAAAAATTTTCTCGGCTTACAAAGAGAAAGGGCGCGTTAAGTTCTTAGCCCCAAATTAATTAAGGACAGCTTAACGACCTCGTGTGATTTTCGGAGAATGGCAAACTTACTTCATACAAATGGAACTACTTACCAGAACGGCATAGGAGACGTTTAAGCAATGAATCCTGCATCAGGGATAATGATGACGCCACGGTTCGCCTACGAAATTAATCAATGTGTTCGAAGTTTAAACGCCGGTTTTAGAGGTTCGGATTTAGGACAATGCACTCTCTGCGAGGAGTAGAGGATAGTTCGGTGTTTTATAGAATCCGAATCTCTAAAACCGGCGTTTAAACTTCGAACACTCTATAGTGGCGCCAGGAATCGATGCCTCTGGCAAGGCGTTTTGCAGAGCAAACTGTTGGCAAATTTGAACTCTCTACTTATTTTCGGTTTCTCGGTTGAATAATATCTATTTGTAAGTTATAGCGCTTGATCATTTCCTCTAAATTATTTTATTGTTAAATTGTAAGTTAATTTTATTTGTCTTTTGTTGATATTAAGTTTTTGGTTTAATGAGCTTCTTAGCTGTCTTGAATAAGCAGAAGGTAAAAACTACTGGTTATCCGACGGGCGCTGTCTAGTAGTGATATAGTGAAAAACTTACTGAAGCAAATATTCTTAAGATGAAAAAATAGTATAACTTCAATCGAGTAGTAATTCTACATCGGGGTATAAAAGGAGACAATTTTCGTCGCTATTATATTTTAATATTTATTTATAATCTGTCATTATAGTACTGGATATATAAAAATTAAATTCCCAAGATTTATTTTAAATAAGTTTGGGTAATTAGCGACTGAAAAATAAATCTAAAGAAAGATATTTTTTGTAAAATATCTCTGCATAGAATCCAATCAGGAACTAGCTAGTCAGTGCCATTTTAAAATTAGCTTTAATTCTCAAATTTCGTCAATTAGTACAAAACCTCTTAGAACCAATTCGGACGCCGCCGGTAAAAAATCTTCTCAAGTAACAGAGAGAGGATGCGTTAAATTCTTAGTCCCAAGTTAATTAAGGACAGCTTAACGACCCCCTGCGAGCTTTGGAGAATAGCAAACTTACTTCAGACAAATGGAACTACTTACCCGAACGGGATAGGAGACATTTAAGCAATGAGTCCTGCATCGGGTATAATGATGACGCCACGGTTCGTCTACGAAATTAATCAATGTGTTCGAAGTTTAAACGCCGCTGCCCGTTTTAGAGGTTCGGATTTAGGACAATGCACTGAGGAGTAGAGAGTAGTTCGGTGTTTTGTAGAGTGGCGCCAGGAATCGATGCCTCGTGTAAGACGTTTTGCAGAGCAGACTTGGCAAACTTGAGCTGTCTACTTACTTCCGGTTTCTCGGTTGAATAAATATGTTTGTACGTTATAGAGCTTGTTCATTTCCTCTAAATTATGTTATTCTTAGATTGTAAGATAATGTGGTTTCTTTTTTGTTGATATTAACTTGATGATAACTTTTTGGTTTAATGAGCTTCTTAGCTCTCCTGAATAAGCAAAAGGTAAAAACTATTGGTTTTCCGACTTGCGATGTCTACTAGTGATATAGTAAAAAGCTTACTGAAGCAAATATTCTTAAATCTGAAAAAATAGTAGAACTTCAATCGAGTAGTAATCCTACATTGGGGTATAAAAGGAGAGTATTTTCGTCGCTATTATATTTTAATATTTATTTATAATCTGTAATGGCAGCGCGCGCGCAGAGCCTAGGCCGCGCGTTACTTTTATTGTTTTAACGAACATCCCGCGATCCATAGAAATCCCGCGAACATTCGTTTCGTCGTTAATCATCGTCAACAATCGTCTCTATCGTCTGAGAAGAACTACGCAATTTTAGTTATGCGTAGTGCGACTCTTTAAACACTCCATTAATAAACAATTTTTAAAGAAAAACACAAAAAAGGGAATTTACTCAAAGAAAATACACATAGTCACCTATAAAAGCGCGCGGAATGCGCGCGGTGTCTTCACCAGCTGCCCCAATTGAACAACGAACATAGAAAGCGGAGCGTCGAAAAACCGACTGGAGATGGTTCGCCGCTAGCTGTTTGCGCGCAGAACGCGCGCAGCTTGATAACACGTATTAATAGAGGCGAATCGGTGCGCGCGTGCCGCGCGTTCGCGGCGCAGTGCGCCAGTGTATACGTACCATAATGGTACTGGATATCTTCTTTCTCAGCCTGGTTCCATCCAGTGTTGGATATAGGCCTCTTCTAGGTTTTTCCATGCTTCGCGATCTCTAGCCAATCTTATCCATTGTCTTCCCGCCACTGCCCTGACGTCATCGACGCATCTCTTTTTTGGTCGGCCCACACTTCTTGTTGTTCCCCTAGGTCTCCATAGGATTACTTTTTGGGGCCATCGGTCTGGATCCTGTCTTGCCACATGTCCTATCCATTGCCACTTCAGACTTGCCACTCTTTTAACGACATCTATTAATTTTGTTTCTTGACGTATGTGGGTATTCCGTATTTTTTCCCTAATGGTGACTCCCAACATGATTCTTTCCATGGCTCTTTGTGCTACTCGTAGTTGTTCTGCTGTTTTTCGGGTAATTGCCATAGTCTCTAAGCCATAAGTAAGCACAGGTAGAATGCAGCTGTCGTAAGCCTTTTTCTTTAGGTTCATGGGTACCTTTTTATCCTTGAAAATATTGCTCATATTTCCAAATGCTACCCATGCCAAATGGATCCCGCGTTTGATCTCCGTATTTTGGTTTTCCTTGCCCAGCTTGATTTTATGACCTAAATATATATAATGGTCTACGTTTTCAATAATAACGTTGTCAACGGTAATGTTATGGATATTGTTGCTCATTATCTTGGTCTTCTTCAAGTTCATTTTAAGGCCAATTTTCTGGGATTGGTCATTTAGCTCATTTAGCATGGTGTTTAGTTCTTGAATGTCGGTGCTCAGCAAGACAATATCGTCTGTGAACCTCAGATGGCTAAGGTGTACCCCATCGACGTTTAGACCTCTATTTTCCCCATTCTAATTTCTTGAAGACATTTTCCAGTGCCAGTTTCCAGTAAATAACTTGGGAGAGATGGTATCTCCTTGTCTCACGCCTTTGCCGAGTGGTATTTTTTCTGTTTTGAGGTCATCATCTAATTTAACTTGGAAGGTTGCACTATCATAGATATTTTTAATAATGGAATAATATCTGGAATCAATTCTCGCGTCCTCCATTTCAGCTAGAAATGACCAGGTTTCGATGCTGTCAAAGGCTTTTTGGTAGTCTACAAAGGTCAAATGTAGAGGTGTATTGTATTCTGGATGATTGTATTCTGGATATTCTATGTACTGGATATATAAAAATTAAATTCTCAATTTTTTTAAAAATTCTGGGTACCTAATTAGCGACTGAAAAATAAATCTAAAGAAAGCTATTTTTTGTAAAATACCTCTGCCCAGAATCCAATCTGGAACTAGCTTCTCAGTGCCATTTCAAATTTAGCTTTAATTCTCAAATTAATTTCGTCAATTTTTAAAACAAGGACCTTCCCCATACGAAAACGGGGACAATTTAACCAAGAGCAAAATCTCTTAGAACCAATTCGGACGCCGCGCCGGTAAAAACTCTTCTCAAGTAACAGAGAGGGGACACGTTCAATTCTTAGTCCCAAATTAATTAAGGAGAGCTTAACGAACCCCTGCGATCTTTGGAGAATAGCAAACTTACTTTAGACAAATGGAACTACTTACCAGAACGGGATAGGAGACGTTTAAGCAATGAGTCCTGCATTGGGTATAATGATGACGCCACGGTTCGCCTAGGAAATTAATCAATGTGTTCGAAGTTTAAACGCCGGTTTTAGAGGTTCGGATTTAGGACAATGCACTCTCTGCGAGGAGTAGAGAGTAGTTCGGTGTTTTATAAAGTGGCGCCAGAAATCGATACCTCTTGTAGGGCGTTTTGCAGAGCAGACTGTTGGCAAACTTGAGCTGTCTACTCACTTCCAATTTCTGAGTGGCTATATAAGATATACGGTTTGTTCGTTGTCTTAAAGTAGTAAATGCTATTGAAGTTGTGTTCGAAGGATTATTTATTTATGAATGCATGTTTATTTTTTTTGTGTCTTTTATAAATAATCGCTTATTTATATTTTTTTGTTTGCCGTTTTTGTTACAATTACTTTGCAGGCAGTTAATTAGATTTAGCAACATACAGTTTTTTTCTAACTAATAATGGACATGTGGATGTGCCCATTCCTCTTCAAATCTCAAGGGCCATCTTCATATTAAGACAAGGATAAATTAACCAGGAACAAAACTTTTTACAACAAATTCGGGCCACCTTAAAAACTCTTCTCGGCTTACAAAGAGAAAGGGCGTTAAGTTCTTAGTCTCAAATTAATTAAGGACAGCTTAACGACTTAGTGTGATTTTCGGAGAATGGCAAACTTACTTCAGACAAATGGAACTACTTACCAGAACGGGATAGGATGCGTTTAGGCAATGAGTCCTGCATCAGGGATAATGATGACGCCACGGTTCGCCTACGAAATTAATCAATGTGTTCAAAGTTTAAACGCCGGTTTTAGAGGTTCGGATTTAGGACAATGCACTCTCTGCGAGGAGTAAAGAGTAGTTCGGTGTTTTATAGAGTGGCGCCAGAAATCGATACCTCTTGTAGGGCGTTTTGCAGAGCAGACTGTTGGCAAACTTGAGCTGTCTACTTACTTCCGGTTTCTCGGTTGAACAATATACATATGTTTGTAAGTTATAGCAGGTTATAGCGCTTGTTCATTTCCTCTACGTCATTTTATTCGTTAATTGTAAGTTAATTTGATTTGTCTTATGTTGATATTAACTTTTTGTTTTAGTGAGCTTCTTAGCTGTCCTGAATAAGCAAAAGCTAAAAACTACTGGTTTTCCGACGGGCGATGTCTACTAGTAATATAGTAAATAGCATACTGAAGCAAGTGTTGGTAAAGCTGAAAAAAATAGTAGAAATTTAATCGAGTAGTAGGTAGTCCTACATCAGCCTAAGTGGTACTAAGCGCTAATATATATAACATCAAAGGAGGCTATTTTCGTTGCTGACATTTTAATATTTGTTTTTATTATCTGTTACGGTTCTGGATTTATGAAAATTAAATTAACAATATTTTAAAAAAACCTGAGTATTCAGCCGCTGAAAAATACATCTAAAAAGATATATTTGTTTTTATCAAATTCCACTCCGTAGAATCCAATCGGAAATTAGCTTATTGGGTGGCAAAAATTTTGGTGAATATGGACTTATACAGGGTGTCTCAGAAATGAGTGCAGATATTTTAACTGGTAGTATAGTTCAACCCCAGAAACACGCCTATGAGGTTTTTTTTGCGAAAAAAAAATGTTGAAAATTTAAAATTTTTCTTGACATTTTCCGGGAAATTGGAAAAAACTTTTTAGTGCCACTTGTTTATTCACCTGAGATTTCCCTACGGTGTATCTAAACCTTGCAGTGTTGCAACCTCCTATGTTATCCACATTCTACATAATTCGGCGGAACATAATTCTACATTTATAAATTCATAGACAAATTTCTACTCAAAAAATTAGGAATGTTAAATTTAATCTTTTATCAGTGCTCATTATTAATAATTATAGAAAAAAAACACATTAATTATTTTTAGTACTTACCCTTTCAATGAAAACTTAACAAAAACCACCGAAAATTAACAAAAACATTACGTTTATGACGTTTACGAAAATCTTTGTTATGCTGCAAAATAACTTTATTTTGGAATAAATTTAATAAAATGATTCATATTATTCACAATCAGGTCACAAAAAGAAATTCCTAAAATGTTTATCGTAATTTAGAATTCAATTCAAGAAATTTAGAAAACAGCCCAACGAATAATCGATTTATTTTTGTTTTGTTTGTTTTCTTTCATGTTTCTCTGTTTTATTTGAACCACTGTTTTACAAAACACCTTGAAAAGCGTACATTACTTTGAATACCTTTCTGAATGAATAAATGTTGAGAATTATTGTCTCTTATCGCCACTTGACGAACTACTTTCAATCTAAGAAAATACATGTTTCACTCAACAATTATTGACAACGTATTTTGTTTTTTCGCTATTTTTTCGATGCATTTCGACAATTCCATCGACCGCCTAACCGGTCGTTCTTCTTTGGCCTAACCGTCAGCCAAGAACCGCCGCGTGAACTGGTCCTTTGAGTCGCCGGTCGCCGCGTCGTCGTGGCGGGCTTGCGTCGAACGACGATGTTAAGCAACGTTGCCGTAGTTACAACAATTTCAAATTCAAGACATTCGAAGCAATCAAATTCGTATTAAATTTTAAAATAAAACAGAAAACATGAAAGGAAATAAACAAAACAAAAATGAATTGATTATTCGTCGGACTGTTTTCGATGTATTGAATTCTGAATTACGATAAACATTTTAGAAATTTCTTTTTTGTGACCTTATCAATAACCAATTCATTTGTGTTTTGTTTGTTTCCTTTCCTGTTTTTCTGTTTTATTTTTAAAATTTAATAAGAATTTGATTGCATCGAGTGTCTTGAATTTGAAATTGTTGAAACTACGGCAACCACGCATGACGCAAGCTCGACACGGCGGCGCGACAAAGGAGCAGTTATCAGTGATGCGCCGCTCTCTTGGCCGACGGCTGACGCGACGATTAGGCTGTCGATGGTATTGTTGAAGCGAAAAAACAAAATACGTATTTAAAATTGTTGAGTGAAACATGTATTTTCTTAGATTGAAAGTAGTTCGGAAGTGACAATAGTGGCGGTAAGAGACAATAATTCTCAACATTTATTCATTCAGAAAGGTATTCAAAGTAATGTGTGCTTTTCAAGGTGTTTTGTAAATGAGTGATTCAAATTGTGATGAGGCCTATATGAAAATAATGTGTTAAAAATGGGGACTGCTATTTTAGTAGTTATTATAATAGCATGTACAAGTAAAGCAGCACAGTGAAGTGTATTTTAGTTAGGTGTATATCGAAAAAGAGAACTGTCGCAGTTACATCGATCTGTCATAAGTATCTTTTTTAATGTTGGGTAAGTTTTTTAATTTAACTTTTTTAACACATTATTAAACATTTAACTTTTAATTTATTTTATGTAATAATATCACAATCTTAAAAATGTAAGGTGCACCAAAATGTAATGCATCTCTGCAAACTCCTCAGGTGTTGTGATTTTATGACTTACTTTTAACATATACTTTCTTGTCCCTATGGCAACACAGTGCGTCGAATTAACTGAAATCCGGGCTTGCTCCGGGTAATTGGATGTAGTTGGCGATATCTGCCGGCGGTTCTCAAAATGTTGCGATTATTTTTTTAAATTTTCAAAGTTAAATAACTCGGTTATTTTCAATTTATTTTAAAAACGGTAAAGAGAAAATATGTTTATTTTGACCAGATCTACCAACCCTTAAAATATCTGCACTCATTTCTGGGACACCCTGTATAGAAACCTCATTTTTTGTATATCGGGTGTTTCTTAAATGTGGCTCACCCCTATAACTTTTTTATTTCTTCAGATAAGTATATCTAGAGATTTGGTATATTTATGACATAAATCAGAATTTATTCACGTAATCAATTATTTTTGTCACTTCCTATTTCACCGGAAGTGACTACACTTTTGATTTTTAAATTTCATCTTCGGTACTTTTTTACTTTATTCGATGCAAAATGACACTCTCTTGAATAGAATAATATATCATATGCCATCTTTTGACATTTTTGCTTAAAAAATCGTATTTTAAATTTCAATCTAGAGTGCAATTGCTGTATTAAAAACACTAACATTTAATCAAGGAGCCTTGAAAAAATTAATTTAATCGTCTAATGTTTTTCGTGTCTTGTCTGGGTTAGTTAAGAGATACTCAAATCGTATTTTTAATCATAACTCGATTTTTTCAAACCGAAAGTATTTAGCTCATTAGCATATTTGGAAAAAGCCTTTGTTACGAATAATTGGTACCACAAACTTTGTATTTCGAGTCAAACTGTCGTTACATTTATGGTCATGGCACTCTAAATTGAAATTTTTAATTTTTTTCTTTTTGATTGATTCTTCGGAATTGATTTTTCAAATATATAAAAATTTGGTCCTTAAATTACTTTTGACATACAATCTAGTGGCGTAGTTATATTTTCCTATAAACCGAATGTTTCGAGATAGTTCAGATATTTAATTCAGGGAGAAAATAGAGCATCCAAATAGGATTTTAAGATTGTTCATTTGAACGGTAGGAAACTAAAGAGGCTTGCTGTCATTTTAATAATTCCATAAAACAGATTTGCAAGAAGTTAAATGAGAAAATCGACGGAAGAAGGTTGGTTCGTTCCGTTCCGATTTATTTCTATATACTTTAATGATTTTTGTAATTCCCCAAACCGTTTAACGCTGCAGCGCAACCGTATTTGTTCTATAGAGCTGCCCCAAGTAGTTTCGTAAAAGTTGAATGAGTGCTCGCCGGTTTTTCGAATTGCATATTTTCCTTTCCAACAGATTTTTGATTTTCCTACGGCACAATAATTTTAACTATGCAAGGGCTAATTTTTGATTGTCTTAATATTTTTTATATGTTACGGTTAGTGTAGTAAGTCATAGAATAAAATGACTAAAGACTGAAGAAGGTCGACATAATCAGACTCTCATATTGAACAGTTTTGTTTGACATTTCTCTTGATATTTGAATTTTTGGCAATTTGTATGCATTTTCTGAGCTTATTTTATTTTACATCTTGTTTATTTTATAACTGATTTTATGCAAAGTGTTGAAATTTGAAAAGACATAGTGTTAGGTCTTGAATTATAGAGAGATTATTGTGAATCTGCGAAAGGGGGGGGGAGGTTTCAACAATTATTAAACATATTATGTAACGGGGATTCGTTCTGACACAAATAATTGAGAAAAAATTATAGACTTTTTAATAATAATTAATTATACAGGGTGTCTCAGAAATAAGTGCAGATATTTTAACTGGTAGTATATTTCGATCCCAGAAACACGCTTATGAGTTTTTTATGCGAAAAAAAATTGTTGAAAATTTTAAATTTTTCTTGACATTTTCAGGGAAATTTAAAAAAAAATCTTTTAGTGCGACATGAAGGGTCCGGGGGAAAAACATTTTAAGTGCCATTTCACTAATTTTACAAGAGAGCGAGAAAACGCTTCGGAGCATAAGACTGTGACGATTACTGTACTTGTAATGACTATGTTTTGTATGTTTTTTATGGTTTGTATTAATTACAGTAACAGGAAATTAAATAAACACTAAATTTTAATGAAAACGTGAACGCTTAACAAACTATAAAATGTTTACAAAATACACTCAGATATGAGGCAGTGTAGATCTTCAAGGGTACTTTAGGGAACCTACACGGATATATTAATACACAGATATTTAGATATATTCGATTTCGTATTGTCAAATACGAAATCGAACAGGAGTAAAAAATGCGGTGATATCTGTGTTACACCTTAAATGGAATTGGGCAGGACATGTGGCTAGGATGACAGATGGACGGTGGACAAAGAGACTTGTGGAATGGAGACCGAGACACGAGGCCTATAGAAGCAGAGGACGACCTCCTAGTCAATGGACAGATGACATTAAGAGGGTGGCTGGAAACTGGATTCAAGTGGCACAAAATAGAAGGAAATGGCTAGAGTTAAGGGAGGCTTTTGTTCAGCAGTGGACGGTATAAGCTAAATGATGATGATGATGATGATTTAGATATGTTGTCGAGACCTAGCTGGGGGTTGTTTGCTAGGGTCGCTATACCAGGTTCTCTCTCTTAATCAAAACAACCATTAGATAAAATATGCATTTATTAAACATATAACTACATACATAAGGAATCAATGTAGATAACAAATTTGGGAAATGCCAAGATTCAACATATGGTATACTCAAAGAAGGTACTTACAGGAACATCTTGATTCTTCGCTGTCTTCTACTGGTTCTGACTAGCCAACTAACGGACTAATAATGAGAATCACTGACTGGCCAACTAACTGAACATTGAACTGCAACGGACTAATCAACTAACTAACCCTCTCACTGTCTTCAGCATACCCTTTTATATTTGTCCGCTCGTCCCAATCATCGGCGGGTGCGTGCTCCAAAGTTTTCTTTGTATATTTCCAGCACCGATGTTTAGTACGAGCTTGCCTTGAAACATCACGCTACATCGACCTGACTTTAATTGTTTTAATTAACAATGTTTACTATAAGAACATGTCTAGGTCAACGTATACGTGAACGATTCCCTTGGATCTATATCAAATTGGTTTACTGGAATTATATTTTACATTATTTTTCCCAATTTGATGTAAACCCAAGTTGGCCTATATTTAAGTCTTGACAATATTAACTTGACCAGAGTCTCCAGAAAGTCCACTGTTTGACATAATGAGGAAAATCAAAACTCTAATAGCTGCACAAAACACAAAAGTTCAATTTAAAAATCAATTAATAGTAAATGACGTCTAGAGATTGACCTCGCCAAAACTATTATTGATTGTCATTCAGCAGCCTTATTTGCCTTTTTATTACGTATAAAAGAAAGAAATAAGTTTGTCAAAATCGTATGTATGATGTTTAATTAACCCAATATCATACGTGTCCTTTATATTATTATACTTATTATATGTTTTACTTTGTACTATAATATGAAATACCTTCCACCGTTAACGTATAGCACAATTTATAAAAATAATTTTAATTAAACCATAGAGCAAACTGCGTACCAGATGGCAAGGCTCGTTACAAAATTAAAAAGTTCAGTTTCTTTTGAAATCCATGACAAAAGCGCCATCGCTGCCACTTTTTTGATTCTGTTTGGTTTAGCATCGTATTGTTTTGTTTCGAATCAGACCGGGGATGTTGCTTTGTCCCGATTTCGTGTAGCAAAATGCGCTTTGCTTTAATTCAAAAATTAAAACAATATTATTTTCCCGTTCGAATTATTTAAATTAACGCTTCGCGGTGGCTTTTGTGCTCTAGCGAGAATTTATCGAAACGCATAACTTACTGGTGTTTTATTCAGTCGAAAATATCGCTTCCTTTTTACATTAATTATTACGGAATTAACACATTGTTATCCACAAATAAATGTTTTTATTAAAAGTACATTTAATAATAAAATAAGTTTTGTTGTTTGCGTAATATAAATAATCGTGTATAGGCTTGGTATATTTCAGATGATTTTTAAAATTTCGACAGCAGCGTTTAGTACAGCAGAAATCAGAAATTTGCGGCTCTGTAGGTCTTCACGAGTTACCGTACATGTTGACCGCATTGAAATAATATTAAAATCATGGCTTTGTCATAATATATTCAAGTATTTTAGTTTTTAATAGTGCAGTTATTGACACTATAAAATTCTCAGGTACAAAGTTTGTGAGATGTAATGCTGTTTTTGGGTAGTTGCTGGTATAAGAGAGCAGACAGCCCTAAACAAAGTAGACAAGTGGTGCAAACAAGAGAGACTTGACAGTCAATGCTCAGAAAACACAAATTGTCAATTTTACAAAAAAGATTTGTCATTATTTATTATTAAAATTTATGAAATAGGATTCAAGTTGTTTTCGTCTAAGGGTACAAACATAGTGGGGCATCTCGATGCGATGCTCGCCGCGATGCATCCTACGCGCACTTACTCGCCATTTTAAAACAGTGCTTAAAACGTGCGCGTAGGATGCATTCCGGCGAGCATCGCATCGAGATGCCCCACTATGTTAATAAAATTTAATAACTAAACATAATAAAATTTTGACAAAAATAATTATTGTTTTTGTATAGGAAAATATGGGGTATTTTTATTAAAGCGTTTAAGCCCCATACTCACACTTCGCTGCTTCACTTCGTTCCTTCGTTGCGTCCCTTCGTCCAAAAATCCTATATTTGCTATGGGAAATTGTCAATTTTATGCGACAATGTGTTCCTTCCTTCCTTCGTCAAAACGCTCCTTCGTCCGTTTACTTCCTCAAAACGCTCCTTCCCTGAACTGCCGGTTTTTGGACGAAGTAGGTAGCAAAGGAATTATCACGAACACAAAAAAAAATATTAAAATATATAAATCTATCTTGGATTTCATTCGTAGTTGATTTCTTGATTTGGCACAGGTTGTCCGATTTTCGTGTGTTTTGCAGGGTTTCTCGTTTATGAGTCGTGATACAAAAATGTGCTTTTCACATTACGATGTTATTTTTTATGAAACTAAAGATGCTACATACAGATATGTTCTAGCTCTCTTACTTCCTAAAATACAGGGCGAATATGACATTGTTGCATTTTTCGATGCCCTTTGTATTATAACTTATTATTGAAAAGGTGAAAACGATGTCCCGTACAGTTTTTCACCTAGAATGCAGTGACGTAAATAGTTCTTCGTTGGAATCTGTCTTTTTTAAATATAACTAAAACTTATATGTTTTTTTAAATGCAATATTTTGTATATTATTTTATTTTCCTTGCTACGGGCTTTCTAAAATACTTATTTTCATAAACGTGGTAGAATGTTTAGGAGGGGAGTTAATCACCGCGACCTTATAGATCTATTGTGTGTAACGGGGTAAAAATTGCTTATAGATCTATTGTTGATAAACGGGGTAAAAATGCATTATTTAACTTTATTACATAGTCGGCCGGTTTAAATTAGGCAATCAAAACAATCAACTAATTTATTCGACGTAAAATGTTGGTTATTGGCATGTTATTTAAAAGCAGCACAAATTCAGTTTCCGTGTATATAAATTCCGTGTAGACAAATCAAACGATTATCAAACGATGCAAAGCAAAATTATCTGGTAAAATTAAGTTAAATAAAATAAGAGCCGTTTAGCAGTACCTAAATAAATAAGTATAGAGTATATTATAATTTTAGAAAGCTCATAAAAAGACAAATAAAATAAAAAATTATATATAGAGTGTCTTGTTAAAAAAAATAACATAAGTTTGAGTCATTTTTCGAAATAGACAGCTCCCAACCAAGAACTAGTTTCGTCACTGCATTCTACCTGAAAAACGAGACACGGGCGGTGGGAAAGTACTCAATGGGTAGAACAAAACAAAATCAGGGTATCCGGTATATACCATATAGATGAACAGTATAATATTATAAAAATGTAAGCTAATATTTTTTGTCGAGCTTTTGTTTGTATGATACTAAACAACAAAGTTATCTTAACAACAAACGCTATCTGTATTAAAATTTTTATAAATATTAACTGAATATATACATACATGTGTTACTAGATAAAAACGTTGTGTCACATTTGTGTTTTAGTTGCCAATAAAAAATATTAAAGTATAAAGTATATAAAGCCAATAAAAAATATTAAAGTATATTTTATATCAAAGCTGCAAATAAATTACATCGAATTACTGAATACAAACCAAAAATAAAAATATATACGCGAGCATACGCGCAGATGTGCTTTATTAGTGGATTATTTTGCATTTTACATGGAGAATATTTATAATAAATATAAAATATTCGATAACTCAGTATAAATATAGGAAAATATATGCTTTTTAGTACATAAAGCGCATAGCAAATGGTTTAGTTATTAGTGGTATAATCGGTTCCTTTAATTTTTATTAATTTATTTTTCTTTTATATTATAATATTATTATGTACATAATAGTTTGTACTGAATTTTGCAGTATTTAAGTGTAGAGATCTGCATAATCTACTTTGATTAGATTATTTTATTAGACTGGAATTGAACACCGTTTTTCAATATTTTACCACTCTATTTATATTCAGTACACTGCAAAATCCCTAAAACAATTTGCGTTTAGAATGGTCCACATTTGTCACGTGATGACTGGGTCACGTTTAAATGTAAATAACAAGCCTGTGGTAACAGATTTTAAAAACCTTAAAACAACTTTTTTACTCTATGTTTTTTCCATAGAAAGTTTCTCAGCTTTCTCGGTTTCTTGTCATCCACGCATACCACAAGACTCCACTTGGAGCTCCCCAGCGACAGAAGGCATCCCGAACCCGAGACAAATTAGAAAACTTTATGAATAATAGATTCGTCTTATTAACGGGAGAGGGCGGCACAAGTGGATTAATAGTTCCGGGGCGACTGCTGCGGAATGGTGTATATTTTATTCAGGAGAAAACATACGCGCGAACGGATAATCGTGAGTTACGTTACGACTGGGGAGATGAAAACAACAAGGCGATAAGAAAAACGTAGGGGTGGTTTTATGGGTAGTTAAATTACTGTGTAGAAGAACCCGGTTTGGGGTGAACGGCTCTGAGATTTGATAACAAAGAGTAAGCATAAGAATATGAAAACAATCACCTTATATGAGTTTTTAAAAGTGGCAGGAATGAAAATTAATTATGAAAAGTAATATGTTCTTGTACAATGGTTAATGGAGCAAGTATGTGGGTAGAGGCAATAAAGAAAACAGTTCATAGAAACGTTTTTTAAGGTTACAAAGAATGGCGGCGATAAGAATTGTATGCGCTCTTAGGACTACGTCAACAAGTGCTTTACTGGTTATAGCAAGAACCCCCCCAATACATCTATTAGCCCCTCATCGAGTAGAGCTGAAAAAAGAAGAGAAAGAAAAAGAACAAGGATCACAATACGACCCTTGCTTTTTTCCTTTTCATATTATGAGAACATGGTGAAGACATGGTGAGAAGAGTGGTCTAATGAAGAAACCACAGCAAGCTGGACGTCTTATATGCAGTATGGAGCCCTGGGTCTCCAGAAGTCATGGCGAAGATGAATTCCACCTAACACAAGTATTATTCGGACATAGATACTTTGAAGCTTATTCTAAACGCTTCCATCTTGGGGATACGGATACTTGTCATTACTGCGAACTGGTTGACAATGTCGAACGCATATATTTCCATTGCGCAAGATGGATCTTTATTAGACATGCTGTAGAAGAGAAAGTGGGTAAACTAACACCAGATAACCAAAGAACTAAATATTTTGGAAGGAAATACGCAAAATAGCTAAGGAAATCCTTATGGAAAAAAGAAGAGAGGGAGAGAACATATGATCCGATAGATCGAAACCAGCTACATAGAACAGAACATCTACATAGAACCCTCCTTCTAAAGTAATGCTAACTTCCAGAAGGAGACACATAATGTTTCTGAGGGTTGTTTTAGGTAATAACAGTCTGACACTACTTCGATCATCTTAACAAGTACCCATGATGGCCCCTCCCAAAAAAAAATCTTCTTGTACAAATATCGCAGTATAACATTAATCCAGGTAAACTATATCATCTTTTTCTATTTACTTTTAAATATTTTAATTTCATTATTTGTTTACCTTTTTACTATTTCTCGTGGACAGATTCCACACGTAAAATTAAGATTTATTTTTTATACCTATGAACAAAAGTCCGATTCTGCTTTATCTGGTAGCTACGGGGGTATCAATCTTATTTTTTTTTTCAAGTGTTTTCAAATAGTGTTCGAATAGTTCCTTTAGTTATTGAAATTTGAGGGTAAAAGTTATTATTTTAATGCTAAAAAGGTGCCGACAGGTTTGCCGTGTTAAGGGACGTGTATATAGTTTATCACTGGAATATTTTTCTAAAAAAATATGTGCGCCACTGACTATTTTCTCCTGTTAGATGAATGATGTAGCTCACTTAATGCCGATTAGAAGCTGTATCTTGATATTTTGCCGATTTCGATCTCCTTGATGAGATAAACGCAATTCTATTATTCAAAATGAATACAAATTAAAGTAAAATTAATGTACCAAACCAAACCAAAGCAACAGCTTGCGTTAGTCAGTTGTATCCATAAAGAAAGTCTAATATTTAGCTTAGAAAACAATTAACTTTTGATTTCTAACTACAATTTCTCTTAACGGAAGATAATCAAACGCTAAAATGACGTTTCTCCCAAATTTTGAAGTATAATTAGTGGAAAAGTCAAAAGTTTGATAACTTTTTCTACTAATTGAAATGTCTACCACTAATTTTGACGTTCTGAATGCTTACCTTGAAATTAAAGGAACAAACTTCTACGCTAATTTAAACCACTAATAATTTATTCCACTAATTGTTAGATTCTGAATAAAGCTTTAGTCTCATTAATTATTTAATTTTATTAAAATTTATAACGTTGATATTATGTGTTGGCAACAGCAAATTAAAAAAAATAATGGTATTAAAGATAATTACAAGACCTCTTTTTAAAAGTTTTAACACCCTATAACATTAAAACTATGCATTTCCGTACCCATGTTTATAGTACCGTTCCGTACCTATGTATAGTTAACTCAGTTACTTACTAGAGTTCATATCAAATAAACTTTTAGTCGCGTGATTAAGCTTGACTGGCACAGCGTTGCCCAATTTTACATATTATTTTCTTTTAATCAAAATATTTTGGGAAACAGTTATTATTTACATCCACAAAACTCACCTTCTTAACAGCACTTAAGGGACCTGAAGGGCCATCACTACCGCTTTCCCGTTCAAAATATTCTAATAAAGTTGCGATGAGTTTTTTACGGCTATTAATCTTGTACACTTCGCACTAAAAGAAGTTCTAAAGACAATAATGTTCGACTGCAAGTTCTGCTGGTAAACGTTTTTAAGCTTAAGGTATTACAATACAATTCATTTAAACCAAAAATTCGGAATACAAAACTAAAGTGTCAAAACAAATGACAATGACAAGAAATAAATAAATATGTGGCAACTTGCCATTTTTTACAGCAGAGCTACCACCTGAATCGCGCCCTCGATTACGTAACTAAAAGTTTAATTGGTATTGAATAAAAAGCATTCATATATTTTTATAGCAGATACGTTTGATATTTTAGTTTTATTTCAGCTAGAAATAACAAAAAGAAAATAATCATAAAATATTTTATTGAAAATATATCTGTTATGAATATATCAATACAAATTTTAGTATATGTTAAAAAAGAAAGAACGAAAAACAGCGGTCAAGTCCTTTCTGTCCAAAAAACAAAAAAGTATTTATGGTGCCAATCACGAGGGATGGACACTATATCCGGGTGTTTGTTTACGTTTAAATCTATCGTCACTTTTTTATGTCTTTGCAAAATAAAAGTTAGTGCATATCCAGAAAAACTTTTTATGTGAATTCCCAGAAAGTTTGAACCTTATAAACGGCGTAAAAGAGCCTTTCGAAGTATATCGTTCAGAGTGTCGCGCGGTAATTTTGTTTGCAGTGTGTCAAGTTAGTGATGAAATTTTTACGATATGGGGATGTTAAACGCATGTAAAAATTGTGATTGCTGGTGAAATAAACTAGCAGAAAATCAAATTTTATATTTTGTGGTATATCGTATATGTATTATTTTTTAGTAGGGAAGACTCAAGTTAAGATAAATATTAATTATTAATTATTAAAAAGGAATTAAAAAAAATAAAGGTGCCCGGTGGCGTAGATGTATTATTTTTTAGTAGGGAAGACTCAAGTTAAGATAAATATTAATTATTAATTATTAAAAAGGAATTAAAAAAAATAAAGGTGCCCGGTGGCGTAGAGGTACAGGCTCTCGTCTACCAATCTCAAGGTGTGGGTTCGATTCCCACACCCGGCATTTCATCAGCCGACTATTTTTATTAAAAATAAAAATAGTTTGGGTACCTAGGTCGACTCAGCCTATGAGTACTTGGGATTCACAATCCTGAGGTAATAATAGGCGGTTGAAGCGTAGTGCTAGCCACATTACCTTCCTTGTATACCGATCGGCTCTAGTATAGCAAGCTGTACCTTGCTACTCCCAAGGCGTTAAACGCTATATACGGGAGCTATTATTATTATTAAATATTAATTATACTATCGATATACAGGGTGTCCCAATATTTCGTGGACATAGAACTACTACGTATTTTTGGAATAAAAATAAATTAATTGAACACAATTTACTTCTATACAAAAGTGTTTCGTTTGTCATTTAGAGGGCATCAAACTTAAAAAAAAACATTTTTTTCAGTTAGAACCGTTAGTCCAATTTAAATGAGATTTTAGGTGTCTATATTTTGAACTAGTCTCACCCCTAGTATAAATATTTTCCAACGCAATCGAAGACCGATTTTTTTTTCGTAAAATGATCCCTCTAGTATTTTCTATATTTTTGTCTCATTTAAAAAAAACGCCACGGGACATACTTTATGAGGAAAAAAAATATTTTTCCGAAGCTGACTTCCAAAAAAATGTTTTTGTCACATCAAGCTATGGAGGCGCATAAAATCTATTTTTTTTCCTAGGCATTGATCACCATGATCATTAGCCATATACAACTCGTTATTGTTAACGATGCAATTACAGGGATCTATCTCAATATCCTCAAGGGGTTCACTCTTACAAGAACAATTCAAAATTTAAAAAGGTACATTTTAAGTTGAGTGACAAAAAGATCAAAATAACTAAACACAAAAAAATAGAGAAACAAAAAACAAACAAGAAAAATAGGTAATTATTTACATCACAGTATCACAGTAAGATTAGAGTATCACAGGCGAGTATCACAGTTGGTGGTATATATTAATATCTTTCATAAATTTCAAAATATTTTTAATTTTTTCCTCCTCAGTTAAATTTTCACGAATTTCACCACGTATATCGAATCTGTTTCTTTCTACCGTATATTAAGGACATTCACATATAATGTGAGTTACTGTCAGCTCAACATCACAGACTATGTACATTAGAGGTATATCTCTATTAAGCAGATATGCATATGCATGAGTCACCGTAGTATGCCCAATACGAAGACGATTCACTCTGGATTCATCCGCTCGTCCTAGTGCAAGACGTAAGGATGGGGTTGACGGATCCTGTTTTATTTTACAAAGCTTTGAAGGTTTACCTGCCCACTCATCCTGCCATTCCCTTTCTTTTCTTTTATGTAGTAGTACTTTAAGATCATATTTACTAATATAAGGGAAATCAATGGCATCTCTGCTAGCAGCTTGCTCAGCAGCTTCATCTGCCATTGTGTTGCCAAGTATATTAGTGTGGCTTGGGACCCATACAAACGTGAGTTTGCTTCTCTTTTCGCTGCACTCTCGAATAAGCGTCTGAATTTTTTGTTTCAGAGGATCATGGATAAATATGTCATTAATTTTAGACACGATCACTAAAGAGTCAGAAACAATTAGAACTCTAGACTGATTATATTCCTCGATGACATAGAATAAAGCTTTCCAGATCGCAAAATGTTCTGTGAAGAAAGCTGATGCTTCATGTCTCAAAGTCCATTGGAAAGCTGACCCGTTGCTAATAATTGCACATCCAGCACCAGCTTCTGTCTGGTTTTGTTTGGTAGAGCCATCAGTATAAATAACAATTATTTCGTTGTACTGGTCTAGTATTTTCTGGAACTTTTGCTGATATATTTCAGGCGATGTGTCTTGATGTTTTAGTTTGTTCAGGTTAATCAGTCTAATATTACTTCAGTTTCAGGTATTAGCCATGGAGAATTTTCGTAATGGATTTAAAATCTATTATTCTCTAATGATCAACTTGGCAAAAATATGTAATTTTATGTTAGTATCACAAATTAGGTTTGACAATAAGCTTCATAAAAATCTTAACAATTAATCGATTTTAAATTAATTAACGTTCGGGTTTATTTGTCATTGATGCCCTCTAACAGACAAATGAAGTACTTTTGTATAAAGGTAAATTATGTGAAATTAACTTATATTGATTAAAAAAATACGTAGTTGTTTTATGCATACTGAGTATTGCAACTCCCTGGATATTTTGTATGTCTGCTTTGGAAAAATAAATTCTCCAAAAATATCTGAAAAACTATGGAATGTATATTTAATATCCTTGTGACTTAAATGTATTTTCTTTATTCTTTTTTCAAAAGACAAAAAATGTAGTAAACACTAGATAAACCATTTTAGGAAAAGGAAATCTATCGTCGGTGGAGTTGGAAAGTATTTATACTAAAAATTATGTAACGGTATGGGTAGTTTTTAGCCTTCCCGTACATTTTCCTGCTTTTTTGTGAATGTCAAATGCTAAAGCACTTAGCAAAACATAGATAACCAATATATCAGTCATATCGGAATAATGGTTCTTAAAATATCAGAAAAAGTGTGTTTATTTTTTTAAAGTTTCTTGCCCTCTAGCGTATAGGGGTAAATTGTGTCCAATGGATTTATGACGTTCTATGTCGGAATATTGGGACACCCTGTATAAAACTAAAAAAATATATAAATTATTATGCAAGTTACTGCCAAATTTACACCAAAATAAGATACTTATCCCATTTTCAACTCTTTGTAATCCATATACACTTCGTACATGTTTTCCCAGCGTATACAGTATATGTAATATGTTTCCTCAGTGAAAGCAAATGACTTACAATGTGAGTCAGTTACTCTAAAGGATAAATCGTTTCCTGCCGTATAGGGTTCAATTGTACGACGAAACAACGTCTCAGATGAATACGCTGTACATTGTTACAATCTGAAATAAGAACGTTCAAGACCTAGCTATACTACAGTTCTGTAATCCTTTAAGTGATTGTCAATTATAAATATAATCTTAGAAGACTTGTGATTAATAAATAAAACGTAATTTTATATTTCTTGATGAAAAATACTTAAATTACGTTTATTAAAATTAATATCAAAAGCGTAATTAAAAAGGAGATATTCTTAGTGTTATCAATTTGACTGTTTATTACTGATGTTTTAATATCCTTGTGACGTAAATTTATTTTCCTTATTTTTTTTAATCTATATCATGTTTGGATGGTATGAAGTTGGAAATTTATGGCATCTAAACCTTTTTCTTTCAACCTTTCTCTGTAAATATTATTTTTTTTGGAAAAATTACCTATTCCTGCTTATTTCCAATTATCGAAAAAATAAGAAACAGTAAAGTAAGGTTGAAAGTACCGTATGATCGAAAAAAAGACGGCCTCAGCGATGGCTACGAAATGTAGATTGCTGTCATTTATGATAATTTTATATATGGGGAATGTCATCGATCGTCATTTCCAAGCCAACTGGACGCCGTTTTCAGGGTTATTCACCCAATACGACACGGATTATTTATTGTAGCAAAACGATTGGATTTTTACAAATTGTAAGTTTTAGGTTAGTGGAAGGCCTATTAGAGCGACAATTTAAAAATATTTTAAATTGATTAAAAGATACAGATTATCCCAAATGAATAAAAAATATAAAAATTGTATTTCTTTTAATAATTGTAACATCCTGTATATTATTACATTTTTAGTTCCTACGATTAAAATAAAGGTAAATTTTATTATGGTTACCGCACTTTAATCTTAACGTTTTTGAAATATTTACGTTTTTGTCAAAATACAGTAACAATTTTATTCTTCATTCAGTTATACAAAAAATACACTACCTTATAAAGAGTGTCAAAAACCACTAGTGTGCCATGTACGGTAAATAATTTACAAGTAATGTTAGAATAAATTTAATTTATGTTAAAGTCTAAATAAAGTATATTCCAGAACAAAGTAGTAAAATTATTCGTTTTATACCTCCGTCATATTTCTTCGATATATGTATAAGGTTCGTTGCAGCATAAGTAATTTAGTAAAATTAACATTGTTGTTGCTGTCGTTCGGGAAATTGTAATAGGTCCTTGATAGGTCTCTTTGGTAACATATTACCTCGTCGTAGAAAATTAAGCTGAAACGAGGTTGCCTTGCCTTTCTTTCGACAATGTTGCCAATATTAAAATTAAATTTTTACTGCTGATGGAGGAACGTTAAAGCTGAAGTTTTTAATTTTAAATTATTAGTGGGACATTTTACGTTCGAAAGGTAAAGTTTGGTCAAGTGGCAATATCGCAGCTTGTAAATTAAATATGTTTTAATTTAAAATTTGCTTGGAAAGACAATATATTCAACACGAGGATTTGCTGCGATAAAATTATAGAATATTAAGTTATAAAAGACTGATTGATCGAATAATGATTGGGATTAATGGATTTGGCAATTGTTGCCAATTATTCGCTACATATTTCTGCCATTTGTTCTCTATATATTTGTATATAAGTATTTTGTATGTTTTAATATCTTTCTAAATTTGAATATGTTATTTCCCTCTATTTTTTGGTGAATTTATATTCTATATTGTTTATTATGTCACTGATATTGCAGTGGATATTAAATCTTACAAATAAGTTATAAGAGTACGTGACGTGAGCTTTGAATTGGGAAAGATCTCGGAGTGCGAAACCAAAATTTATTTAGAAGTTAATATTCTGTATATTTTATTTATGTGAGTATTTTCGATATTTTAATAGTTATTCTGCTATTGGGATGGAGACGAGTATAACTAATCAAAAGTCACTAACATGTTGAGTTATAAATGGTGTAACAAACCCGATTTTGTTTTATTTATCTAAAAAAATAGGTCGTATCTTCCATAATTGTTTTGATCGGTATGGCAACATATTCAGAAGACAAAACACAAGAAAAAAATTAAGTTTCAGCTGAACCATCATTGAGATGGAGGTATTTCTGGTTCCGCTATATACGGTATAACTAAATGTCAAATTACTTATTTGAATTTGAATGACACCTTATATAATGATAGGAAAACATGCTGTATGTTAGAAGTATAAACTGCTATGTTCGGTTATTTCAAAATGACAGTTGCAAAATTGTTAAATAATAACCCATCTCTGCATAATACGTTTGTGGAAAAAGACTGGATATTTTGCTATTGAAATAGAAATACATTTTTTTTTTGTAAAACACCACTGCGTTAGGATCCAACCGAGCTTGTCATCGGCTTTTTACTAGTAAATAAATTTGTCTAACCAATAAAAATACTTAATATTTTCGGGTGAATATTTCTTCTCTAAGTCAGAAACAGATCGCACAGACACTTCTATTAAAACTAGTAACATTCTGATGAGCACTCAACAGTTATAAAGTTAGTTAATTATTATTAGGAAGTAGTAAGTCATTAAAACAAATAAACAAAAAATAAGAAAAGCAGAATGTTCTAATTTTTAGTGTTTCCTTTAATATATACTAGGCACTTAGAGGAATAAATATGTATACAGGGTAATTTTTGTGCGATGTCTTCTATGGGTATTTCGAACACGACTGGAGCTAGAGAGTCGGTTAGATGGTGAAATATTGCAGTTTTGTGCGGTCAAAGAAGCATTTCGGATTTTTAAAAAGTTTATGGCTTACTAGATTTTTCGAAAAAAAAACAAATTTCGGATATTTTATAAATGTTTCTTAATTCCATTATAATCCATTTTAGACAAAAAGTTTTCAGATATAAATTGTAGATAATAATCACATTCTTAAGAAGACTGTTATCTCTTTTTTTTCTCTAAAACCTCTCATTTTTGATATCTGACAGAAACAGATGTTTTTTTTTAAATGGCACAGTTGGCCATGACTTCATAAAAATCGCTATATTTTAAGCTTTCCAGCTATATAAGCTATAATATGTTTTATTTTTTAAATTACTGAGTATCCAATTATCATCTTTCTTGACTAATTTCACTTAGTTGGCATGGTATTCTTGTTCTATTATTGCTTATAAATAATAGATAACTTGTAAAAAGACAGAGTATTTTATTAAATGGTTCTTTACAATTTCCATTAAACAAATTAAAATTTAAAAAGCAAAATAAATCCATATACTTTAAATTATTTTAATAAATGTTCAAAAAGTCCGCCATTGTTTTGAATACCTAATATGCATCTTTTTAAAACTGAATTATAAGCCTTTCTTCCAGAACGACGATCGATATTATTAAACTCTCCCGTACCGCCTTTTCAAGCGCCTATCTTGATGCATATGTTTTCTTGTAAAAATTGTTTTTCACCATACTCCTTAAACAATGCAAGTTTGTATAAGTATGATCTAAATATTTTTTTACATTTATTTCTTTATGAAGTTGGTTAGGTTAATTAATGCGCGAGTCTCTAAATTTACATTTTCTAACATGTATTGAAAAGTTTTCGTTGTCTAAAAACGTAAGTACCTAACGTTTACCCGTCAACGTTTCCTCAAAAATGTATGGCTCAAGAAGTATTGAACCATCTACGCTCTATAAGGGGGACTTTTTTGAGCTAAGACATGCTCGTTATATCTATTAAATAATCCAAAATTAGTAAATCTTGTCTCATCTGTCTAAAGCACTTTAAATTTAAACTCGCGGGCTTCTATATACATATTTCTAAACCACGTGCAGGAACTGATTACGCTTGTTGTCATCACAAATATGTAAGGTTTGAGCAACCGATAATTTATGGGGATGGTGGGTTGCATATCAACTGCAGCTTGGCGGGTTGATATTTATGCATTTTGGTCGACACACAGTAATATATTTTTTTGAGCAACTTCATTTATTCCAAGATTTTTGTTTTCGGCTTGTTATAAATTCTTCGAAATGTTCGCAATGAGGTCTGGCGTCGGTCGTAGTAGCGCCGGAAATAATATTCTGCTGCTTGCCTTGCATTTTTGTGACATACAATGAAACATTTAAGCATATCCCGTTTTTCTTTATTTGAAAAATTCATATTTACAGTTTATGTAGCGTCTGGATGAAATATTTTGTTGGATGGGGCTTAAAAAACTGCGCTTTTTATGAAGTCATGGTCAACTCTGGTTTCCATTTAAAAAAATATATATTTGTGTCATATGTCAAAAATGACAAAAGAACAGACAACACAGTCTTATTAAAGATGTGATTATCTACAACTTTTATCTGAAAACATTTTGCCTAAAATAAACTATAATTGAATTATTTTTAAATAGTCGAACTGTTTTTCAAAATATCTAGTAAGCCATAAAAATCCGACAGGCGCATATTTTTAACCTCACAAAACTACAATTCTTTCCCCATTTCACCGACTCTCTAGCTCCAGTAGTTTCCGAGACATCCATAGAGAGCATCATAGGAAACTTACCCCGTATGTGTTTGAAATTTGATTATTGTGAGAGCACAAGCTGGTAATTTTAACTTTATTTTCAATTGAGCGCCATTCTGCGGGTTTCGTCTCATTTGGATGGATTGCTTCGCTCTTCGCCGCCAACACTAGTTATCTCCTGTTTCGGAGTGTTTTCCATGAATGATTTATAAAGATGGTGGTGGCTCGACGTTTCTTCTGCTCTCGTATCTGAAAATAAAATAAACATCAAAGGATAATTTTGCACCGTTGTACATTACAAAGAAAATTGCTAATACGGAGTCGGAAAAGGGAATATTGCTGTTTGCGCAACGAGTATAAAATCTAAAGGCGGATTTACAAGCATCATTTTGCTCTCGCGTCGGGGATTGAACGCGTCCTAGCTCGTCGGTAACGAAGGCAGTATGTGTAAATGAAGTATATTTTCTGAAATTCAGTTTATGGTCTGTGTTATGTATAAAGATAAAATTATAGTTTAGTGTATATAGTAGTAAACTACAATGAAAATAATAACTAGCCCGAGTACGATAGAAAGATTTCATAATCACTCTTAAGTCTTTATATAAAAATATTGTATTTTATATGTATTGTGTATGTATAAATGTATTATGATTATAAGTCATTATGATTATTATAGAAATAAAGATGTGTAATATTGATACTAACAATTTAAGAGAAACTAAATAAAATAAACTGACTTGGTTTTACATTAGATCTCATAACTTTTTATAGTGGAAGAATAATAATTGTATTGCGAGACTTGGCATTTTTTACATTCTTTTTTTTTGGTGGGATATAGTTTACTGAAATGTACTTCTCTTTTTACAATGCCATACTCTATATAGAGCGTCGGCTACCTCTCGCATGTACTTGTGATGTGTGTCATCAGTGTTTCACAAGTACACGAGACCTACAGTTTATTGCCGAATTCGAACGGCACTATTTGAGAGGCTTTACAAGGCAAATATACTCAAGATGGTTTGCCATTGCCTTCCTTGAGGTGGCGGCTCGTTGGTCGCTCTATTTAGATAAATAAATATTTTTATTTAAATAAATAAAGCGACCGTACTGGCTGGGGATCGAATCTAGTACCTTCCGCTCCGCAGATCGACACACTAACGCTGGAGCTACGACCGGCCACAATGTACTAGTTGATACCAAATAGCTTAAGATTTTATTTATTACGTGCATAAGTTATGTACCTAGTAATTTATTATAATCTGAAAAAAAATTTAATTATCTAAGAATTAGTTACTATAAACGAAGTAATTCAAATTCATCCACAAATTGTATTTGAATTATTATTGTTTAATTTCAATTTTTTCCCAACAATATGATATAGTAACTATTAATTTTCTTGTTTATTTTCGTACCAGTTATTGCGTTTCATAAACATGAAGGTCCTAAGAGTATAATTCATCATTTGCTTTTTACTTCTTATAATTGAGTACAAGATATAATAAGATATTTTTTACAAGCATCAATCATTTAATTACTAAACAGCTTCTGTAATAATCTTTCAAAAAGTTTTGTTTTGTTTCTTTTTGTTTCCGTTATAATTATTAAATTATGTTTCAATCTGTTATAACTGGAAAATTTTTAAGTATAATTAGTAAAAATAAAATAATACTACCAAACAACTAAAATGCTCAGTGGACAAGCATTACTATATTTCCCTTCAATAAAAATTTCAGTGTTACTTACAATACAATATCTAGTAATTATTCTGGGTGTGTCTCGAAAACGGCTCACTCCTATAACTTTTTTATTTTTTTCAGATAAAAAAACGAGATTTGGTATGTTAGTATATGATGAAAATTCGGATTGATTGACTTATTCAATTCTTTTCGGTCACTTACAACTTTTGATTTTTAAATAGCACCTTCGGGATTTTTTTACTTCATTCAATATAAAATGACATTCTGAATAGAATGACATACCATATGTCAAGTGTAGAGTGGCTGTGCTGAAAATACTAAGTTTTAATCAAGGAAAACCTTGGAAAAATAGTTTTGCTCGTCTAATATAGTAGAGAAACTTATCAAACTTTTGACTTTTCCACTAATTATACTTCAAAATTTGCTAAAAATGTCATTTTGGCCTTTGATCATCCGTGAAGAGAAGTTATGGTTAGAAATCAATAGTTAATTATTTTATAACCTAAATATTAAGCTTTCTCACTGGATACCACTGACTACAGCAAGCTGTTGCTAGGATATTCTATTAATTTTAATTGTGTTTTTTAGACATTGTGAATGATCGTAAACTAAAAAGTATAAAGTGTAATTGAAACCAATAATTCATTCCGCCAATTGCGAGAAATGAATTTAGTCACGATTTGTATTATTAGGGTCTATGTCTATTTTTCGAGCTGCTTCTTTCTAGACATCGATGAGGAGTCATTTTAGCATTTTTCTTAATACATGTATTTTTATACTTCAGTATCATAGATTAAGTTGACCTAGCGATCGCTTGGCGTATTTTTTTGAGAGAATAAAATTCTACATTTTTTTTCTTAAAAACTATGCGATATCGTGTTTTTTTTTACAAGAGACAAAAATGTAGTATATACTAGGAGAACTATTTTACAAAGGAAAAATCAGTCGTCGGTGGGGTTGGAAAATAATTCTACTAAAATTTATGTAAGTGTGAGGGAAGTTTTTACCCTTCCCGGTAGTTTTTCCTGTTTTTGTAAATGTCAAATATTAAAGCGCTTAGCAAAACATAAGTCTGTTCGAAGATATACAGAGTGCTACAAATTCGAGGTACGAGCATTGGTATCTTGGAAACAGTAATAGATACGAAGATGGTTAAATTGGGACAAAGTTGCCGTTTTGGGATGTTCACCAAATTCTATCAAAAAAGTTTTAAAAATTTCTAGCTTTGCTGAGTTTTTTGGGGAAAACGGATTTTTTTGAAAATCAATTTTATTTTTTCCTGTCGTTATTTTTTACAAAATCAAAAAACTAATTACACATTCTCGTGGCCACTATATTAGGTCTATCTGACAGTAGTATTATATTTTCAAATTAGCTAATAATTTGTGAGATACAGAGGCCAACTTAATTTTTTTAAATACGGATCTGCATTTGTTATTTCAGGTTTTGTAATAACTCAGTCTCCTGAATACAATAATATGCCACACTTAATATTGAAATACAATCTAATTTGAAAATCTAAAAATACTATCCGATCAGTCCTAATAAAGTGGCTATGAGAATGTGCAATTAGATTTTTGATTTTCTAAAAAGTAACGATAGGAAAAAATAAAATTAATTTTAAAAAAATCCGTTTTTTTTTAAAAAAAATCGGCAATCCTTGAAATTTTTAAAACTTTTTCGATGGCAGCTTGGTAAGCATCCGAAAGCGTACTGTGTATGAAACATTCCTCAAAATGTTTAGTGCGCAATTTTGTATTGAAAATTATCCAAAAACATTGTAATTATTGTCTCAATAACACCCTTAATTCTTAAATAAGTATTCATGTTCAATATCTTTATTCAAGGAATATGCTGAGTTCTTGTAATTAGAATACACTTTTTATAGCCTTTAAGTAACATTTATGAGAATGTAGGTCAAAGAGTCAAATTTCTGGTCGACAATGGCTGTGCAAAACAACCGTTTGGGCTTTAATCCAGACGGTTAACTTAGAGCGTAAGATAAAGCGCCGCACAATCGCCCAAGCCTATAATAGACCATTCAAATCCAGACAATTAGGATGAACGTGCTCCGTGCCTCCGTCTCTCTCTTGCGCAAATGTAATAATTAAATAATTACTCCGCCTGTTCCGTGTTTGCCTGTCATGTTTTTGCTCTTTTGTGCCCGGACGCCATCTTGGCTATGCCCAGACTAAGAAGCCTCGAAGCGGTAGGTGGTATGTCTGGAGTTTGGTTCAGATCACGGTTCAAACAAAATTATGTTCTAAGAAAATGGTTTGTAATACTTTGTTTATTAAATATCCTATAATTAGCCTATTTAGACATCTTTAAACATTATGTTTTATAGTGAGAAACAAGTCATTAAAATTAGTATAGATATGGTCACTACATATATTGATAGGTTATTGATTAGATAATTTTTTATAGAGTTGTTGAATAGGCGCCTACATAGATACTTACTGAAATAACTGACATGGTTTTATATGAGATCTTACAACTTTTTGTAGTAGAAGATCTGCATTGGAAAACTTCTTTTAGGTTTTATGTTTATGATAGAATTATTTATTTGGTTTATTCTTTGGTTCTTACAAATATTTGTAAACACTCACTGAATAAAACATAAATTTTAGTAGATTTAATAGCAAAACCACCTTTAGCGCGTCAACAACTTTAATTAAGAATCAGTTGCAAAAGTGTCAAACGCAAAACAATTATAAAAGGTAAAGTACGTCTACTGGTTCTGCAGTTAGGAAAAGAATTTCAATAAAACGGACACAATATTGGAGTACCATCAATTTACTACAAAACACATTTAAATAAACAGCAATATATTTTATAGATCGCTCCCTATATACAAGCGACAGAGGGTTCAAGTGGAGTTGACGAGTATGTTACCGTTATGTTAAAACACACTCCGTCCTCTCATTACATTGGCTACTTCCAAATTTGTCGAATTTTTATTGGCGGGACGCGTCATCTAAGTTTTTACAAGAAATATTTTAGTCGATAAATGGTAGTGGACCGAGCTTGGAAAACAGTGCAGTCATTATCGGTAAAATAGTTGCGAGTTTTTATTGATTTTTTATTATTTTTCTTCTTAATGTTTTAATTTTTATAAAGAATATGTCTAATTTACAAGGAAAAACATTGAAAAAATAGGACTAATTGGGTAATTTTGAAATTTTTATATAAGTATGTAATTTATCTAAAATACTTATGGCACAGAAATGAAATGCCGCCTAACAAAGAATTTCGTTTTCCCCCTTAAGCCTTATAGCTACAGAACGGATCGGCATACTATAAAGAAAGGGATACTAATTGATTGTTTATTTTTTCAAAGAGGTGCCACATGAAACATTGATACACTAATATATTTTTGTAAAAAAGTTTTAAAATATGGAATATAAAATCGAATTCATACTTCGCAAATATTACTATTATAAAAAATATTTTTTTCCTGAATGAAACATGCATTTTAATCGCTGATGACGACTTTATTCCATAAAGTAAATCTAGCGTCACTGTGTTCAATTTTTCTGATGAAACTTTATACCACACATTTTTTCGCCAGTTACGTTTATTAGAACATAAACTGAATACAGTTATGCAGA
The DNA here is from genome assembly GCF_002938485.1 of Sitophilus oryzae. Classification (NCBI taxonomy): domain Eukaryota; kingdom Metazoa; phylum Arthropoda; class Insecta; order Coleoptera; family Curculionidae; genus Sitophilus; species Sitophilus oryzae. The sequence goes on from NW_022145740.1 coordinate 3,040,799, forward strand.
TGCTATAAAAATACTGTCGTTGGTCCCAACTGGGCAGAGAATGTGAATATTTTATAGTCTTGATATTCTATTTATTCGGAATGGTAAACCAAAACATCGAGATCGATATATTTTTCATTAAACAAATTGCTCGTAACAAGCTATTGTCCAATCTATACCATCGTTAAAAAGGTATCAAGTAGTGGTACGTAAACGCTTTATTGAGCCGTAAAATTCCATTATTTCGGGCTATACCCCGATTAATAAATTGTGTATCACAACACTCAAAATTGTGAAAATACAAAATGTATCTTTAACCAACTTATTAATACTATTTTAGTGATAAATATAAAATATTTTACTGTGACCTAATTGTGTAGTGAAAACTAAGTTATGTAGTAATTAGAAATATGAATATGTTTGAAAACATTCAAGCTTATTGTCAGCATTAGAAATTGTGTATCGCATTATAAAGAATTATGAATATTTAAAAATTCATCTAAATAATGTATACAAAAGCGTTATCGTTCAGTAAATAAAATTATATTATGAAAATAATGCTTGAATATATAATAAAAAGTATGACTATAAAAGCTATGATTATACCCGATGAGTCTTAAATAAATGCAAATATTTTCAAGGCTGGCAGATCTCGATAAAAGAAGCATATTTTCTCTTTCCCGTGTTTCAAATAAAACCAAAATAACTGAGATATTTTACTTTCCAGATTTGAAAAAAAAATATTTTTCGCCAAAATTCCGAGAACCACTGGATCTTTTCTGGGTTTTCTTTCTTGTAAATTGAATCTATGTTGCCATATTATAAAGATATTATGTTTTTTAACTATTAATCATCAAAAAATTCCAAAATTTCAATTTTTTGGCGAAAAAAAACTCTTACATATTTCTGGGATGGAAATATACTGTCCCTAAAAATATTTGCACTTATTTAAGACTCACCCTGTATAATAAAAAAATATTTTTTTGTAAATACTACTACGTTGAGTTCAAATGGAAACCAATTTTGTCAGTGGAATTTTACTAGTAAAATAAATTTGCCTAACCGAAAAAATGCTTAACGTTTCAGGAGGTAGATCTCCCGGTATATCTCCCACCACGGCGTTCGAAGCAAAAAAATACAAAGAAAATACACAGAGAAAAGATTTAGTCAAAACTAATTTAAAATATCAAAATACAACAATTTAAGAACACTTTAGGATTTTTAGCAGATATGTCTATTATAAATAGTTAACGTTTTACAAACTTTAACGTTTTTTTTTTTTTCATTTGAATATAATATCTACAAAATATTTCTACTATGTTATACACAAAAATTCTTAATTAATTATTCTTTCATTAATATTATGCTTAGGTGTTGTTTTAGTAAACAAGATTACATTTTCATTTTTTGTCGCAAATACGTAACAGAATTAATATATACAGATTAATTGCAATTTTAGCCAAATTTTTGGCAATATTTGAATAAGTAATTTAATGGATAAAAATATTACTTTACTTCCTTCTATAATTATTCGATTTTATGAAGGTATCTTAAAAAAACCTATAGTACTATCAATCCAATCAGCCTAATGGGATCTATCTACCTTAACTCTATTTAAAGTTAGAGGGGCATTTCGGAATTATTAAATGTTTTGATTGATGACTACGGTCTATAATTTATCATGCTTGTAAATCTTCCGATAAGTTTTCATCGAAAGTTTAATTTTATACGTAGATGAGTCTGACTGACTTGCTAAAATCTTTTCAGAAACCGAAGCTAAATAAAACGGTTTGAGATGAATATTTTTAAAATGGTAATTTTTAAATTTGATTTTCTCTCCAATTCTATTTAAAATGTATTATAAAATTATCAACCGAATTTCATTTAATTTGTGTTCATCGACATTTATATTTAACAAATCGCATTTAATACTTTCATGAGTCAATAAAAATACCAATTAAGTATTTTTTAAAATGTAATATTACCATTTGTATTAAACAATTGGACAAAGACAACATTTTCTCCTTCCATAAATTCATCCTCAGCTTCAAATATAAATTTTGTTTTCTTCTGAATATCTTTATAATGCTATCATTTAATACAATTAAATTTAAATTTCATTAGTCTAAATAGATTCCAATACTCGTATAATGTCCCATTTGCGAATGTTTGTATTTCGTACAGGTACATCTTCCTTTTTACGATTCCAATTAACAAACTAAATACAACCAGTAATAAAGTGGGTCTCAAATGAACTTAGCAAAAACTAAAGTAACGTACAACAAACTAGTGGACAGAAAAGACATTCTAATAAATAACACAACGGGAGATAGTAGAAGAATACATATATTTAGACAACTAATACACAGCTCGGGATCTCTACTACCAGAAATCAACAGATGAATTAAGTTGGTATGGAGAATTTATGGAAGAAACTCAATCATGTTCAAATCTAGAATACTACTTTATCTAAAGAAGAAAATATTCAACCAATGTGTACTACAAGTGATAACCTAGGCATTCAAAACCTGGACACTTAAAACGAACATCATAAGGAAACAGCAGATAGCACAACGCTCAATGGAACGAAATATGCTGGGAATAACCAAGAGAGACCGTAAAAGAACAGAGTGGATACGACAAAAAACACAGGTACAAAACGGTGGATGCGACAAAAAGAGACAGGTAGTCTGTATTCAAACCCCAGTTCGAACCCCAGTAGACCTAGGTAGACCAAACTTCAGATGGGACACATGATATTAGGAAATTAGCAGGGATAACTTGGGCCCACATAGCCAACAATAAACAACAATGAGCCCAACTACAAAGAAAGTATCTAAATATGTGAGGAAGACTATACCATAATAATTGGAAATTGTTGATGAGTCCCTTTTATTTTAATCTTCCAAATGTTCTCTTCGCATAAATACAGGGTGGTCCGAACTGTATTCCGGAAACTTCGGCAGTATATTCTGCAGATAAAAACAAGTAAAAAAGTTCTTATAAATGTATGTCCTAAAATGCTTATTTTCGGAAATACGGGGTGTAGAAATTTCATATTTATTTCGATTTTTTCCAAATAATTCATGAACAAACTTCAATATTTAGATGAAAATTGATGTCTAGGAGCTTTTTGACATGAGAAATTTGATTTTGATGTCAATATGACTCCTACTTGTAGAGGGTACGGACAAAAAAAATTATTACTTTTCAAAACAGTTAAAACATGTATGTGGCGCCCCCTACAAATAGAAGTCATATTGACATAAAAATCAAATTTCCCATATCAAAAAACTCCCAGACACCAATTTTCATCTAAATATAAACGTTACTTCAGAAATTATTTGCAAAAAATCGTAATAAAAATGAAACTTCTACACTCTTTATCTCCGAAACTAAGCATTTTAGGATATACATTTATACGAACTTTTTTACTTATTTTTATCTGCAGAATGTGCTGTCGGAATTTCCGGAATACATATTTGTAAATAATCCTGGTTAAATAAATATTTGGAGAAAACACAGAGAGCATTCATTTACGGGCACAACAAATTAACAATTTACTCACGTAAACCGACAAAGTAGAAAACGAACGAACCAAAATATTTCGAATGCGCGAACATTGCAGAGAAAAAAATCCAGAAATTGTCTCGAAAGCGAAACAAAGGTGTAATGCACCGGTGACCATCCCAATCCAATTTTGTCAGCCAAATGCGAATCTTTTGTCGTCGCGGGTTTTGTGAGCGTCCGAGCTTCGAAAATCGTCCCGTTGCAACTGCAATTATTCAGATGGGGTCGGTAGTCGGTACATTGTTACCTGGGACACGTTAAATGCGAATTCAAAACCGAAGTTTTGGACAGTGTGAGTGAGGGCTCGGACCCTGGGGTCGACAAGGACTTGTAATTTTCGAATTGATGAATGTAATTTCGGTTATATTAACCGAACATCATAAATTTTGTTATTACAGCTCATGTCAATAATAAATAGTAACAGCCGTGGATGCTAACAACATTGCTTGTATGAGAATATTAGATCTCAATTAGACCAATATTTTTTTAATAAAAAATAAAAATACTAAATACAGACTTTATTCGTCTAAAGTTAAGATGTTTTAAATATATATCTTTTGAAAACAATAATATGGTTCTCAAAAAATAGTGGTTGAAAGAGAACAAGTAGGGACAGGAACAAAAATAAAAAAACTATTATAAAGCTAATTATAAAATGCGTTTCATAACTGACTTAATTGTGCAAATCTTAGATTATATTTTTGTATTTGTAAATGTTTGACTAATCTTTATATTTCTTTATTCCAGGTAAGTCTTCTGGATCTTGAAACCAAAGAAATATGTAACTGGGTATGTTATTGCATGTATATTTTCATTCATTTTTATATAGTCATAATAATTTGATATTGTAATACATTTGGATAAAATAAACGGCAATTAACACAGAACAAATAAACATAGAAATACTAAAAATTAACTTTATACAAAATTGTTTTGTTTTTCCGTCGTAGGACATGAAATTTAAAAAAAATCGCTTTTTGGAAGAAATCCTAAGAAGCGATATTCTGATCTGAATGAGATTGGAGGTATCTGTATATTTTGGTACCACGAGTACAGCGAGATGGAGGTGGAGGAGCAACGAGCCTGAGGTCCACGTAAAAGTCCACGTAAAACAGGTAAGAACATGCAAAATTAGCTAATAAACAGGAATAAACAGGTTTAAACAAGAAAATGTCGCTTTAAGACAGAATACATCCGCTAAAATTCTTAAAATAACAGGTTTGTTTGTTCTTGTTTAAACCGATTTATTTATACTTTAAAGCGGTTGTTTCTTGTTTAACCCTGTTTATTCTTGTTTATTAGCTTATTTTAAATGTTATCACCTGTTTTACGTCACTTCTGGCTAGTTGCTCCTCCACCTCCACTGATGCAGAAACTCATACTCTACTTAAGCGCCTTAACATTTGACTTTCACAAAAAAATCAGAAAGGGTACAATGAAGGGTAAAAATTACCCTAACCACTACATGTATTCTAGTAGAAATGTTTCGCAACTTTTGTTCAAAAAAAAACGCTACCCTGGCAAAAACGGACACTTGAAAAAATGATTTTCCGAACATGATCCACAAAAAAATTGTATTGTCACATCAGGGTTAATATATATTATCACGAATAATTTTTGACAATAAGCTTCATAAATTTTAAATTAAAAATCGTTCTGGTTTATTCTTCCTCACGGTCAACCAATGCACTTTTGCATAGATTGTGTCGAACTAACTTATTTTCATTTCAAAAATACATAGTAGTTCTATATCTACGGAATATTGGAACACTCTATAAATATATTTTGCGTTAGTTTGGTATACAAATAAGTGAATTAATATATTTTATATGGGCTCTTAAATATGACTGAATTTTGCATTTGGAATGCAGATATTATATTTTTATTGACATTGTTGATCTGTTTGTTAATTTAATAAAAGTAATATATACTGTAAAATGCATTTGAAGGAATTAAGCTTACTTAATTTTTTTGTATATTATCAATAAATGTAGAACAGCAGAGGCAAAACAGTTCTTTTCTTCATGAATGTTTAAACTGTTTGTTAGAACAGAAACCCAAATTATCTTTTTAATAAACACAATATTATTTAATTTTGTAATTAAAAACTTAATTTATTTAACGGTACCTTTCCTTAAAGAAACTATGAAGAATTAATACTTCGGTCCTATAAACCAACATTGTATTTCTTTTCTATCTCATATCCCTATTGACCTCATTATTATTGAGAACATTCTATTAATAGATTTAATAGAAAATAAGTAATTAATTGGTAAAGTCAAGCGTTTGGACACATTCTAGCAAAAAAGTTATAATTAAAACATTATTTTTAAAGGCAATGCATATATTTACATATATATTTATACTTTAATAAAAATTGTTTCTTTTGATAAACTACAAGTTTGTATATTTTAATAGTCATAGTTTATTGATGCAAAAAGCCATCAATTTATTCATTGTCTATTTAAATTTCTTATAAAAAATTAAATCTATTTTTCTTATTGAGTCTGAATTTTGTCCAATGACAGTATATTAATTTTATTAATTTATTATCAAATAAAATTAATTAATTACATAACATTTTTCTCAAATAATTAAAATTAAATTTTCTTTGCACTGCAAGAAAATCTACAAAATCAAATAGTTATTTTTTGTAAACACTTCTGCGTTAAACCTAAACGGACACTGCTTGTCCGTTAACATTTTTTAACATTTTAACATTTTTTATCAAAATTATTGGTGATACTTTTCAATTAATAGAAAAAGTTAATAAATTTTTAACATTTTTTTTATTAATTTTAATTGAAAACGGCATTGCCCCTTGTGAAATTGTGAAAAGAAGCTAAATATTTTATTCACATTTAAAAATGTCTGCATCAGATACAGAATGGGTAGCTAAAAATGTTTTAGTATGAATCGACAATCCATCGAGCGACGTAGATCAGCCTGACTGTGACTAAATGAGCATAAAGGTGTTTTAAATCCCTCCAATGATCAGTGTGCGTCAACCTTTCTATATTTCATATCAATGAAACTTTTAGTTACGTAATCGAGGGCGCGATTTTTAAATTCATTGCTGCCAACCATGAATATATTCGGTTCCGTGCTAACTAACTGGAATTTAAATTTCGCGCTGGGGATTCAGGTGGTACCTCTGCAGTGGAAAATATCAAGTTGCCGCATTTATTTATTTATTTACTGACAATGCCATTCATTTTGATTCTAGTTTTGTATTACGAATTTTTGGTTTAAATAAATAGTGTTGAACATTGTTCTTTTTAGAATTTCTTTTAGTGCGAAGTATAAAAGTTAGCTTAATAGCAGTAAAAAACTAATCGCAACTTTATTAGAATATTTTGAACGGGAAAGCGGTCGTAATGGCCCTTTATGTCCTTTAAGTGCTGCTGTTAAGAAGTTGAGTTTCGTTGATAAAAATAATAACTGTTTATATATTTATCATTAATGAATTTTTGTTTCCTGAAATATTTTGAAAATATATAAAAGGGGGCAACGCTCTGTCGGTCAAGCTTAATCACGTGACTAATAGTTTATTTGACATGAACTTTAGTTTGTATTGAGACATCACATGAAAACAGTTTTAATCAAAAAATTTTTTGACTAAGATTTTTTTGCTTATTTACCCTAGATAAAAGCGACGTATATCAGCGTGACTGTAACTAAATTAGCCTAAAAGTGTTTCAAGCCCCTCGACTGATCACTGTGCTTCAACCTATTTAGTTTGCATTGAGGCATCACATGAAAATAGTTTAAATCAAAAATCTTTTTGGCTAAATTTGTTTTGCATATTTACCCCAGATAAAAGCTTTTCTAATGTAAAAAAATTACGTGTTACCCTTTTATTTTAGAGCTGGTAATTATGTCGACTAATTGATTTATAAAACAAAAAACCCACGCATACAAATTCAAATAATTACCGAAGATTTATTTAAACTAATACCGTATTAATTTTCTATGTAATAATTCATTTAGTTTAATTGAAATAGTCCGAAAGATAAAAGGTCGGCCCTAATGCGGACCTATATATGTGTGTAGCAAATAATGATATTTCAATTAATAAATCTAGTAGGTTTTATGCATTATGTTTCATAACCGGATAAATAATTCTGATTTAGCTCTAACGATTTTATCCTATTATGGATCGCGTTATTTATTTATATGTTTAAATTGAGTGTGTTATGCGACATTTTACATATTAATTGTGATTAATAACCAGCTCTGGGTTTCGTGGACCGGTTCGGCATTAAACTAATTCATTACCAATTTGATCTTGTTAAAATGATATGCTCGATATTGCCATTTCATAATGCTCTATAATCAAATGAAATATAAACTCATAATCCCGGACAGTAAGGATTTTGAATTTTAATTTTTGAGTATTTTTGCTTTATTTTTTAAACACTTTATGTCGTTTACCATATTTATACATCATATATTACATGTTTATGGTTTTTTATCCTATCATCATCATTTTCAGCTTATTCAACCATTTCCAATTATGATGCAGCCTTCCTCAGATATTTAGATACTCTTTTTTTAGTTGAGTCTATTGTTTTGGAGCTTAAGAATTGTTCTTTGTCACTAAAATCAAGAAGTGGCAAAATATATTCAAATAAAACGCGATAGGAATAATGTATGTGGTTTCTTACATTTTTTGTTGCATAAAAATAACAAAGGATTGTCTTAATTTTCCAAACCATTATTTTTATCTCTTTTCTCAGCTACTCTTCTTCTTCCTGTGCCTTGTGCTTAGTCGCACGTTGGCGATTGTCTGTACTCTTCATACAATGTGTAGAGTGCCGTTTCCGGCTCTTCGAAATATGGTGGCTACGTCGCTGATATTACACCAATCCCGTATGTTTCTTAGCCAGGAATCTTGTTTTCTTCCTGGGCCTCGTTGTCCTTTTATTTTTCCTTGTAGAATCAACTTAGGAATGTAATATTTGTCTCCTCTAAGGATATGGTCAAGGTATGAAACTTTTCATTGTTTAACTATATTAAGTATTTCTCGTTCGTAACCTGCAGTTCTTAAAACTTCTTCGTTGGTGGCATGTGCGGTCCATGGTACACGTAAAAGTCTCCGGAGAGTCCACATCTCGAAAGCCTCGATGCGGTTCAGGGTTCTAACCTTGAGAGACCACGTTTCTGCGCCGTATAGTAAGATGGGCATATGTAGCATTTTACTACCCGTAGTCTAAGTGCTAGCGGGAGACTGCGTGCTAATAGGAAGTCTTTGGTTTGGTTTGATTTTGCATAATTCGTTCTAAGTTTAACTTCCTCATCGCAGTCCCATCGTTCATTGATCATAGCACCTAGATATTTAAATCGTGGTACTCGCTCTATAATATTTCCATCCACCGTCAATGCGGTGTTGATTATAGGCTGGCGTCCTATTACCATAAGTTTGGTCTTGGTAGCGTTGCTTTTAAGTCCGAGACGATTTCCTATGTCCTCTATCTGATTTATTATTTGCTGGAGATCCTCTAAAGTTGGTGCTAGGATTGCCGTAACATCTGCATATCTTATATTGTTAATTGGAACTCTCTTAATTCCTCCACTTTCTCTTTCCAGGGCCATTTGAAATATCTTTCCGACGTATATATTAAAAAGTATTGGTGACAGTATACAGCCCGGGCGGACTCCTTTACACACATTGAAGGTGTCTGTGGATACATTTTTGTTGACTCTTATCTCCGCGGTTTGGTTCCAATATAGTTCCTGTCTTTAGCGTCTATTCCTATCTCGAGCAGTTTGTTTAGGAGAATATCGTGTTTAACGTTGTCGAAAGCCTTCTGATAATATATGAAGCACACAAAGACATCTTGGCGTTGATCATAACATTTTTGGATCAGTAGCTTGATTGAAAGCAAAACCTCTCTCGTATCCAGCCCCTTGATGACGCCGAACTGTGTCTCTCCGCTTTTTTTTCACATTTCGAGTATATACGAGCATGCATGACTCGAAGAAAAAGTTTCAGAGCATGACCCATTAGACTTATAAGTCTGTAGTCACTACAGTCGTTTGGATATGCCTTTTTGGGAATTGTTATGAAAGTTGATTTTAGCCAGTCGTTTGGAATTATTTATTAATTACCCGTATCGTATATTCGATTGAACAGATATGTGAGATGCTTTGAGTCAAATATAAGAACTTTTGCATGCACGTTGTCATGACCGGGGCTTTTTCGATTTTTCATTGCTTTCATAGCATGCTGAACTTCAGATTCAAGAATTTCCGGGCCCGACCAGTCTTCACAATTGAGAAGTTGTCTGTCTTCTCTTTCTCAGCTACTATTATCAGTTAATTTTGCAGATCATCTTGTACGTCAAATCATTATTTGTGTAAATATTTTTGTCTACCAGCCAAATGCAACATATTTAAAATCCATTTGTAACATGTTCGTAAGATAACAAACGTGCTAATTCCCTAAATCGTACTGGTATGAGTTGTGCCAACTTGAGTAAAAATAGCAGAATAAATGATTTACCAGTCTTTTTAGAACTGGAAAAAAAATATCCAAAAAAATTAGGGTAAAATAAAACACTAATTCAACACAATATACCAAAACACTTTCCTTTTGCACTGGACGCACGTTTCGCAAATCATCTGCTAGCATCATCAGCAGATGATTGACATATTAACAGTTTTAATCATCTGCTAATAATGCTAATGAAGTTAGCGAAACGCGCGTCCAGTGCAAAAGTAAAGTGTTTTGGTGTATTGTGGTGAATTAGTGTTTTATTTTGCTGTTTAACGCCAAAAGTTCCAACCCTCAACTGTAATGGAATACAGGGCATTTAAACACGATCCACAATAAAAACTAAACAAGACAATTTAAAAAAATACAATTTTAAAGAAACTGACAGAGATCACAATGACAATGACCTAACAATTAACGCTTATTTCTGACTCCGTAAAATATTCTCAACAAATTGGTTTAATATTTACCCGTTATATTTTCCGCGATTCACAAAGTTTTTAAAGCTAAAGCTAATTACCCAGTGGCAGATTGAATATTACTCTACACATGATCTATAATGTCGCCGACATATTAATCAACGTGCCCTAATTAAATCATTTAATTAATATTTTCTGTACGAGTAACATTAACTCTAGGAAAAGCGTAAAATCCATTACTTAGGTAAAATTTGGAACATATAAGTGCGATAAAGAGCGAATCCGTGACCTGCATTTGCTCTAGATAATAATCAGCCGCGTTGTGTGTGTGGGGAGGCTTGTGCTTTATGTTTGTTTATTGTTGTGCTTTAGCTTCTAAAATTAAATGTATATGCTTTTAAAAAGATTTGAAAATTATTTTAGTCGCCCCTACCTGTGAATAATTCTACCGCCTTTTGGTTAATAACTGGATTTCAGTTATATACATTTGTTAAGAAGAAATGATCTTCCTTACAATCCACGGAAATTATTTGCGTTCACAATAACTGTTAGAATAAGAAATGATTGTGGTAATGAGGAAAAAAAGATTACGTACCTTTTAAATTTAGGAAAACATTTGAAAAAAGAATACATGTCATAATAAGATTAAAATATATGGAATAAAAGTAGATTCAACTTAAGATTTGTAATTACTTGCAAATGCAATTCAAAAAACCAGGAGAATGTCTCGCTATTCAAACATCCGATATATAAACAGGGTGAGTCTTAAATAAGTGCAAATATTTTCAGGGCTGGTAGATCTCGATAAAAGAAACATATTTTCCGTTTGCCGTTTTTTCAAATAAATCTAAAATAACCGAGATATTTCATTTTGAATTCAAATATTCAAAAAAAAATTCATCAATTCAAAAAAAAAGATGTTTTGCTAACATTTTGAGAACCACTGGATCTTTTCTGGATTTTCTCTCTTGTAAATAATGTTAATACTAACTACCTTATTAGCCATATTATCAATAAAATATATTTTTTAACTAAAAACTAAAAAAAAAATACAAAACATTTTCAGAAAATTCCTCATAATCGTGATTCTGGCGTCGAAATACACAACCCCTAAAAATATTTGCATTTATTTAAGACTCACCCTGTATAACCACACAAACCTCACAATCTTTTTAAATTATTTATTTTAAAAAATATTTTTTTTAAGTAATGCGACGACATGTTTCGGGATTAATTATATCCCATTCTTAGGCCTCATGCCTCATGCAGACATGTGAAAAAAAAAAGATTTAATGATGATGTCGAATTATTGAAGAAGATTTTATTAGCAAATGCAAAAGATTTGTTTACTATCTGGCTGATAACAATTACAACAAATGCAGTTTTTTTTAATGAATACAATCTTAATGACTTATTGGTTCAGATTTGGTGTAGCTTTTGGCGTGACTTTGTGTCTTTGGGATGCTAGAAATTAAGAAACAGATGTATAAATATTTTTAAACTGTAGTCATAGTTATAAATTTTAAATCGTTTTTCTGTATTATTTTTGCTCTTTGCTTCTGACAACGGGTGAGATATATCTTCTGAAACATTACGCATTTCTTGTTTGTCAAGCAAATTTGTTGACAAGTAAAAATTTACTGAAAAACTGATTTTCTTTTGGATTCTACGCGGTGGCATTTAAAAAAAATACTTTATTGTTTGTTAGATTTCTACTCCAGTGGCGAAATAGGTACTTAGTTTTTTTAAGAAATCCTTTTATTGTCAGAGAGATCAAGATATTTGGTCATAAACTAAAAATCTTCTGGCATTTGAAAAAAAAACATATTGTCAAAAAATAGTAGTACTTTTACTGCTAAGCTATAAATTATATTGAATTTTACAGGATAGACTCTACCAGTGGCGGTTCCTCAATAAGTGCAAATGTGTACATGAATCCCTAAATTTAATACCATTTCTTTAAGAAAAAGAAACACAATTTTAGTAATTCAGTAACGATTCATCATTAGACTTTTTACAATCAGATTTATTCAATATCCGTCAAACACATTATCTTTGAATGCCCAAAGTACGCGTTAAAACGAAGACAACACGGTATCGTGGATAACCCAGAGGTAGCCCTTTCCTTCCAAAACAACAAGGCTAAGTTGGATTATATAAAGAACATCGACATATATAAACATATATAAACATTTACGGAGAACGTTTAGTTTAGACAAAAATATATAAAAACGCTAAAAGACTCTATAGTCGATGCGTCTTTAACACATATCTCTCTCTCTCTCTCTCAGATTTATTCACCGCATTGCCTGATTGCTTCGTTCACTATTCTTCAGAATATCAGATCTAAATGGTCAGTAACGACAGATAGTCCAATATTCCGCGCGACTATACAGCGATGTTCGATGAATTAGGCTGCTTTGTTTATGTACAAAAGACTGTTTAAAAAAATAGGCTATTTTTTTTCTCAGTTATCTCGAAAATGTTCTTGGAAATGTCGAAAAAATAAAGTCTATAAAAGTTTGAGCTCTTAATATTAATATTAAAAGATGGCTACATCGGAAATTTCCAGTTTGCATTTCATTATCATGGGAAATTTGTTTTACAAATTTGGAATTTTTTTACTTTTTAACAAATTTTCGGGGGATGCTTAGTTGGGACGTAACATATTCTTGTAGAGAATTGAACGCTCTACAAAAAAAGTATCGTATAATTTTTTGATATATTTATTGGTTCTTAAGTTATTTAATGTTAAATCTGGATTGATCATAAATTTTAATATTTTTTCAATTTTTTGACGCAACTGTAAACTTTTTGGGAAATTTTCATAGGGCATTTTTATTTTCAATTATATGAAAAATTCAAAATTTAAAATTTCATAGAGCTTTTCATTCTTTATAAGGTATCTCTATAAAAGTTCATGATATTTTGAATAGGTCCTAAGTTATTTGCATTAAACTATTTTTTTTCCAAGATTCGTAATTCTGTTGTTTAAAAATTATAAAAAAATGTTAATCAAATGAAAAATTGAAATTTGCGTTTTTTTCTTGTTATTTCCAACATTTACGATATAATTAAGAAAAAAACAATCCATTTTATTTATTGATTGTTTTAATGTATATCAATAAATATACTCATCCAGGTATACGAGATGGAATCTTATTGAAAATAAGTCAATTTATTGTATATGGTGTGTAGGCCTGAATGTATGTCACAATAATGGCTAATCATTATTTTGAGGTTTCAATTTGTTTAAATATTTAAAATTACAAGGGCTCTTCCAACATCAACTGAACTAGACAATATATATGATACAGGCAGGCTAGCATCAAAAGGCGATAGCCAATATTGTAAATTCTAAAACTTCTTGTAAATTTATTACACGAATTAATCATGAATGGCCTAGCATGTATAATGTAGAGTAAATGGGAGGGGGGTTAATCACTGCGATCTTACAGATCTATTGTGTCCCCCTTGCTTGAGTTATGACTCTTTATACATACTGGGTTTTGACAAAAACCAGTATCTGGGACAGTTTTATAGAGGTTAATTCTCCATCTCCAATATCAGTTGTACTAAAATTTAAGGTACGAATGGTTGGGTCGGGGCACTCAGATAAGGTGCTCTGGTGTTTCCTCATTTTTCCAACAGAATCTGCATTCGCCGTTTTTCCTTGACTTAAACACTTTACTTCTCTCTACTCTCTACTGCTTAACTGAGGTGTTCATTAAGGGGAATGTTCATTAATGAAAATCCTCCAAAAACAGTACATTTTTACATTGAAAAATATGTCTATGTCACAAATAACAGAGTCAAAAATTGTAAATTCTTAACATAAAGAAAAGCCAAAAAAAAATAACGGGAATCAATTGACATAATTTGGCAAATTTTTTTTATCGGTAATTTGTTTTAACATCAGTACTATTCACTAATTCTAAAATCTTCTAACACAGTATTGCTATCTATTTCAATTATTGATGACCACTACCTAGAAATAGATCTACATGTGTCGATGATGCCAAAATCATAATCCATCGATAAATCTATTTAATACATTATACCAAATTAACACTCCAGTATTCGCGTGGAGTAGTTTCATACCCTACACAAAATTTTACTTAGATATCTTACTGAGGTAATTCTTAATGAGGTGTATTCTTGTAGGTATGTTCTAGAAAATAGTCGGGAATCGTGTGATCAATATTTAGAATTTAGAATGTGTGCGAAGGGGGTTAATCACTGCGACCTACAGATCTATTGTGTCCCCCTTTCTTGAGTAATAACTCAACATACAGTCCCAGGGCTTTGACAAAAGCCAGTATCTGGGACGGTTTTATAGAAGGTAATTCTCTATCTCCAATATCAGTTGTACCAAAGTTTATGGCACGAATAGTTGTCCTCTCGGCGCAGTCAGTGATGAGGTGTTCTGGTGTTTCCCCATTTTCCTCACAGAATCTGCATTTGCCGTTTTTCCATAGCTTAAATCTACTGAGGTGTTCAATGAGGAGACAGTGTCCTCTTAAAAACCCCGTGAAAATCCGAAGATTGTTTTTACTTAAATCAAGGTAAGTCTTTGATTTTTCTAGGACGTAAGTTTGTAATGGCCTAGCATGCACATGTACTCATTATATTAGCATCCCGCGATTGGAATTATCACCGCGTATGTTGGGTTTTCTCATTTCACGAACTACAAATATGACATTAGCGTGTAATAAATATTTAAAGACATTAAATTCTAGGAGACAGGGTTTTTATTTTTTATTTTTTTATTAAAATAAAATCCTTCACTTTACAGCTTTAGATTGACGATTTGGTTACCCAAAATGAGTTATTTTTAGGCGTAGTCACCAATATTGAACCTCGCACAACCACTGAAGTCTACATTAATATACCTCACAGCAGATTTGGAATACCCTTCAGAATATCAATTCGAATATTCATGCTTTTCGGAAAATGAAACTCTAATAAAGTACATCAAAGTCTGCGCGTTTTCTTTCTCTCGCACAAAACCTTCAAAGCTAATCGCCGAATCTAATTAAGCGACGACGTATCAGATCGAATGGCACTCTCTGCATGTGAGTGATATTGTCTGCGACGTGCTAATCAACGTTCCGAAATTAAATTATTTAATTAATATTACCTGTACGAGTAATATTAACTCTCGGGGAAGCGGAAAATCCATTACTCAGGTAGAATGGGAGCATATAAGAGCGATAAGGAGCGGAGATGCCCGGATCTGCATTCGCCTTAGATAATATTCAGCCGCGTCGCGGGAAGGCTTTACTTTGTGTTTGTTCGCCGTTGTGTAGCGTGCCGAAATTACGCTCGGAGATGAAAAAGCGCGGGGCCTCCTCTGCTAAACGATAATCTGCATATTTATGCGCAGGTATTAAGTCACGGGATAAATCTCGATGCGAAATGCGACTCCTGTCGGAAGCACCGGATCATTATCTGCTAATTACGAGTTAAAAACCATCTCACTGGAAAATTGTAAAATGGCTTTTGAAACTGAAATATGTACTTTGATTTCGCATTTGATTCAATGCTAATATTTAGAGGATTTTGGGGAGTTTAACAATAAGCTCGAAAATATGTATTTATTGAAGTGAAATTTCGTTACGCGCACTATATAGAACTGTATTCTGTATTACTAATCCAGTAAATGATGGAGATAAATAATTGTGATTGTTTAAAATTTTATTTTAAGATGAAACTTTTGTTAACAACATTTAGATGACTATTCTGATTTCAGTGCCCTGTTAGTAGACCCACTATATCTTTGTCTTTTTGTCTTTGTTTATTAGGTCTGCCGTAAATTTTAGCGAAGGTTCTACTATAAACTTTTTCGCCTGTCTCTGCCTTTGTGAGTTTCTTTACCATTCTCGAGATTTGTTGGCCACCCATCGTTCCGTAGCCATTCTCTTGACTGCTTTTGCAACGCCGCGGAAGGGTTCTGGACGTATGAATGTCATTGATGAGCCTTGCTTGGCTATTTCATCTGCCTTTTCGTTACCTTTGTGACTCTCATGTCTTGGTACCCTGGCTAACTTAACAATGCTATGGCCACCTAAAGTATTTAGAGCACAATCTGACATTAGTCTAGAATTAACCTCCGTGGAACCGAGTGCTTATATAAGAGCTGCTTAATTTTCTGTGAAGGTGGCCACCGAACGATGTGTTTGCTACTTCATCATTACTTCTACACAATAGTGGATTGCCATGATTTCTGCCTGGAAAATTGTGAAATCCTTAGATAGGCTTACGTGGAAAGATATTCCTTCGACTGTATACCAGGTTGCCAGTGTTGTCTTAGGTAAAAAAACAAAGCTAGATACTCCATATATTAATGTATATAATGTATGTATTAATGTATACATAATTAAATAAATTTGAAACCTCAAAATTTTACGAAAAAGAGAACGATTTATCAGCTCGTAAATTACGCGTTTACATAGTGATTTTCCACCGTAAATTCGCTTCATTTCCAGATATTTTATAACCGAAATTTCGTTAAATTCAACAATAAACTGAACAAAATGCCCGCTGCTCAACGTAAAATTCTGGCCGACAAACTTGCTTAGTGCAGCTTACGTATCTACATATTACGAAGTTATTTGCATTTCCTAAACCCGCGCCAATTGCATATGTTACACTCATACGAGTTGCTTGTGTGTTGAACATATTTTTCGAATGTTTTTACGTTATCGCGACAAAGTTTAGACACATTACAAAAATTTCGTTTAGCAGGTTTCTTCATTTGTGAGCAGTTTTGTGGTTATAAAATTATAATTTCGCAAAACCGAAGTACGTTAGTTTGAGTGTGATTAGTCTAGTTTTTGTTAAGATGTTTTTGACGCTAGTTCCAGAAATAAAAATAGTTATAATATTTTATACCGTCTAGCAATTTGCCTGCCCTTTTCTGATGCTACTTTTATAATGGAATCATCAAGAGAGTAGTATCATTCCTCAATATTCTTTGCATTTAGGCATGCTTTGTCTCTGAATATGGTGTTTGTTCGGTGACATCATATTTTTACTATTTCTATTTTTGTTGTTTGAGAATGGTACGACCGAGAACATAATTAAAATGTCGTTTATATCGGTTCGTATAAAAACTACAGGGAAAAGTTTGTGAATTTGTGTCACACTGTTACTAAACAATATTAAAAAACAAAACCTATATGCTCCATGTGCGCCTTAATTTTTTCTCTACATAGTTATTAGTGTTGGGAATAGTCGGATGAATTCAATCCTCGAGGATTCCAATAATCGGATGATCATCCGAGGAATCCTCGGTCATAAAATTTTCTCTGTATAATATCTCGATCGAAACTTGCTATTTTTAACACACTGTTGCCATGTACTTGAATGACTTAAATAATATTGTAATAAAAAAAATAAATACTAATTATTTTAAACACTTTTTTAATAATTTTTAATATGTTCGTGTATAATTTCATGTGGAAAATAAAATTTTCATAGGTTTTACTTTAAATTGTGCTGATTTTGTTTCTTTAACTCCGACTTTGAGGCTAATCTGGCAACCTTTCAGCACACTTTCAGGCCAAATGAAACCAAGTAATTCTAGGAAATACGTGCGGCTTTTTAAAAAGGGCTCGTTATTTATTGTTTATTTGTCGGCGGTCGGTCATTGAGATAAAAAATATATTTTGTTTTACTTTTTAATAGCGTACTTTTACCGAAAATAAACTGTAGTACCTAATAAGTTGTAGTAGTATTGTGTTAATGTGCATATTTTAAGTTTTTGTGCGACATAATATCCAGTTTTAAAATTGAATTTATCAATTGTATTGTTTGGACACAGCTTAACTAATAATCGAAAAAAAATTGTCAACAACGATTGTTTCGGATTTTCAACCTCTTTCTCTTGTGAAACTCATAATGATAAAATATTACTTAAGGCCCAGCTTAAGGCTTAAAAATAGTCAGATGTCGCTTTAAAAACTGTTTGAAAAAAAAATAAAATAAAATATCCAGCAACATTGTTATTCTTCTTGTTGGCAAATTCCGCAAATCATTCACTTTATATCTACGTTCCATCACACTAAATTTCGATTATACTTTCATCAGAATATAGTCTCCCAACGTACAACTACAAGCAATGTTTTTTTTACAAGGAAACACGTAAATTGAAAATTAAAAATGCAAATAAAGCAAAATCCACAAAGCCTTAACCCAAATAAACAACTGTGGTTTTACCAAATGGAATTTTGAAAGTCGAAAACTGACGTATTATGAATTTTCAAATGTTTCAATTCTGAATTATTACACAGAAAAAACAACATTTTTGAGAAAAAATCTTTATAATTTAAATAAATATTATAATTAATATATTCCCTCTAAACAAAACAGAACAAAACGAAAATAAGTAATGTATTTCTGTTCAAAAATGCAGGTTACTACTCTGAAAACCGACTATTATTGCAAGCGATATGCGAGCAAGTGATTAAATGGTTATCCTCTGTCCTCTATATAAAAGGTTTCAGCATAAATCGTAAAATCGCCTGTATCGTCGCGAGCAGCGAGGACGGTACGCCACACCCGATGTTAGTTGCGAGCCGAATGCTCGGGGATCGACAAAAAAAGGTTTCAGCATAAATCGTAAAATCGCCTGTATCGTCGCGTGCAGCGAGAACGGTACACCACACCCGATGTTAGTTGCGTGCCGAGTAATCCTCAAGGATCGACAAAAATACTCGAGACATACCGATATGAATACTCGGATGACCGAGTATTTTTCACTCGAGTGATCCCATCACTAATAGTTATATATAATTAGAACGTCAAAATGTACCTAAAAAGAAAACGATTTTTCAGCTCGTAAAATACACGTTTATATCGTGATTTTCCACCGTAAATTCACTTCATTTTCAGACATTTTATAACCGAAATTTCGTTAAATTAAACAATAAACTGCACCGTACAAAACCAGAAAATGGGGCAAAAACAAAATGCCCGCTGCTCAACGTTAAATTCTGGCCGACAAACTTGCTTAGCGCAGATTACGTATTTACATATTACGAAGTTATTTGCATTTCCTGAATTCGCGCCGATGTTTTATGCAATGTTACACTCATACGATTCGCTTTTGTGCTGCACATATTTTTAGAATGTTTTTACGTTATCGCAGCCAAGTTTGGGCACATGACAAAAATTTCGTTTAGCAAGTTATTTTTTTTTGTGAACAGCTACATATTTGTAATATTTCAGTTTCATACAACTGAAATATGTTAGTTCAAGTGTAGCTTTCCGGCTTCTTTTTGTCAAAACTCCTCTTAAGCTATTTTTCCTGTCCTTTTCTGATGTTAATTTCATATATGAAATCGTCAAAAGTGTGACAGTATCTTCAAGCTCATGCATCATTGGATTTTACAATTTGATCTAATGTCGGGATGAACCCCTTAGAATAGAATATAGTGTTTGTTCGATGACATAAATGTTTTTACTATTGCTATTTTAGTTGCTTGAGAATAGTTCGATGGAAAACATAAATACCTGTGCCATGTAAGTCGGTTTTCTATCATATAAAATGCCAATAAATTCCCCATTTTTTCTGTCAAAAACTGTTGGAAACGGCAGACAGAAGTTTAAGAAATTAATGTAGTCACACTATTACTAAATAGTACTAAACAAAACCTAGATGCTATATTCATAGTTCGCCGCTCTTTTTGCGCTAGATAATTATTATAACCTCAAAATTTCACCAAAAGAGAACGATTTTTCAGCTCGTAAATTACACTTTGACATCGCGATTTTCCACCGTAAATTTACTTCATTTTCAGACATTTTATAACCGAAATTTCGTTAAATTACACAATAAACTGCACCGTACAAAAACAGAAAATGGGGCGAAACAAAATGTCTGCTGCTCAACGTAAAATGCTGGCCGACAAACTTGTATAGCGCAGATTACTAATTTACATATTACGAAGTTATTTGCATTTCCTAAATCCGCGCCGATGTTTTATGCAATGTTACACTTATACGATTCGCTTTTGTGCTGCACATATTTTTCGAATGTTTTTACATTATCGCGGCCAAGTTTGATGACGGCCATGACAAAAATTTTGTTTAGCAACTTATTTATTTTGTGAACATCTACGTTGTTGTAATATTTCAGTTTCATATAACCGAAATACATTAATTCAAGTGTAACTTTCGGGCTTCTTTTTGTCAAGACCCTTCTTAAGCTATTTTTCCTGTCCTTTTCTGATGCTACTTTCATATATGAAATCGTCAAGCCTGTGACAGTATCTTCCTCAAGCTGACGCACCACTGGATTTCACAATTTGATATAATGTCGGGATGACCTCCTTAGAATACATAACGCTACTGATAACCATCTTAATATTCGGCATTAAGACATACTTGGTAACTGGGTATAGTGTTTGTTCAATGACATAAATGTTTTTACTTTTGCTATTTTTGTTGCTTGAGAATAGTTGGACGGAAAATATAAATACCTGTGTAAGTCGGTTTTCTATCATGTAAAATGCCAATAAATTCCCCATTTCTTCTGACAAGAACAATTAGAAACGGCAGAGAGAAGTTTATGAAATTAATGTAGTCACACTGTTACGAAATAGTATTAAAAATAAAATCTTGATGCACCATATATTATTAGTGCGCCCCACTTTTTACGTTAGATAATTTTATTAAAACCTCAAAATTTCGCTAAAAAGAGAACGATTTTTCAGCTCGTAAATTACACGTTTACATCGTGATTTTCCACCGTAAATTCACTCCATTTTCAGACATTTTATAACCGAAATTTCGTTAAATTAAACAATAAACTGCACCGTACAAAAACAGAAAATGAGGCGAGACAAAATGCCCGCTGCTCAACGTAAAATGCTGGCCGACAAACTTGCCTACGTATTTTAAGCTTACGTATTTACATATTACGAAGTTATTTGCATTTCCTAAATCCGCACCGATGTTTTATGCAACGTTACACTCATACGATTCGCTTTTGTTGAACATATTTTTCCAACATTTTTACGTTATCGCGGCCAAGTTTAGACACATGACAAAAATTTCGTTTAGCAAGTTATTTCTTTTGTGAAAAGCTATGTTGTGTCACGCGTTTTGGCCTTAGCTCGGCTCTTTTAAATTAAAAAAAAAAGAAAAAAAATTAGAAAGAAGTAAAAAAATACGAAGAAGAAAAAATATTATTAAGTTAGCGATTAAGAAAATAAATATTTATGGAATTTGCAGGGGTCTAGTCGCGAACAAATTTATGCCCCTAGCTCAGAAAATTCGGAGAGGGGCGGGTTAAGAGCGCCACTGACTTTAGACGGAAAAAAAAGTCAGAAATCCCCCAAGGTGTATTTAGGGCCTTACAAGTTCCACAAATACATAAATAAAAAAAAGTAAATAAATAAACAAAAAAAAGTCAAGATCTTAGAGAATTATGTAGACATAGGGCCAAAGGAAATATAAAAAAATAATGCAAACTGATTAGTTTCAGTACCCTCTATTGAAATATAAAAGGAAAATATAGGAAACAGTAAATAGAAAATACCAAATAGCAAATAGTAAATTAAATAAATCAATAAAAAAAATTGTGCACCAAGAAAAATATATCTCACAATACGCAAGTAGCAAAATTACGTAAATACCTAGGTACCTTTCGTGATCACGTAAGATTTACAAAATAAAATATATATGTATATATCAGCGCAACTAAATTCAGCTAATATATCAAATTAATCAACAAATTAATAAATCAAATAAATAATACTAAACCAATTCACTAATAATAATAATTAATAATATAATTATTAAATAAATAAAATAATCAACTAATAATTATGAATTCATCAGTTCAAGAAATTTAGATATCGATAAAAAAAAATGAATAGATTTAAATTTTAAATAGAGACAAAAAGAAACTGTGTCAGCTGTATTAAATTTACAAAAAAAAATTAAAGGAGAAAAAAAAAATGAAATATTATTTTATCAACAGAATTAAGTATGTGAAAATTTATTCTAATTAAATTATAATGTTAAAAAAAATTATCTACGTTCAGTATTCGTACGCACCAATGAAATTCAAATCGTAAGATAGAGAAAAAAATAAAAATTGAATTGTACGATACCAAATAGTTGAAAATCTTCTAAATCAAATCAATCTTGGGCAGACACCGTCGGCTGTCAACTGTCAACCGTCGACTGTCAACTCCTCCAGAAAAGTAAAATGGATACAGCGAAAAAAACTGCTCCAACAAAAAAACTGGCTCAGAGAGAAGTCTTCAACACAGAAGAAAAACTTCTTCGGCCCAGACAAAAAAACTTCTTCGGTCCAGACAAAAAAACTCTTCGGCTCCGACAAAAAACCCTACGGAGAAATAATATTATAGTTTCTCCATAGTACGAGATACCATAAAAAAGATAGTTTTTTTCTTTTAAAGAAGAAAAAAAAGTGGAAAGAAATGTATTCATTTAAAAAAATAGGCTTTACCTGCTAACTCAGGGTTTTCTACGAATCCTCAGGTGATTAGTATTATTTCTTCCCCTGGATGGAATGGGGTGCTCAATAAAAAAAAGGCGGGCTGCTTGGTTGACCCACGTCAGCTTTTTGAGGTGCAAATCCCGTCACCGGTAAACCGTAGCACCATCCAAAAAAAAACAAAAGGTAAGATAGGATGCTGCAGTAATTTTTGAGGCACACTCGAAAATCCCCACAAGGGTAAAAATCAAAAAACTTGACAAAATGACCGAGAGGCCTCTGTACCTCACACTAGCTGAACATAAAGTGACCAAACCAAGGTAGTTCCAAGAAAAACGAAAACCTTTTTTGCAACAAAGAAATAGCCAGATAAAAACACGAGCCCTTGATAAAATATGGATTGCCAACCATGAGCTGAATAAAGACATGAAGAAAAAGTTATATATTAAAGGAAAATAAAGTTAATATCAATAATTTATATAATTAATAGAATAAATAAAGTTAACGAGATTAATGAAAGTTATATAGAAATTTGCTTATCAAAACATTCAAAAATTAATAAATAACAACAATCTAGAGATATTGCGCATGACTCACTTGCCGGATCGATACGATATTTTTAAGACAATTATGCTTAGAAAATGCTACCTAAAAATTAAAATAGAGCAACATAAATTTAATGAGTTTAACTAAGTGACAATAGGCTCAATAATTACTGTTGATTAAATAAAATACAAAAATATATAATCAATTTATTAAAGTATATTTTGGGTTGCCTAATAGTTAACGTTAATAAAAATATAAATAAATATTTGACAGTTCAATTCAAAAATTTCTAACCTACGTATTTAGTATCTAAACAGAATTAACGGGCGGCGGAAAGAATTATTTTATCTATTTCGGCTAAAATAAATATTAAATTGTATTAAATCAAACTAGTTTTGTGCTGCAAAAAAAAATGTTATTAAGTGTGAAATATGTTTAGTTAAAAATAAGGATGGAATAATTACTTTTGTTAACATGTAAGTACGATTTATTTATTCTTGGTTTACTGAATTGAACTGATCGATATTTCAGACTAATAATAATATCAATTAGCGTTAAATTATTAAAGAAAAGAAATAAAATAGTTTAGTGAAATTTTGGCACGTTACAACCCCCCCTCTCCTTGGAATAGGAGGGAAATTTAAGGAGAAAATTTTCCGACGATGATAAACAAGAACTACTAAATGTATACTAAGAGAAAGCGAAGAAAATTATTGAAAGCAAATAGAAAAGTGAACTGAAGTAAGATATAAATGAGAAAGAAATTGATAATTATAAGTAACTAGGAACGAAAAGAAATAAAAATTACAAACTATATGACTTTAAAGGTACTAACTGATAAGGGTTAAAGGTACTGTAACTAAAAAAAACTAATCTAATAATAACTAATTCTAGGGACTCTAAATTCTAAATGGAACAGGAGGTAGGACAAGGATTTTGGCATTGGATAGGATTAAAGGTTAGGACATGATTCCCCTCAGGAAAATAGGATTGAGAGCAAATCACGGCTCGCGTGGGCAGGGGCGCATCCCTGAAGTAGGTCGGACCACCACTGGGAGTATACCTACTCGCTACCTCAGAAAAAAAAATAGAATAAAACAGTTACTCATCAGGATCTGAAACTTCATTGGCAAGTGCTGGGTCGGTGTACTGTTTTAAATCTTGTACATGCCAGATTCCTTTTGAGCAACCTAGGTCGTCTTGGAGTTCATACGACCAAGAACCGCATTTGCGTTTGATGGTGAACGGTCCTATGTACGGTGGCGCTAATTTTGCAGTATAATAGCAAGCAGCATCGGAAAGAACTTTATTTCTGCGCCAAACCTTGTCACCTGGGTTGAAAAATGCTGGACGGCGACGTAAATTATACCTGTGAGCATTGTTAGATCTTGAGGATTCGATTCTTTGTTGGACTTGTTTATATAACTTAATAAAACCTTCCTGGCGGACCTTCACATACGAATCTATATCAACATTCTTATTATCTACTTTATTAAAATTGCCATACAATTTATGTTCCTTACCAAATAACACGAAATATGGACTGTATTTTGTAGTCTCACTTGGCGAAGTTCGGATAGCACAACCAATTTCCTGTAGATGTTCATCCCACGTCCTGTGATTTTCCTGTTTAACATATGTTCGAAGCATCGTTTTCACTACTCTATTTTGACGTTCAACAGGATTAGCGCGGGGATTATAACTTGCGGTGTAAAATATTCGTGACTTATATTTCTTACACAAATCCTGGAAATCTTTGGATTTCATTTGCACGCCGTTATCACACGTCAGGAACATAGGTGTGCCAAAAAGTAAGAAAAATTTCTCGACGTGCTCTACCAAACTCTTAGAATTAGCCGATCTACAAGGATACAAGAAGACGGCTTTACTGAAATAATCCGAAATTACTAAAATGTAACAATGTCCCTTCTTGGAACGAGGCAGGGGTCCTATATAATCAAGGCTGATGGCTTGAAACGGTTCGGTTATTTCTGGACGCTCTCCCATTAGACCTGCGGGACGCTTTTGTTCAACCTTATTTTGAGCACATTCTACACAACATTTCACGTAACGAATAACATCTGATTTTAATTTTGGCCAATAGTAAAGCTGACCAATCTTAGCATGAGTCTTGAAAACACCAACATGTCCTGCAGCAGGAATATCGTGACACCTGTGGAATATGTCCTTTCTTTTATCTTTCGGAACTACCATCTTCCATTCCGTTGACGAAGATAACTCTGGTATACGCGATTTTACAAACTTATATAAAATATTATTTTCCACACGCCATAAAGGAAATTTTACAGGATTTTCTTGAACATTTTGTAACATATTCTTATACCATTTATCGGTCGTGTTAGAAAATTGGGGTAAATCTAAAATCTGGACAGAATCGATAGGAACAACAGGGGATCTCGAAAGAAAATCAGGAACAATATGGAATTTTCCCTTCCGATGGATAAGTTCGAAATCAAATTGTTGCAGACGCAACTGCCAGCGAGCTAATCTACCTTGAGGGTCCTTTACATTATGCAGCCACAACAAAGAGGCATGGTCTGTGATTACCTTAAAATGTACGCAATCCAAATAGTGTCTCAGTTTTTCTACTGACCATATTACAGCCAAACATTCCTTTTCTGTTACAGATAATTTCATTTCCTGCTTGGTAAGTGAACGGGAAAGATAACATATGACCTTTTCACCCTCCTCAAATTCTTGGGTAAGAACAGCTCCAAGTCCGTATGACGACGCATCGGTCTGTAAACAAAAGGGCTTCTCAAAATCGGGTCCTGTTAAAATAGGGGCAGTAACTAAACATTCTTTGAGTAGTGTGAATGATTTCTGACAATCATCAGTCCAATTCCATTTAACATTCTTCTTCGTGAGGTTGAGGATAGGTGCAAGAAGCGAGGAAAAATTTGGAACGAAACGCCTATACCACGATGCTGTACCCACGAATCGACGAACTTCATTAATATTCTTGGGTGGAGGAATATTGACAATGGCCTCTACTTTTTCTGGATCTGGACGAAGTCCTTGGGCATCTACTAGATAACCTAGATAACGCAATTCTGGTTTACAAAAATTGCACTTATCTAAAGACACGACAAGACCAGCTTTGGCAAGGCGGTCAAAAACAATTTCCAAAAGTTTCAGGTGTTCGGAAAAAGATGAAGATAAAATAACAATATCATCGAGGTAGACCATAACATTTGGCTCAAGTTCCGGACCAAAAATTGTATCAACAATACGCTGCCAAGTAGCAGGCGCATTTGATAGACCAAACGGCATTCTGCGAAATTGGAACAAGCCTCTCCCAGGCACTGTAAATGCAGTGTACTCACGAGAACTCTCATTCAACGGTACCTGCCAAAAAGCGGATTTAATATCAACCGAGCTAATAAATTGGGCATTCCGTAACCGATCTAAAATTGTGGAAATATAAGGAATGGGCCAGGCGTCTTTCTTCGTGCGTTCATTCAGCTTGCGAAAATCGATGCAAAATCTGAAAGATCCATCTTTCTTCCGAGCAAGACAGACAGGACTAGACCAAGGACTATTCGATCTCTCTATCACTCCAAGTTTAAGCATTTCTTCGACCTCGTCGTCAATAAATTTTTGTTTGTATGGAGACACTGGATAATATCGCTGTTTTATTGGCCTGGTTCCTGGTTCAAGAACTATCTCATGTTCAGCAACTCTACAACAACCAAGAGTAGATCCCATCTGAGATAATTTCTCTTCCACCAATTTATCCAAAGCTGTTTTCTCTACAGGCGTTAAAAGGTCTTTACTCTGCACTCCACAAATCTGAGCAAGTTCAGTGTTCTCAGAAAAATGCCAAACGTCTTGCCTGAGATCAGGTACAATTTCCATCGATTTCCAAAAGTCTATGCCAAGAATAATTTTGTGAGATAATCCAGGAAGTATCAAAATATCAATAATTTTAGTTTTATTCATTAATGTTATTGGTGTTTGAATATAACCTATACTAGTGCATACTTCACCATTCGCAACTGTACATGAACTTTCTTGCTTAATTAATTTCAGTCCCAGACTCAACAGAATTTCGTAACCAGGCAAGCCAACTAATGTACGACTCGCACCGGAATCAAGTAAACCCAAAAGTGAATAGCCTAAAATACTAATTTGAAGGTAAGGACGTTGATCGCCTTGCGCATGGGAAACAATATAGTCAAGGAGAATTTTATTTTGAAAATCTTGGGTGTTATTTGCATGGGCCGTTAATAGTGTGGATTGAGAGGAAATAGCACGACCTAACGATTTCCCCGAGGGCCGTTTCCCGAACTGGAACACTTTGGACAGGTTCTAGTTATCACATCTGGTGTACCACAACGATAGCAATGCATTTTTCTGGGATTAGGACAATTACGATTTATGTGGCCTGTCTTCTGGCAATTCCAACAAGTAATTTCCCTAGACGAATTATGAGAATTATTCTGTAGGCCTCGAGAGATTTCACTGACTTGGTTTTCTTCATCAATAAAATTATAAGAAGTAGAAGGCTGTGAATTCTGCACTCCTACAAAAGCAAAGTCCGGTTCGACAAATTGTTGCTTCTTCCTAGACGGAGGTACGTAGCTTTCGGCACGATACTTCTTCACCTCTAGCTTAAGACATTCTCTCTCAAGCTCTTCAATTGTATTTACAACAGGAAGTTGCGTGGTATAAAATGGGGATAAATTCCTACACAAAATATCCAGTTGAGTATCTGGGGATAAACCATCATAGCGTCTAAACAATGCCTGCATACATGAAAGATAGTCAATGATAGTCTCGGAGGTATCCTGTGTTCTTTCTAAAATTTCTTTAAAGAGTCTAGCACGATAGTCAGGTGGCTCAAAATGACTGCGCAATAGGTGGCTTAAACCCTGCCAATCTTGAAACCTATTATTATTTGCCCTAAACCAATTTAAAGCTTTTCCGGTGAACAAATCGATGGCCGAATCAAATAATTGTTTTTCAGTTATATTACGAGCCAAGCGCAACTCATTCACTCTTTCTAGGAAATTGTGGACTGATAGTTTTTTAATGTCGCCGGTAAATTTTAAATTCCATTTCTCAAGGCTTAGATATTTCGAAGGGGAGACGCTATTTACAAAAGGAACAGATTGACTAGTAGAATTATGTACATGTGAGGAATGTAATGGTATATCATCATCAGGATCTCGAAAGTGATTGCTCAACTGAGGTTCTTGTCGAGACGTTGATTCTAAAGTATCGATTGCTGCTAAAACATCAATCAAAAGTTCGGTCTTCTCAGATTGCTGGTTGACGTTCAAAACTTGGTCAGGTATTCTATTTACACGGTTAAGCAGATGGACTAGTCTAGACTGAATGGACAGAAATTTGTTTTGGACGTTCTCTTCCGATGATACTGTACTAATGGACTCATTAACCTCGTCTAATAGCGTACGAATAATTATCTTTTCATCATCAAACTCTAGGTTATAGGGAGAAGATTTGAAAGCTCCGGCCTTTTCCATTTTTAATAAAGGTCGCAAGGTAGTTCTCAATTTATCGACAGTACTTTGATCATCAACAGACACACCACGAACCCTAAGCTCATGAAGTAACATTTCCTTTTTGAGATAACAAATATTCATTTTGAAATCCATAATGCCAAGAAATTTCAATAAAGTACAAATTTAATTATTAAATGTAAAATTTAAAAAAATAATAATGATGTTAATTATAAAGTAAAAATACGAAGTATTTATTATATCAGTAATTATATAAAGTTCAGTCAAGTAAAAGTAAACCAAGTGTTTAAGGTGTAAAATGGCAAAATAATACTTGTCAACAAAAATAAAGCAAAGAAAAAGTAAGTAAATATCAAATTAAAAATATCGATATCGAAATCACAGGCAAGTTAGCAATGCAATCCGCCAGGTAAAAAAAACAAGGTAAATAGAAAATAGAAAAAGATAAATAGAAAAGGCAAATCAACTATATACCAAAACGTATATCAATCAAAAGGTAAGTAAAAATATCAAAGGTAAATCAAAGGTAAATCAAAGATAAATCAATGAAAATAATCAGTATCAATAATAATCAGGAGTCAAGATAATATTAAAAGAAAAAAAATGAATAAATATTAACCAGCAAGATGAATATAAAATTATTTGGCCCTAAGTCTCTATAGATATATAATAATAATAGATATTAATAGAATTGCCCTTTTTAATGCAATTGCCCTATTTAAATCAATTGCCCCACGTTGGGCGCCATAAAATTTGTCACGCGTTTTGGCCTTAGCTCGGCTCTTTTAAATTAAAAAAAAAGAAAAAAAAATTAGAAAAGAAGTAAAAAAATACGAAGAAGAAAAAATATTATTAAGTTAGCGATTAAAAAATAAATATTTATGGAATTTGCAGGGGTCTAGTCATGAACAAATTTATGCCCTAGCTCAGAAAATTCGAGAGTAGGGGCGGGTTAAGAGCGCCACTGACTTTAGACGGAAAAAAAAGTCAGAAATCCCCCAAGGTGTATTTAGGGCCTTACAAGTTCCACAAATACATAAATAAAAAAAAAGTAAATAAATAAACAAAAAAGTCAAGATCTTAGAGAATTATGTAGACATAGGGCCAAAGGAAATATAAAAAAAAATAATGCAAACTGATTAGTTTCAGTACCCTCTATTGAAATATAAAAGGAAAATATAGGAAACAGTAAATAGAAAATACCAAATAGCAAATAGTAAATTAAATAAATCAATAAAAAAATTGTGCACCAAGAAAAAATATATCTCACAATACGCAAGTAGCAAAATTACGTAAATACCTAGGTACCTTTCGTGATCACGTAAGATTTACAAAATAAAATATATATGTATATATCAGCGCAACTAAATTCAGCTAATATATCAAATTAATCAACAAATTAATAAATCAAATAAATAATACTAAACCAATTCACTAATAATAATAATTAATAATATAATTATTAAATAAATAAAATAATCAACTAATAATTATGAATTCATCAGTTCAAGAAATTTAGATATCGATAAAAAAAATGAATAGATTTAAATTTTAAATAGAGACAAAAAGAAACTGTGTCAGCTGTATTAAATTTACAAAAAAAAATTAAAGGAGAAAAAAAAAAATGAAATATTATTTTATCAACAGAATTAAGTATGTGAAAATTTATTCTAATTAAATTATAATGTTAAAAAAAATTATCTACGTTCAGTATTCGTACGCACCAATGAAATTCAAATCGTAAGATAGAGAAAAAAAAATAAAAATTGAATTGTACGATACCAAATAGTTGAAAATCTTCTAAATCATATCAATCTTGGGCAGACACCGTCGGCTGTCAACTGTCAACCGTCGACTGTCAACTCCTCCAGAAAAGTAAAATGGATACAGCGAATAAAACTGCTCCAACAAAAAAAACTGGCTCAGAGAGAAGTCTTCAACACAGAAGAAAAACTTCTTCGGCCCAGACAAAAAACTTCTTCGGTCCAGACAAAAAAACTCTTCGGCTCCGACGAAAAAAAACCCTACGGAGAAATAATATTATAGTTTCTCCATAGTACGAGATACCATAAAAAAAGATAGTTTTTTTTAAAGAAGAAAAAAAAGTGGAAAGAAATGTATTAATTTAAAAATAGGCTTTACCTGCTAACTCAGGGTTTTCTACGAATCCTCAGGTGATTAGTATTATTTCTTCCCTGGATGGAATGGGGTGCTCAATAAAAAAAGGCGGGCTGCTTGGTTGACCCACGTCAGCTTTTTGAGGTGCAAATCCCGTCACCGGTAAACCGTAGCACCGTCCAAAAAAACAAAAGGTAAGATAGGATGCTGCAGTAATTTTTGAGGCACACTCGAAAATCCCCACAAGGGTAAAAAATCAAAAACTTGACAAAATGACCGAGAGGCCTCTGTACCTCACACTAGCTGAACATAAAGTGACCAAAACCAAGGTAGTTCCAAGAAAAACGAAAACCTTTTTGCAACAAAGAAATAGCCAGATAAAAACACGAGCCCTTGATAAAATATGGATTGCCAACCATGAGCTGAATAAAGACATGAAGAAAAAGTTATATAATAAAGGAAAATAAAGTTAATATCAATAATTTATATAATTAATAGAATAAATAAAGTTAACGAGATTAATGAAAGTTATTTAGAAATTTGCTTATCAAAACATTCAAAAATTAATAAATAACAATAATCTAGAGATATTGCGCATGACTCACTTGCCGGATCGATACGATATTTTTAAGTCAATTATGCTTAGAAAATGCTACCTAAAAATTAAAATAGAGCAACATAAATTTAATGAGTTTAACTAAGTGACAATAGGCTCAATAATTACTGTTGATTAAATAAAATACAAAAATATATAATCAATTTATTAAAGTATATTTTGGGTTGCCTAATAGTTAACGTTAATAAAAATATAAATAAATATTTGACAGTTCAATTCAAAAATTTCTAACCTACGTATTTAGTATATAAACAGAATTAACGGCGGAAAGAATTATTTTATCTATTTCGGCTAAAATAAATATTAAATTGTATTAAATCAAACTAGTTTTGTGCTGCAAAAAAAAAAATGTTATTAAGTGTGAAATATGTTTAGTTAAAAATAAGGATGGAATAATTACTTTTGTTAACATGTAAGTACGATTTATTTATTCTTGGTTTACTGAATTGAACTGATCGATATTTCAGACTAATAATAATATCAATTAGCGTTAAATTATTAAAGAAAAGAAATAAAATGGTTTAGTGAAATTTTGGCACGTTACAGTTGTTATAAAATTTTAGTTTCATAAAACCATGAAATATGTTAGATCAAGTGTATCTAGTCTAGCTCAATAATCCGTGTTAAGTAAATTACGCATTACTATACCATCAATTCATTCAGACACTGATAAAATGCTTCTATATGTTCCTGGTGTTCATTTTGGCCCGATTTGAAGATATTTGACATTATTTGGCACCACGGAAACTCTAAGAGATATACGAGGAGTCGTTACATAGAAGAGATACGAGGTCGGTGGAGTGGAGGCAAGCTTGCACAATTTGATGATGATCAAAATACAACCCTAAAAGTTCTAATATTCCGAATACTTCCGATGCCTTTTTTAATAAAATAAATTTCGTATTCTTATTGTTACTTCTTTTGTTCTACAAGATGGTATAATTAGATTTTCAGACTGAAATATCCTCTTAACCCACCATAATCATTTTTCTTGTTTTAAATGCAGTATTTGATTTGTTATTACGCATTTTAACGGTTTCTAAGGCAAAATAAAACACTAAATCATCACAATACACCAAAACACTTTAGACAAAAAATAGACCGCCCAATATTTCAATTTAAATTTAAAATAATGTTAGAGAATTCTAGATCTGAAATACTACAACGAACTTGGTTGTGAATGTCAACTTGTCCATCCACTGAAACTCTTGTAGTGTAGACAGTGCATTCATGACCTCCTTGTTTAAGTCTGTGCCCACCTTCAACGCACCTCAATATAACTGCACTTTGATTTTTAAACATTTTTTTGATCTTATTACCTATACCCGGAAATGTCAAGTGTCCTTTGTTGGTTAGGTAACTGTGTTCTCAGGTAAAATTAAAAGTACAGAGTCACTGAGAAGATAGTTTGGTTGGATTCTAACCCCAGTGGCATTATACAAAAATTAAGTATACAGGGTGTCCCAGGCTGAGCGTGCATTAGAAGTTTCTAAAGAACTACAATATCTAGATCGGAGATTTTTTGCACATCATTGTTTTACAACGAGATCTATCGATTAAACATATTTTCAATATGGCGGCACTTCCGGAAATACCGAAAGTTGACAACAACTTTCTTATTTTAAATGGATACCCCTATTTTTTGTTACATTACTTTAATTATCTGTAAAATTCTCTGAATATTGATGTTAAACACTGTATACCTAACATTAACCGTTCCGGAGAAAAAAATATTAAAAATTTTCGGACGAAAAAAAGTACCGGTCAAAAAAAATTGTATAGCCCAAAAGTCAAAAGTGATTACCACAGCTACTGTGGCGACAAAAGAGAAGCGATAAAGAGAAGACATGTAACTATCTATTTCAAAAATTAAATTGTTCAAATGTCATATAATAATGGCCGCAGCTGTCATGAAATTGAGCGATTAAAAAATTATCATAAATCATTTTTTTCAAATGCAAACCCACTTTTTTTTATTTCACTGGTGAAAAGGTTTTCTAATTCGTTACTTTTTAACTATACATGTTCCAATACCTAAAATAAATCGTTTTTAAGTTATTTAAGATTTAGTTTGAAAACGTATATTTTTCTTGATTTTATCTAGCTTCCTTTTACATTAAGTGTCAGTCAATTAACAGTCAATTTATTTCCATCTCTCAGAAAACAAATTATTTGAATTTCCTTTATTATAAATACTGCCTGCTTAAAAGTTTAAAAAGTGTATTTATAAAAATATATCTCGTATTTTTGCTCTTTAGTGATATCTAATAGTTGATATTATTAAATATTATTAATAATATACCGTATGATTGAAAAAAAAAAAAGGTTGGCTTGAAAATGATGATCGACAATATACTGCTTTTAGGCTACTGTTTAAAATCAAGAAAAATATACGCTTTAAAACTAAATCTTAAATAACTTAAAAACCATTTATTTTAGGTATTTGAACATGTATAGGAAAAAAGTAACGAATTGAAAAGCCTTTTCACTAGTGAAATAAAAAAAATGGATTTCCATTTGAAAAAAAAAATGATTTATGATAAGTTTTTAATGGCTCAATTCCATGACAGCTGCGGCCATTATTATATGACCTTCGAAAAATTTAATTTTTGAAATAGATAGCCACATGTCTTCCCTTTATAGTACAATGGCTGTGGTAATCACTAAATTTGACGTTTAGACTATACATATATTCTTGACACGCATTTTTTTTCGTCCAAAAATTTAAAATATTTTTTTTTGTCAAAAACGGTTAATGTTAGGTATAGAGTATTTAACACCAAAATTCACAGAATTTTACAGAGAATTTAAGTGTGAAATAAAAAATGGGGGCACCTATTTAAAATAAGAAAATTGTTGCCAACTTCCGGTATTTCAGGAAGTGCCGCCATATAGAAAATATTTTTAATCGATAGATCTCATTGTAAAACAATGATGTGCAAAAAATCTCCGATCTAGATATTGTAGTCTCTAGAAACTTCTAATGCACGCTCAGCCTAGGACACCCTGTATATGTATTTATTATCAGCATCAGTACTAGATATTTTCCTGCAAATTATGCGCACTTTAAAAATATATAATATAAAAGAGCTACTTGTTCAAATCAATACTGACACAAATCCTTTTTAACATCGTTGTTACAATGTTAAGGAAAGAATAATCAGATAAATGTAAATGTAGTTTTCGAGCAAAAATATATTTCTCTCGTTACATAAAAATAGTCCGCTGTTTTAAAATTCAACAGTAAAATCAGACTTCTTTAGAGTTTCTTGTTAAATTCGAGCAATAAGTTGGTTTCTGCATAATCTCGATATCAAGTATTCGTTTTGCAAATACAATTTCCCTCGAACAGAAATCAGATATGGATCGAAGACAAATAGAAATTTTATCTCCGCGAACATCTAGAGCAAAATAATAATTGAACTTTTCGGGTAGTTGAACAAAGCCGCTAGAAGTGTGTATTTGTGGAATTAATTTCAATAAAAAAAACAAAAGATCTATATGCAGAAAATAACGATAAAAGACAGAACAAATTTGATATAAATATGAAGTTGTAACTGCAATTAGTAACTGAAAATGATAAATTAATGGTTTATAAAAGCTTTTATGTTATGAGGAGAGATACTGATTGTACGGAAAGATTCATTATACAAGGCAAGGTTCCAGGGAAAAGACGAGAGAGCTTGCCCTTCCGATGGATAAACCAGCTATCAAAGCTCACCCAGACCCACTGCACACCTTAGCTGTACCCGTTGGTACATGAAATACAAGATAGAAAACTATGGTAACAAACAACTTATACAGGGTGGCGCACCTCATTCGCCTCGGTTAATTATACGAAAACGGAAAGATGTAGAAACAAAATATTTTATGGGTATATGTGGGGAGGCAATGTGCACAATTTAAAATTATTTTGAAATAATCAGGGTGTTTCAGAACTAAGATCCATACCACAGTGATATTTTAGTGATATTTTTTCTTATGGAACACCCGGTATTTTATTTCATTTTTGGATTTATTATAAGGGTTAAATATGTTCAAAATATTTGGTTTTTGAGATATTTAAATTTGCATGCTACAATAGAGTAGATTATTAACACCCTGTACATTACTTTTCAGAATTAATTCTTGTGCTGAGTTTAAAGGTAGAGAAATAAACATTACAGAAAAATGCTATTGCTTCCGTATACAGGGGTATCAAAAATTACTGGTGTATTTTAAATATTTATTTTACATAAAAACTTCGTTATTTCAAATGCAACACTGTGTATTTTTTTAAATAAGTCGAAGCAGATTTAAATGATCTTTCAAGCTATATTAGGTTGTGAATTTCCTATAGCTATCTGGCTCAGATTTTGAATAAAAAGCGATTTTTCAATAAAATTGTAATCAAGATGGCTAGTGTCGTCATGGCAAGTTTCTAGGGACAGTTAGTAGCTATTTCAAAATTGAAATTAGTTTATGGACTTATTTAAGTTTAATAAATAATATTTTTTAAATATGTATTTATTATTCTATCAAGAAAAATGAAGAATATAGTAGTTCTTTGAATTATTTTACGATGACTTGTGGATATATGGATTTTCTATAAAAAACCAATTACGGCAAATTAATTTTCTTCACTTCCAACGTCAGGTTTCTGCCTAATAGTTTTTTTTATAAACCACACTACCAGCTCTGCGAACTAGGACAAGTAGTTTTTCAAAGAAACGCTTATCAGGAAGATTCCTCTTTGGATATCTTTGAGCATAAGCCCTTGAGGCCAAGAAGCAATTTTCCGCACAAAATAATATCACTAGTAACATATCTATTCGTTCTGCCAGCAGATACTGCTTTATTTTTCTTGATAAAATAATGAATACTTACTTATTAAACTATTGTAGGTAAATTTAAGTAAATTGTTATAAATTACAAATAATAATGTCCATAAATTAATGTCGACTTTGAAAGTAGTTACTAACTGTCACTAGAAAATTTCCGTGGCGACACCAGCCATCTTGATTGCAATTTTATTTAAAAATCGCTTTTTATTCAAAATCTGAGCTGGATAAGTATAGGAAACCCTAATATAGTATGAAAGAGCATTTGAATCTGCTTCGATTTATTTAAAAAAAATACAGGGTATTGTATTTGAAATAACACGTTTTTATATAAAATATATCATCAACTTTTGATATCCTTGATTTAAGGAAGCAATAAAACTTTTTAGTAAAGTTTATTTCTCTGGCTTCAAAGTCATCACAAGAATTAACTCTGAAAAATAATGTACAGGGTGTTGAGAAACTTTTTTATTATAGCATGCATATTTAAATATGTTTAAATATCTCAAAAACCAAACCATTTAAACATATTAAATCCTTATAATAAATACCTTATTTTATGCCTAAGAATCCAAAAATGAAATAAAATACCGGGTGTTCCACAAGAAAAAAAAATACCTTTGGTATGGATTCTTAATTCTGTATAGATCTTAGTAATCGAACTAAACTCCTTTACCTTTATGAGCAGTACTAAGATTTGTACTGCATACGTTACAAGTGAAATCGGAATTGAATTATACTGTTTTAATAAAAGAGAAAGCTTTGAGCGTTTATTGATTAGTTATTATATACTTTTGTTTTGCCATTATTAAATGCTTAATTTTTTTCAAACCAGTGCGTCTCAAAAGTGGCTCACCCCTATAATTTTTTTATTTTGTCAGTTAAAAAAACGAGATTTGATATTTTAGTATATAATATAAATTAGAATGGATTGGGCGTATTCAATTATTTTCGGTCACATCCTGTTTCACCGGAAATTACTACAACTCTTGATTTTTAAATGGCACACACGCTATTTTTTACTTTATTCGATAAAAAATGACACTCTGAATAAAATGACGTATCATATGTCAACTTTTGACATTTTCGTATATGTTTTATTTGAAATTGTAACATGCGGTTCATAACGACAATTTGACTCGAAATACCAAATGTGTGGTATCAAATTATTCGTAAAAAAATGATTTTTTCA
This sequence comes from Sitophilus oryzae, assembly GCF_002938485.1. NCBI lineage: Eukaryota > Metazoa > Arthropoda > Insecta > Coleoptera > Curculionidae > Sitophilus > Sitophilus oryzae. The sequence continues at coordinate 3,078,534 of NW_022145740.1, forward strand.
AATATGCTAATGTACCTTTGTTCTATTTGAAAAAATTGAGATATGATTAAAAATACGATTTGGCTAACTTTTAAGCGGTCAGAACAAGACACTAAAACATAGACGATCAAATCTATTTTTCCAAGGCTCATTGATTAAAAATTAGTGTTTTTAACATAGCCATGGCACTCTAGATTCAAATTTAAAATACGAGTTTTTATTAAGCGAGAATGTCAAAAGTTGGCATATGATATTATGTCATTTTATTCAGAGTGTCATTTTCTATTGAATAAAGTAAAAAAAATACCGAGGGTGCCATTTAAAAATCAGGAGTTGCAGTCATTTTAGTTGAAACAGGAAATTATCAAAAAAGAATTGAATACGTCAATCAATCATATTTATCTCCTATACTAACATAGGTATCAAATATTTGTTTTTTATCTGAAATGTCATCATTTTGACCAATAGGAACAAATTTGCGAATAAAAATTCATTTCGCCTCCATGAAGATCCTAGTTTAGTTTTTTATATCAAATTTAACCTGTCACTGACACACTTAATATATAGCAAAATTTTGTTATTGTCGTAGCCATAAATAAACTTTTTTTATAGTATATCAGTATAGGATATTCATATTGTGGTTTTAAAAGGTATTGTTTCACGCTGATATAGAGAAAATATGAGATTAATGGTGATATTTATTTTCGGTAAATAATCTGCAATTGAAGCTATTTTTAACTATAAATTATTACCTGCCGGCCGTTTAGATAAACACATTATATGTTGAAAAAAGTTTTTCAAGTGAATGTTCTGTAGTAGCTATTTCTATTTTTTTCCAATAAAACATTTGCCATAAAATGAATAATTAATGTTAAATAATGCATTATGGGTAATCCTTAAATTATCTGATCCCCTTAATATAATATAAATATACTTGTTTCAAAAAGAAAGACTCATGTATTAGAATAAGTTAGTGAGAAACAGAGAATAGATGTTTGTAAGATCCTACAAAGAAATTGTTAGTAAGATATTTTCCGATAAAAGCCATACTCTGGTTTTGGAACCTTAGGACTCTTTTTTTCACTCCCTAGAATTTCGTAAGAAAACGTTGAGGTCGTTATTTTAAAAAATATAGTTGATGATGACAGCTTACAGACGAAACGTAGTAGTAGTAAAAAATAAGTAGCAATGAGAATGTGAAATTTAATATTTCGTTATATCTATTCAAACAGTCACAGAAACAATAAAATCACAAATATTTGGGTTTTCAAAAGGTCTTCGGAAGTATTTGGAATTAAGATGACATTTGAACTTTTAAGATTAGCATCAAATTGGGCAACTTTGCCTCTTTTTAACTGAACCCGTAACCACCCGTAACTATCCTAATTTCGAGATCACAATGATGAAGATCGAATTTTAAACACCTTGTAAACACAGTGCAGTACCTGTATTCTCTTTTACAGAGCATTGGCGACCTCTCGTATATACTTGATGAATGTGACCATCGTAGTACGGACTTGACAAATTGAAAAAAAAAATTAAAATGGTTGGTGACATTCACTAATCAAAACGTTTGAACTAAAATTAATAAAATAAGACAATGCCAGTGCAAACCGCCTATTTTAGTATTGAAAATACTTCTGGCCGCGTTTATATGGGACCCATCTCTGAAAAAACGACATGCTAGAAGCAACATGGGTTCAATAACCTGCCTGTCAACACGTACTTAAGTCGATAGAGCCTGCACTGATGAGCGAACAGGGCAAGTCCGTTCAAATCTGGACCGGCGGATAAAGAAAGCGATATTATTTTAAAAGAAAATATGTCAAGGCATGGGTTGTTAGGTACAGTTTGGCTATTTTAATCTAACTATTTCCGTAGGGGGCAAATTATACGAGAAAGAGCAGAATCACATAAATAATAAATTTAGACTAATTACCATATTTTTTTATATGATTTTTTTAATTAACAACTTAGGACAAAGAAAAACCTTGCATAGTTTCCACCGCCAACAGGCGTTAAAACAAATGAATCCAAGACGTTGTCAAATATTTATTAGGATAAGTTGATAAGTTTTTACCGTTTGAATATTGTTGTAAATAATAATTATTATCATTTAATTAGTGCTAACTTATCAAAGTTCACAACACGGCGAAATTTCAATAAAATCAGCCAACGGATCTTTGAGATATTAATAAAAAAATTCACAGATTTTGCAACATGCGCAACCATCATAGGCGTATTGAAAATACCAGACACAAAAGTCGGCGGTGGTCAGCAATCACCTGTTTTTTACATTTTATATTAACTTATGACGTCATTTGGAAGAGCTCAATAGAAATATAAAAGAACTAAAGCTTGTTTGGAAAGCAATTTGACATTCGTGACGTCAGCACTCCGGCAGTCTAACGTATCGCTAATTGCCATTCGCAAATATATTCCAGATAGGTATAGTGAACAAATGAACCGTTCGCAACGTTAAATAATTTTGATATTTGACTTTTATCGTGATGGCTTTTTATAAAAGTGAAGAATTTAGTAAGAAAAATATTAATGATGGAGATGAACGTGTACGGATTCATGAATGGTCACGATCACAGTCACACGACACTATAGAAATGTGAGGTATGTGTGTATACATATATATATACATATATATATATATATATATATATATATATATATATATATATATATATATATATATATATATATATATATATATATATATATATATATATATATATATATATATATATATATATATATATATATATATATATATATATATATATATATATATATATATATATATATATATATATATATATATGCCGCCGAAGTTTCAGGAATACAGTTCGGACCATATATATATATATATATATATATATATATATATATATATATATATATAATATATATATATATATATATATATATATATATATATATATATATATATATAGGGTGGTCGAACTGTATTCCGGAAACTTCGGCGGCAAATTAAAATATAGTTCGACGATAATTTAGTTTGCAGCTTCTTTTCATCATACCTAGTAAAATCCCGTCACAACCACTACTCATAGTAAGTATACCTATGTATTTTTAAACATCATTATGATATTTAAGTCATAGGTGCCCATAATATGAGTAGCGGTATTGACGGTTTTTTGTTATGATGAAAATGTTGTGTGATATGAAAAAGCAACAAAATATATTATCGATTACAGCAACTATACCTAGTTTACATTCAGTATGCCCAATTAATATAGAACATTATACCTATGCATGATTTTAAAAATTTGCTACCATTATATTTTGATAGTTGAGTTTTTGAAATTATTTGTTAGCTTCTTAAACAAAACAGACCCATAATAATTCAAATCTTTATCATCCAAGACTTCCAAGAATTATAAAGTAATCTCATGTCAAAATTTTTTAAAATTATTGCATGCCTTAAATGTTTGCAAAGTTAACAAAAACATGTCTTTGATTACCTGCAATTAATATATTTGGTCCAATTTATCAGTTCTGCATCATATCCGAAATTCAGATTGTGTGTGACACAACGAAGAGTCAACGTGCAACGTGAACGAGAAGAAAATGGCAAGTAAAAAAAAATTGTAGTCTTAATTACTAATTGCACAGTCGTTCTCTTGAGTTCTCCTGCCTAAAATCTATATTGCCTTCCCTAAGATTTTAAATATAAATGATTGAAACTCATACAAGTTTACCACAATTTAAACTTAAGATAATTATTTAATTATTAAATTCATAATTATATTAAAATATAACACTTACGAAGTTACTAAATATTAACTATTTCTACTTAATCATACAATAATTCTGATAAAAACACTCTTGATTATTTATTTTAGAAATCGTACGGGCTATAATCATTAATATGACTATATTAACAATACTTAAATCAAAATTTATTTGAAGGAATGCTATTGTATTACAATAATTGTAAAACAAGTATGTAATAATAACTCGGAATAATTATTAAAAACTGCTCATCTTGTTATAGATGTCGGCGTCTTGTCTCTATTATTTTATTAGCCGTTTAGCTATAGTTTGATTTCAGATAATGCAGATTTTAATGTGCCATTTGTGTTTTTTTATTGGAATTATTATTTTTAGCATATTTGATATACTCTATGAAGTTATTTTTAAGTGCTCCTGTCCATTTTTCAATTATTAAAGTGCCTTTAGATACAATTAAAATTAATTAATTGGTGTATAGTATTTGTATTATGGGTTTGTTTATTTTTTATGAAATGAATTTTTTGCCTATTAAAATAAACAAAGCTTACTAAATCACTAGATAGCCATTTTTAAATACAGGATGTTAATTAAGTATCTGGCCAAACTTCAGGAGGTGATCCTTTGAATGTTTTTAAGGTAAAAAGTTCATATAAACATGTGCCCGGAAATGTATAATTTTAAAGATACAGGGGTGTCAAGGTGTTTTCTAATAGACCTATTAATATCTCAAAGATTTTGTTGTTGGCTGATTTTGTTGAAATTTCGCCATGTTGTAAAATTTAATAAGTTAGCACTAATTAAATGATAATTATTATTTACAACAATATTTAAACGATAAAAACTTATCCCAATAAATATTTGGCACCGCCTTGAATTCATTTGTTTTTACTGTTGACGGTGGAAACCATGCAAGCTTTTTCTTTGTCCTAAGTTGTTAATTAAAAAAATTAGTATCATATAAAAAATATAGGTCCTAATAGCCTAAATTTTATCAAAATATATCAGCAGATCCGATGAGACCCGAATTATTATATGTTTTGGAACTTAATGATTTAATTAATCATTCCCTTTAATGCATCCATTGTGCGCATTATCCTACGCGCCAAGAAAAAATATTGCATTAGTCTAAATTTATTATTTATGTTATTCCGCTCTTTCACGTATAATGTGCCCTCTGCTTTTCATACGGAAAGAGTTAGATTAAAATAGTCCCACTGTACCTAACAACCCATGCATGCCTTGACGCATATTCTTTTTTATAATAATATCGGCTTTCCCAGACTAATCATCCATATCCATAAAATAGTTGGCTCACACTAATAAGACCTCATTTCGGCCCTAGGACGACCTTGGTCTATTCAGCTATCGACTTACGTGTTGACAAGTTGATTAGGCAGGTTATTGAACTCCATGTCGCCTCTAGCATGTCGTTTTTTCAAAGATGGGTCCCATATAAACGCGGCCAGAAGTATTTTCAATACTAAAAAATAGCAGGTTTAGTCGTGACTGACGAAGTTAAGAAAAAACTAAAGTCAATAATCACCACACAGGCTAATAAAACTACTTTTTCAAATTTGTAAGTTTGACTGAGTCAATTAGCAAAAACAACATCCTCTGCACAAAAAGGCCTTAAAACTAGCATCATATGACATTGGAATACAAAGAAATTTCCTTTATAAAATATTAATATACATATCCAACGACATTACTTTTTTACTCAGTCACTATTTAATCAAACAGTGACTCAGTCAAAACAACAATGTAGAAATTGTCTTAGTAAATTTTATTTTTTTTTTGTTTTAAAAAAAAGTAATGTCGTTGGATATGTATTTTAATATTATATAAAGGAAATTTCTTTGTATTCCAATGTCATATGATGCTAGTTTTAAGGCCTTTTTGTGCAGAGGATGTTGTTTTTGCCAATTGACTTAGTCAAACTTACAAATTTGAAAAAGTAGTTTTATTAGCCTGTGTGGTGATTATTGACTGCATCCTCACTAAAATTTTGAGTTTTTTACATATAGTTTTCGCTAGGACTTTTGATATAAGCGGCAACGTCGCAATGCTGAAAGTATTTTAGATCGATAGAACACGTAGGAAAATCTATGACGACAAAATTTCAGAAAAATCCTGCATCCCGTTTTCCATAAACGTCTAACCTGGCACCGACCGTCAATCAGCCTGTATACTTAATAATAAATAAATCAGTTTATTATAGTAAACACCACCGAAATATGGACTTGCATAACACCACAGTTTATTTGGGTTAAATATCACCTTATAGCAAAGTTTACAGCTTATAGTTTGGGCAAATGGGTTAAATCAGCTAAAATTGTTGAAATTAATATAAGCAGCGACCTTTATTGTTCAATTAAAACAATGATGTTTTCTAATTTGATGCATTGAGTTTTAACATAACATCTCCGATAACATTACTTTTTAATTTTTATTAATCAAAATTTAATTATATTCCTGCTTGTAGTAGGTAAAATAAGTAGGTGCCTACATAGCAATACGCCCGTACTATGCAACTATGCACAATTCGGTATATAGCTAAATTGTTTCTTATCACAAATCTTTTCCTTGCATTTTTTGTTTATCATAATCTCAACAAGAAACGGACTCGGTGTGTATTGAGTTTGCGAATTTTATTATAAACAATTAATTTTTTCTATGTAATGTGTGATAATATACTGTTTATATCAAAAGTCTGGAACTCATCGAATATCTGACGAATTGCTCATATAATTTTTAAAAAATTGGTTAGATTAAGTTCGAAATTACGGCGGATCCATTAGATATATTGACGTTGCCAGGTCTACAGTTTTTGAGAATCTGATAGCAACTTTTGTTTTTGTTATGAAACGCTCTGGGTTTTATTCGATATTTGGATTCTGAGAAAAACTCTACTTTTTATTAAACATACTTTAATTTAAACTTCATAATTTTCGAAGTATTCGCAAACATTAACATTTAAACAATAAATGGTGTTTTTTTTATCTAACAGACTGACCGACGGATAGTGACAGATTTTGGGCCACGATTTGAGGCAGTATGCTTTTTAGGGGATAATATTATACATACATACATTCTTGTGTTAATAATGCATGAATCAAAGAGAGTCATTTGTTCTTCATATTAACAAACGATCCTTCATTTTTTCGAAAATTATGTATTTAATACGATTATAATCCGACCAGGAATTTTGATTTTTAATGAAATTCAAAATCAAAATTCTTGAAACAACATTGGCAACCTGTTTAAAAACGCGAAATATTCCCTTATTCAAACATAAGTTCACATAAATGGTATGCCTATGGTTTGTCAGGATTTTTTAGTTTGAATTTCATTACAAAACACAGGATAGCCAGATAAAGTCTATCAAAGACATATTTTTCGAACAACAATGACGAATCAGTTTTAATATGAAGAACACAATCATGATAACACTTTGATTCATACATTACTAACAAGGCTGTACGTATCAGGGGCGGATACAGGAATTTATTTTAGGGGGTCCCAAATAAAAATTAATACACGGCAAAAGCCTAATATTTAACCCAATTTATAGTTTAGAAGGTTAGTTTTTATTTTTTAGATAGTTTTTATTTTTTAGAAGGGGCCTTGGCGCCATGGGCCCCCACTCTGTATCCGCCACTGATACGTATAATACTATCCTCTAAAAGGCATATCCGGCCTGCATGCCTATAATCGTGTCCCAAAATCTGACACCATTCCTCGGTCTATAAGTGAGAGCCACTGTGTCACTGAAAACATTAAATATATCCGAAAAAAATATATTATTATTTTATAAATCTTATTATCAATTTACAACAAGTAGGCTTTGGAGCATCACAAAACAAAACGTTGCAAAGTTTCAATTGCAAATTGCAAAACGTTGCAAAACCTTGCAAAACGTTGTATTAGGGTTGTTTTTGTTAAAATATATTTTTCAAAAAAAAAACTTTTAAATTTATGAACGATTTTAAAAGAAATGTAGTAATATCTTATTTTTTTTATACATGTCATTAGCTTAGGTGGTCTTTATACTTTTATGTCGCGCAAAAAAAATATGTCCCAAACTGCCATCACCCTGTGTGGTATTGTTCTGGTGGATACACAGTCCCACAGTCCGGCAATAGTGCGTCAGGAATCTATAGCTCCTAGAATATAAAAAAACTTGGGGAGTTTGTTTAAATGCATACCTAAAGTATGTACGAGGATGTATTTCCAGAAAATATTTTAACTTCTATAGGGTGGCTCAAAAAAAGTGTGAGTGGACCGGGATGATTTTTTAAAGGAACACTCTGTATTATTGCATTTTTGGCTTCCTTTCTGATTACTTTACATAATCCTAAGATAAGATGTAAATATATTTGGATAGTTTTAGAGATATTAATAAATAAATAAAAAATATATATTTTTCAATAAGTTACAACGTAAGTTGATAAAATATTGTATTTCCAAAATAATTACAAATAAAATTAAGGTACAGCTGTTATCATATTTTAAGCAATCGCCTCAAAAGTCTTAAAAACGATTTTTAAGAAAAAACTAGTTTTATAAAAAGTTGATTACTTTCTTACTTTTGGGACACCCTGTATAATAAAAATTTTCTCATTTTTGATGCTTCTAGGCTCATACGTTTTTGGACACTAGTTAAGGTGTGCCTTTAACCTGAATCTGCGAAAATATGTTTTTACATAAGTGCGTTAATATTGTAACACCCTGTATAAACCATTTCCTATGGGCTAATAATTGTTAATTTTTTCATATTTTGAATTGATTTTGTGATTTTAACACTAATTCATAATAAATAATACTAAATAATATCTATGAGCAAAATAATTTTTCCATAAAATAGGGTCCGCTGGCCCTCTGTGCGCCGCTGAAAAACTGTAGACTTGGTAACGTCGGCGTCGCTGTCGCGGATATTACTCACACAATCCGTCGTCATTTCGAACTTGAATCAATTTTTTTAAAAATTGGATGGGTAATTCGTCAGATATTCAATGCGTTCCAGACTTTTGTTATACTCTGTATAATTGGTTAGTTTGTGTTTGGATTTGTTGCTCATTCACATTTTCATCTTTAACAGAAATAAATAATGTACAGGTAAATTTAATAAGTTTGACTAGCGAATTTATGTGTTTTTATGGAAGCCGATATATTCCTACTTCAACTTTATGATAGAAAGTATATACATTTTACACCCTGTAATGTTTTTAGAACACGTACAGAGAACTTAATGTCATACTAATTTATCACTAACTCAAACAAAATAATAATAATTAATTAATTGTTGTTCCAGAAATATATAGAAATTGCCATCAGTTTTCGTCACAGAAGAGCAATAACATTAGGTCCCATAGACAAATCAAAATTATTATTTTTGACATAGACTAAGACATTACGTTGCCTCTAAATGTTTTAAAGTAAATAGACAACGATTACAGGGTAAAGAAAAATATAAATTTTCTATCAAAAAAAAGATTTTTAAAAATTTCAAAAAATCTTTTTTGCTGAGATGGTAGTTTTCCTAAACCTGTTATAAATTTCAGCCCTATCACTGCAATAGAAGAAGCTTTAAGATGGGACTGAAACTTTGGCACGTAAAATCTTATGACCCGCGATAAAAAACGCACTGCACCTATACTCTATTATTATACATATACGAGTAGGAAAAAAGCTCCATTACTTCACTAAGTAGGTACTTACCTTTTTTTCACTTGTTTTATTAAAGATAACCCTTGTTTGTAATTCTTGTATCACTAATTGAAACACACTTTCATTTTCCAATACACAGGTTTTTCGGTTTATTTTAACATACGCAACACTTCTTACTTTTATTTTTGGTTGTTTTATTTAACACGTACCTATCGTCGGAAACGAACAAAATAAAATGAAATATTCATGAAATATAACACACACCCTATTAGCTTCACGGCTTATACAATCGAATAAATCACATAATATTTCTCTCACATACACACTTGACTTAAAACTCAAAAAGTACCCACCAATATCTTAAACCTAACAGATTTTAATTAATTTTCAACACTTTTAAAACTTCGAATCGTATTTTAACATTATGGATCATTTTATTTACGACCTCTACCTCATTTCGGCCTTCGAATGTCCTTGCCCTATTACATTTTCCTAACGCCGGCTAAACTATCGACGTGTTGACAGGCAGGTTATCGAACCCATGTTGGCTCGAGCATGTCGTTTTTTCGAAGATGGGTCCCATATAAACGCGGCCAGAAGTATTTTCAATACTAAAATGTCTATTAGGAAACATCTTGACACCCTGTATCTTTAAAATTATGCATTTCCGGACACATGTTTAAATTAACTTTTTACCTTAAAAATACTCAAAGAATCACCTCCTGAAGTTGGCCAGATACTACTTAATTAACACCCTGTATTTAAAAATGGCTAGCTAGTGATTTTGTAAGTAAAGCTATGTTTATTTTAATAGAAAAAAATAAATTTCATAAAAAACAAACAAACCCATAATTCAATTGCTTTACACTAATTAATTAACTTTAAATGTATCTAAATAGGCACTTTAATAATTGAAAAATTGACATGAGCACTTCGTAGAGTATACCAAATATGTAAAAAAATTCCAATAAAAAATCCACAAATGGCACATTAAAATCTGCATTATCTGAAATCAAATTATAGGTACCTAAACGGCCAATCAGCCAGACAACAGTGACAAGACGCCGATATCGATAACGCGATGAGCAGTTTTTAATAATTATTCCGAGTTAATACTTCAAGTCGCATTCCTTCAAATAAATTTTAATTTAAGTATTGTTAATATAGTCATATTAATGATTACAGCCTGTATGATTTCTAAAATAAAAAATCAAGCGTGTTTTTATCAGAATAATTATTAAATGATTAAATAGAAATAGTTCGATCATACGGTATAATTATGGATTTAATAATTAAATAATTATCTTAAGGTTAAATTGTGGTAAACTTGTTATGAGTTTCAATCATTTTTATTTAAAATCTTAGGGAGGCAATATAGATTTTAGGCAGAAGAACTCAAGGGAAGGACTGTGTAATTAGTAATTAAAACTTTACATTTTTTTTACTTGCCATTTTTCTTGTCTTTCACGTTGCACGTTGACTCTTCGTTGTGTCACACACAATCTGAATTTCGGATATGATGCAGAACTGATAAATTAGACCAAATATGTTAATTGCAAGGTCTGCAAAGAAATATTTTTCTTAACTTTGCAAATACTTAAGGCATGCAATAATTAAAAAAAAATTGACGTGAGATTACTTCATAATTCTTGAAAGTCTTGGATGATAAAGATTTTAATTATTATGGGTCTGTTTTGTTTAAGAAGCCAATAAATAATTTCAAAAACTCAACTATCAAAATATAATGGTAGAAAATGTTAATTGGACATACTGAATGTAAACTAGGTATACATAGTTGCTGCAATCGATAATATATTTTGCTGCTTATTTTACTCATAAGAAAAAACCGTCAATACCGCTACTCACATTATGGGCACCTTTTTATACTTAAATCTCATAATGATTTTTAAAAATACATATGTAGGTACATACTATAAGTAGTGGTTGTCACGGTTTTTTTATTAAGTATGATGAAAAGAAGCTGCAAATTAACTTATCGTTGGAGCCAACTATATTTTAATTTATTTTTATCTACAGTAACTGTGCACGGTAAGGGTTCAAAATATGCCTATATTGTGAGGCAACTCAATTCGAGTATAAATTAACACTTACATTCCAAGTATCTTCTTGGTCTACCGGCACCCCGTTCACCCTTATTCCATCATTTCTATAAAAGATAGTAAGATTTCTAACTTTTAATTTTTATTGAGAAAATTGGTGAAATTTTGTTGTACGGCGAATTTAAATTTATGGGCCCTCCATAAATTTACACCGTAAGTTCGAATATTAGTTAAACCTAGGAATACCCAGGTAATAGCCGGAAATATGCAAAAGAAGGGGTGAGTTTAGGTTAGAGTAGAATTAGGTTTTAGTTGGTTTTGAATTAATAAAAATATAGACCTAATCTAAACTTAACCGAAACTGGCCCACTTTTTGGTATATTTCGGGTTCCTACGTGGGCAACTCTACGTTTAATCAATATTCGGGCTTTTACGGTAACATAATACTCATTCTGATTGGTTTAATCTGGCTCCATAACAAAACTGTGGGTTCGAGGTGCTATTGCAAATTAATGCAATTAATTCTATGTATATACTTTCATAAAATGCCATCACAATAAAAATTAAACATCAAAATTATTTAACGTTGCGAACTTGTTCACTATACGTATCTGGAATATATTTGCGAATGGCGATCAGCGATACGATGGTTCGTCTAGACCTATGGAGACGAGCGCGAGACATTCTAAATTCGCTGTGTGGACGAGTCTCGCGAGAGCCTCGCGAGTCAACCTACAGAGCCTCGTTGCTATCCATCCCCTGTCGATTTTTCAACGACCCGTCTGGACGTGTTTTTGGTAGGCTCGCCCGACTGCGAGATATTAGGTCTGATTTATAAATTTCGACTGTTTAAAATTAAGTAATCTCAAATTTTTAAATCGTACACTGTATGTATTATCATTTTTTCTGATAGAATTTACAAATTTTGCGTCACTGATAATTTTTACCCTACCGAAATCCAACATTTCTTTAAACAAATAGAATTATTACAGCATCTATTAATTTTAGATATATAATATCAAAAAATGCAAGAAAAGTTACCGACTTGTACGTATGTATAACCCAATAATAAAATAAAAATAGGGTATTCCCATTAAAAAATATGTTATATCCGCAACACTTTTTTGAAGTACCCTGTATACTCTATAGTAATGTTAAAATGTGCTTCTTAACCTTACCAATAACTTTTCTATGTAACATTTTGTTCTAAAAACATTAAAAAACGTATTATGTAGTATTATGTAAAAAACGCCGTGTAAGGGATAAAGCGGAAAACAGCCAAAAGGGGGAAAACCGACGATGAATACCATGTTAAAGACCGAATACCATATTAAAGATACAAAAATTTACTACTGTAAGCGTTATTATTTGGCCATCGTTTGTTATATTCATTTGCAATTTAATATGTTTTTGGCTTCCTTTCACTATGATCCCACTCGGCTTGTCTCGTGGCAGGTTTGCGTAAAAAATGGATAGAAAATGTAGCGCTCTCGTCTCGCTCTTGTCTCGCTCTTGTCTTGCTCCCGTCTCGCGCTCGGCTGCTCAGGTCTGGACGCACCATAGACTGCCGGAGTGCTGACGTCACGAATGTCAAATTGCTTTTCAAACAAGGTTTAGCTCTTTTATATTTTTATTGAGCTCTTCCAAATGACGTCACAAATTAATATAAAATGTAAAAAAAACAGGTGATTGCCGACAACCGCCGACTTGTGTCTGGTATTTTCAATACGCCTATGAAGGTTGCGCATGTTGCAAAATCTGTGAATTTTTTTTGTTTGTGTTCTGAAGAAGTTCGTGTTCAGTTGTAAGTCACTGGACGGACTCACTGGATAATAAATGGTGACTATGTCTAAGACTATGTCCTCCTGAATGTTAGGTTTTATTATAAACATATTTTACATTTTGCCTTAGAATTAGTTAATTTGCCTTTATTATAGCTTAAAATATTAATATTATATCTAAAACCGTGTACTAGAAAACAAAACTATACCAGCTACGTATTTATTTTAAGGTTTAATCTGTCAGTGTCATTTTAGACATGTAATCGGAAGACATTTTAATGTATCTTGTTAAAGCAAGTTCATAGTGGCGTTAATGTTGCCTGCCTGCCTGTTCTGTGCCAGACACTTCCACAAAATATTCTCTTTATCTTTTCCCGTGCCACCCCGTTTTCCACTAAGATTTTATATGTCATTCTCTACCCTGAAGCGTCATAATTACGTCACGTTTGTTTAATTATTCATTATTCTCTTTGCGTGGGTTATATTATAGTATGTATTGTTATTTTAAGGATGTTTATCTCTAATAGATATTACGTTGAAGTTACTTAGCTAACAAAGCAGCATATAAGTAAAAATCATTATTTTGTGTCATGATATATCTTGGAATTATTGGTGTTTGGTTGATGATGATATATATATATATATATATATATATATATATATATATATATATATATATATATATATATATATATATATATATATATATATATATATATATATATATATATATATATATGCATATATATGACACACAAAGCGATAAAATTCTAATATTTTATTGTGTTAAATAAGAACATTAAATATATTGTTTTTGTTTTTGATGAATATAACACCAATAATTCCAAGATATATCATGACATTTTCACTTTGAAACAAAATAATGATTTTTACTTATATATTATATATATATATATATATATATAAGATATATATATATATATATATATATATATATATATATATATATATATATATATATATATATATATATATATATATATATATATATATATAGCATATATATATATATATATATATATATATATATATAATGTTAAATAAAAGTAAAAGAAGTTCATTACATATATATATATATATATATTAGAATTTTATCGCTTCGTAGAAAAAATTTTAATATTGACCAAAAGCCAAGAACCCTATAAATAAAAAAAAAAAAATATATATATATATATATATATACCGTCCTGGTCATCCAATTACTGTGTATAGGATTTTAATGGATACGACAGAGAATAATACAATTGACCGGTTGATAGAGAGAGACGCAAAATAAAAGGGGGGATACAGTGTTGCCGGTTCGTAAACGTGTAGGCAGGATTAAGAATGAGCATGGTGGGAGCACAAATCGACTCCGATACCGATGATAATTCGAGACTGCACTCAGTGTTGCCAGATAAACTTCCTCTAACAACCTCTGCATAACTAATAGCATATTGTCAAATAATATTATTAGTTAGAATAGCTTTCGTTTTCAGGTTGGAATTTTTGTTTTAAATCTCAAATCTCAATAAAGAAAAATTACATTTTAAAAAAAATAAACTACTCAAAACAATTATCGCATATTTTCTAAAAAAATATTAATTTGAAAAACAAGACATTTTGAATTCCCTGACTTGGACTGTGGAGGGAAATTGGATAAAACAAGCCTACGCGCAGACCTATAATTTTTAGTCGGCCGACTATTTAGTTGCAAAAGTGAAAACAATACATACTTATGAAGTCGATCGGCCGACTATTTGATTGCACGTGGGCGCGGCTCCATAAGAATATATTGGTTACAAATATGCAACTAAATAGTCGGCCGATTAAAATTACCTGTCAGCGCATAGCCTAAGGCTACGCAATGTAATCAAATATTGGCCCGATTGGCTCCATAAGAATGTATTGTTTTCACTTTTGCAACCAAGTCCAAAGACGGCCGACTAAAAATTACATGTCAGTGCATACCCTAATTATCCTAAAAAACTCACAAGAGAAAGACAGAAAAATGCATGCTTCAATTAGAAATATGTAATAATTACTTTTATTCAAATATGCGATAATTGTTTTGAGTTGGTATAATTATTGAAAAATATTTTCTGATGATACTATTAGAAATGCCAAGTTTGGGAACAAAATTAAATGCACACACTAAATTTTGTCTAAAAAATATGTTTTCCCAAAATTTACTTCTATGATTTAAATTTTAATTCTTACTAGATTTAGGGAAATTTCCTAGACCTGGCAACTATGACTAATACTTTGACCGTCTCCATGTTAAGAGATTCCTTACCTCTTTCCCACCACTTGATATGTCATAGCTGATTGGTCTCATCTCCCCACTCGAAGATTTGGAAGCCATTTGGAATTTTTGTCGCCACGTGTCACCCATAAAAATCTTGAGTCATAGGCGTACTAATATTTTATTTCCATTTATATTTAGTATTACAGCCAATTATAGTTTAAAAGTTTTACTTATGAATTCTGTAAAATTTAATTTACTATTGTTATAAGAATCGTTTTATGATAGCTGACAAAGTTTATGACGAAGATGAGCGATGCGGAGCGTCGTCGATGCGGTCCGTGGATACGATCCGTTAGTTCGTCTGGAAATTTGTCCATTTTGTTCGTTATATTTCTTTTAATGGTTCGCCCAAAAATCGATATTCTGTCAAATCGCCGCGCAACCCATCGCACGGACCCGTTTGCGCTAGAGGTGTGTAGTTCGTGAACGAACGAACTAGTTCCAATGAACTATCCCAACCCCGGAATGAAAGGAACTAGTTCCTGGTTTCTCAAAGAACTAGTTCCTCAGGACCTATTCCGGGATC
The DNA here is from genome assembly GCF_002938485.1 of Sitophilus oryzae. NCBI lineage: Eukaryota > Metazoa > Arthropoda > Insecta > Coleoptera > Curculionidae > Sitophilus > Sitophilus oryzae. Next base: position 3,094,623 of record NW_022145740.1, read on the forward strand.
GAGACTGTGACCGATATACATGTACAACGAGTATATGCGACGGCGAGGGATCGGCCAGCCGTACGTTATCTATCTGCCTAGGATCCGCCGATGGTAGGCAGGAGTGGGGAGTGCCAGCCGTACGTTATCGGATCCGGACCTAGAGGAACTAAAACTAAATAAAAGACTAGTTTACGTACGTATGGATCGGGCCAGCGCGATCGATGCTAGGCAGGAGTGGGGAGTGTCAGCATAATGTTATCGGATCCGGACCTAAAGGAACTAGAGGAACTAAATAAAAGACTAGTTTACGTATGGATCAGCCAGCGCGATTAATGCTAGGCAGGCGTGGGGAGTGCCAGCCGTATGTTATCGGATCCGGACATAGAGGAACTAATTAAAAGACTAGTTCATGGGAATCTATTCAGTCGGCAGATCCGAGATATAATACAAGGCGACGACGATGGATTCGGCATTGTCTATTGCCACAGCCGGCGTAATTACCACAGAAAATTGCCCTAAATACTGTTTTTGATTTTTAGCTTGTCTTTTAAATATTTTATGGAAATGTTTCACTTCAGGTCCCTAAAATTCAGAAATATCTTATAAAACGAAGTAAATTTTCTGAATTTTTAGACAATTTTTTTTGTAAAATTTTTGTAATATTTGCTCCAATTGATTTGTGACATAGTTTTTTAAACTCTAATTTGAGTTTCTTTTTTATTTTTTTTGCAATAAAACTTACCTATATGTTTTTAACATACACAATTACACGTCTCTTTATATCTCCGTACATTATAAAAATTATACAGATCATACTGTGAATAGTTTTGACTGACAACTAAACGCATTAGCAAGCAAGGGGGATGTCAATGTTAGTCGGGAACTATTGTGAACTAAAGACCTAGTTCAAGGAACTATTCCTCTGGAGGAACTAGAACTAAGGAACTAGTTCCTCCCAAGGAACTAGAATTCCCACCTCTAGTTCGCGCAACAAATCGACCTATCTACGAACTGTGTCAGTGCATGGTAAGTATTGGTCTTTATTATAATGCTGTATAGCTTACTGTAACACTTAAATAAAAACTATACATTTATATATTGATGGTTCTAGTTGTGCTACCTTTTGAGGGGTGTGAAATAAATGATTTATTTATAATAATATTGAATTTCTGCGGGGTGGTGTAACTAGTGTTACAACGGTTGTGAGTATGGTATTACATTATCATAATGTTATAATATGAAATATACCTACTACCTATTTTGTCTAATATTGGTACAGAAAACTTATCAGTATAAAGTTTTACTTATCTTTAGCCTTTTTAATGCTGTTTGTAACCCTCTATGTCTATAATAATGGACAACGAGTAATTAGTAATTCTGAATATATCTATAAGAACTTTTAGTTTTAAGTACGCCTATGACTGAAATGCAGCGCTCACCTTCTCCTTCTAGTCAGCGGCCATAATGTCCGGGTCCATTAGAGTCAAGGATGAGTAGAGATAAATCAATTTAAATTTATTAATTTTAGGGCCTACTCTATTCTAACATGTAAGAAATATTTATTCATGGATAAGTACGGCAGAGATGTAATAAAAAGCCGTTTTGTATGAATACCGAAATGGTATTTGAAGAACATATTATAATCAAATTATCAAATTGAATTGATAATAAATTTATGTGCCCGTGTTTTATAAGCCGTCTGCAGAAAATTGACAATAGTAATAAAAAGATGACTCATGTCAATGTTTATCCCAAATTATAAATCGATAAGAGTTCTCATTAATAATAGTAATGTGGATATATTTTCCAGAACTTACTTTAACTTGATTTAAAAATCACTTTTTTAATTTTGTACTAGTTTATAGCACTTAACAATATAATCAATAATTTGTCTGTCATCAATGTATCATATACACCTCTATAATTATTTAATACATAATCTTATACTGATTACAATGGTCGACATGTCAACAATAGAATTTGCGTTATTTACTACGTTATGTAATTAACTGATTATCTGCCATATTAGGTAACTGCGGATGTACGTCACTAACGTAATAAAGAAGCAAAAAATAACCAATAAATAAACTAACCAAAAGGTTAGTATATATTTAATAATACGTGGCTTTGGGTGCCAGTTGTCGTGTATATGAAGAGTACAGTCAACATGTTCAGTACAATACGATATACTCAGAAAGAAAAGACTCTATAATACGAGAGAAGAATGCGAAGTTTATTACCTATTAAGTCGGATCGGTGGACAATAGAATTTGCGCTATTTAATACATTATGTAATTAATTGATTACCTATTTTATTAAGTAACTACGGATGTACGTGATTAAGTAATAGCATGTTTTACGGTTAGTTTATTTAATTATACGTACACACGGCTTTGGGTGCCGATTTGCACACAGTCCTCCATTCGCGAATTTTAAGTTCCAGAGCTGTGCGCGATAGCCTCGTGCCTCCATATGGCGCGGAACAGGTCTGAACTTTATGGCTCAATTGGATGGAGTGAGATTATCGCGTTCTTGAACAGTTCAGAACTGCACAACATCGTGAATGGAGGACAGTAATTGTCGTGTGTACGAAGAGTACAGTCAATGTGTTCAGTGCAATACGATATAAGAGAGAAGAGTAAGAATTTTCCCAAGCGTATGAAGTAAAACGTATTACCTACACATGTAGGTGAATGCCGAGGGGTAAGCCGCTGACAAATTTCTGTACACTAATACCACGTATAATGGAAAAAAATGCCAACTAATACCACGATTAATACCACTAATACCAAATATTGTCAACATCTTGTACAACAAAATACACCAGCGATTTACCCCTCTCTCAGTAAATGCTGACCCAAGACCAATGCCGCTTTATCCATTAGGCAAGATAGGCAGCTGCCTAGGGCGGCAGGCCGAATAACAAAATTTACTTGAATTTTATTAGTTGAAGGGGGCAGCAAAATAAATGGTGCCTAGGGTACCAAATCACCTTTAGGCAACCCTGCCCAAGACTTTCTCTTGTCGATCCGGTATAAATCTATTATCTTAGCCTTAAATAAATTAGAATAAAATAAACTATGTTAAAAACTTTCATGTATATTACTGAAATGAAGATAATATATCTAAGCTAAATGTAATATATTACAGTTGTAGAAAAATGAGTAACTAATTGTCGGAAATCCAGATCCAACCCTGATGCAACATTTTTTGGAAACGTCTACTTCTGAGGTTTGAAATTTTGATGCAAAATCCGGCAATACCGCTTAGAAGAAATGTACCCACCCATACCCACCCAACTTTTTTCTCTTTTTAATACATTTGATTTGCCATTAAGCTGCCTACATCACTGTCTTACACGTTAAAATCCTATACACAGAGTTGACCTGTCCCGATCGGTATATATATATATATATATATATATATATATATATATATATATATATATATATATATATATATATATATATATATATATATATATATATATATATATATATATATATATATATATATATATATATATATATATATATATATATATATATATATATATATATATATATATATATATATATATATATATATATATATATATATATATATATATATATATATATATATATGTTATTATATATATATTATATATATATATATATATATATATATATATATATATATATATATATATATATATATATATATATATATATATATATATATATATATATATATATATATATATATATATTATATATATTATTATTATTTATTATTATTATTATATTATTATATTATACGCTATTTAGAGGACGTTTTGTCTCTCAAATATACTACTCGCCGTACACGTAAGATACCTGGTCAATGTACTCATTTTCTTGTTTTGATGATTCCGCTTCTGTTGTTGTTAAGATACTTCTTAGAGTGGCCCCAGACTAAAAATCAGCTTTAATTTTATTCTGCTTGGGTATTAGCGTGATCTTAGTCGGTGTCTTGCAATTGGATATTACAATCTTGTCGAGAGACATCGCAGATTATAACGCAAATTTCAGTTTAATATTACATTTCAAAATTAAGAGATTCTTGATCAATGCATATAGTGATTGCTAGATGTAGAAATGTATCTCTTAACGACGTAGTAGAGTTAAGCTTGATTTTCATGCATCCGTTATCCGACGATACGATGATACGATATTAATTTTATTGGTTGAATTTAAAGACTTCGATTGGTAACTTTATTGCATTTTCATGCCTCCGTTCATCGGATATACGATTTACTTGTGATTTATGTCATTTTATATTTTCATTTCCATAACGATTTCGCTGTTTTACTTATAGTCTAAGAGCTAGCAACGTTTTTGAGAGAGAATTTTAAGAAAACTGGGTCTTGAATATATATTTTGATATGCTCTCCTGAACAGAGTGCGGACCGTCTGGCTGCCGGTAGACGTTACGTTCACTATTGCCCATCACATCTATATTCAACATTTGTTTTAGTATTTTTAAGTTTGTATTTCAGGAACTAAGGAGGTTAGGACAAACCTATGTGTAGCATTAGCAAAGTGAAATGTGAGAATCGCATTGTTGTATCTCTACTCATAAACCAGAAATCCCATAAAACACACGAAAATGGGATATTCTGTACAGATGTAATGCGCAGTAGTGAACCTCAGTAATTTGCCGGCAGCCAGAGGGACCGCGCTTTGGTCAGGATAGAACAGGAGAGCATAGCAAAAGATATATTAAAGAACCAGCTTTCTTAAAATTCTCGTTTTCCCGACGGTGCTAGCTCTTGTACTATTATATTTTTATTAAGGTTAGATTAAATTTGTCAAAAAGTGTCCGTTATCGTACGATCTTTCTCCGTTGACGGGCTGGAGTAAAAAATTTACGGATGAAAAGTGGCGCGAAAACTATGACCAATCAGAGTGCCGTCGGACCATCGTATCAACGGATAACGGACGCATGAAAATCAAGCTGAATTCTGATTAAATATAACAACATTCGTAGAATTCCATGTTACGCATATTCAGGTTCATGAGAGTTCAATGTTTTTGCGACGTTTCGCGACTTTATTGTCGCTTCTTCAGGCACTAAAACATATATTAATCCTACACTATTATACCTACAATATGGATGGATTTTTTCTTTCTGCGTACTAATTATTACTGGGAACTAACAATAATCTTAATTATGTATAAGTTTCAGATCTATGAAAAACTCTTTTTCTGCACGATACACATATTGATGAACCCCCACTGGCTGCATCTTATGCTGATTATAAAGAAAATCCGTGTAAGTAATCAAACACATATTGTATGAAATTAATCACCGTATCTACAAGCTCACGGACTAAAAAATATACCACTTTAAACATCTTGTCGTCCTCATCGATACTCCGTGCTTGCCAATATTCCAACGTTGAGTCCTGCGACTTATCCAGTTCCATCTCGACAGGATAAATAAATAGCATCGTGTGTTTGTGTGCGGACATCGACGAATCGCTTCCGTTAGGGCAGACAGTTTGCCAGTTTTAACGTACAACCATTGTTTGCTCTGCGGGCCATTCGGCCGCATCTAGCGATAGCAACTTCTGGCAAACGGCTACACATTCGTTATAAATGCTTTGCATATAAATGCTGTCGATTAGAAAGTTTAAGCTGTTCGGTCTAAGTATACGGGCGTGTGTATACATATTTGGCATCAAATTATTAAATTTGTAACCCTGACATTGTATAAGTGACTGTATCAAAACTATTTCAAAAACTAAAGACGTTATGTCAGCGTGATGTCATTATTTGGTATAAATTTATAAGAGTTTTAATGGTTTATAGATATTAAGATGGATATCCACCCAATGGGCAAATCCCCATCAATACAACCTCTGTCGTTTTCAAAAAGTTTTGGGCATTTTATAGATTTAATTCTCCCCCGTTCTGTGCTGGAAGCACTGCGGCCTGTAAGATTTGTTATGTTTCCTTTTTCGTTTCTAGCTTTTCTTTCCCAAATAAAATGTAAGCGAAATTCCCAATTTCGCTTGTAATCCAGAGCCTTGCAATGATATGTATATGATATATGTGCTCTACTGTTTCTTTGTCGCAGAGTCTGCAGCAAACACTTCCTTGATACAGGTTGACCTTGTTCATATGTCCTGTCAAGGATCTGTTGTAATTCACACTGTAGTCCTATTGAGCATTGGCAATTGCTGTGTAATTTTAGAATTGGACACTTAGATGAAGACCTTGCTGTCTTTGTACCTCTATCTGTTTCTCCAGCGGACGGTCGAAGAATATTGACGACCTTTTCGTCAATAAGAAAAGTCCCTTCTATATTTTGTCCGTGTTTTTGAAAACGAGGTTTATTTGAAAGAATCGGTACTAAAATACCCAATGGGTCAAGTCCAGTTAAATTTATCCGGCACAAAACATTTGATACTATTTTTTTGTTTGCACAGCAGTACGGTATAGGCTTCTTTTCCTTAATTATATTGTTCTTCTTTATTAAAATTTCTCTTTGAAATATTGAATGGATGAAATATAAAATTATTTTTAATAATTTTTAATAGACTATTTTTTAATAGATTAATAGACGATTCTGCCAACGAAATCTTGGCAAATAAAAAAATAATAGGCCAACTCGAATTATTGATAGCGTTATGGTTCTCTTGTTAGTAGAGTTCAGAACCGGAAAGTCCCCGGTTCATCTTGTGCTCTGTCCGCCCATCTCATCTGAGGTCTTCCTCTACTTCTTCTATTCACCCAGGACCTCCAGTTTACGATGCATTTGTTCCCTCGATCAGCCTTCTGTCTGACATTGTGACCGGCAAACTTCCATTTCAATTTTGCTACTTCACTTCTAACATCCCTTACTTTTGTTTTTCCTCTGATCCACTCATTCCTTTTTCTATCTGCCAGCCTTACATATAGCATTTCTCTTTCCATAGATCTTTGAGATTTTGTTTTTGAATATATAGTGATGCTAATATTTCTTATTGTGCTAACCTCTTTTCTTTTTTGAAGTTCTTAATAAATTCTTCTTTAAATAAAATAATGTTTATTACCTATTATTATTGAAGTTATATTATTTTTTTATTTAATACAATGTTGTTCAATATGTTAGATATTTTATGTTATGTTTTTATAGGTATTTATATTTTTTAATTCACAAAAGTATACCTTTTTTTATTTTAAGTTTGTTTATGTTGTAATGAATTTTAATTTTACTTATGTTTTTTTTGTTCGCTTGTATACATGTTGGTGTTCGTTTTTGGACTGATTACTTAATAATTTGATGAAAAAGTCAATTTTTATTATAATTTTGAAAATCATTCCTTGCTTTTATTGACAACCTGAACCTTATCGAACAAAAAATATTTATTACCGAAAATACCGACAAAACCGGGAAATCCCGGTTCCTTAGAGGTGTGGTATCGAAATTCCCGGTTCCGGAAACCCTACTTGATGTACTGTTTAAGATTGTGTTGGATGTATAGATACCTACATCTTTGATTATTTTGTAATGCAAATAATATAATATTTAAAAAATTTTCCTGTATCATTCAATTTTCTCCTTTATTTATTGAATATGTAATTCTATTATTATATTGTAATCGATATTAGTTAATAACCAACTATTTTCTACTTCAATTTAATTATTAAAAATAAATATTTTCGATTATGGGGAGCTAATTCTAAAGCCACTTAAATTAAATTAACACTATTTGTGTATTATAATTGAACGAGAAATAATCCTTCAATAGGATGCTGTGTTGATTTAATCGTTATGAAATAATTAAAATCTATAGAGATATAATGTTTATGTTAATATTAAAATCTATGTATATTATTCTGTATTCTGTATCTAATTTTAACTTTATTAAAAATATATAAATTAATTAACACTTGTCAGTAAATTATCATTTATACTGAATTATTTTTTATGTTTTAGAAAACGAGAAATACTTTGATAAAAAAAATAGAAAATAATAATACTTTTAGGTTTCTCTGAAAATCTTATATCAAATTCTTGCGATTACTCGAAATGCTACATGAAAATAATTTGCAAGAATCAGGTGTGTGCATATAATAGTACATATTGTATATCACAACGTTAGAGATATCTTGCTTGAAGCAAGATCTGGGTAGTTCCTAGACCCTAGAGCTGTCTGCTTTCGATAGCAAAATTTGTTAAAATGGAGCTAGCTGATTATTGCAGTCATCCCTTCTATTGCTACCTAGTGCTACCAAGTGAGGTAATCAAGAGGTTTACACTTTTACCATACAGGGTGTCCCAGAAATAAGTGCAAATATTTTAACTGGTAGTATAGTTCAACCCCAGAAACACGCTTATGAGGGTTTTTTTGCGAAAAAAATGTTGAAAATTTAAAATTTTTCTTGACATTTTCCGGGAAATTTGAAAAAACTTTTTAGTGCCACTTGTTTATTCACCTGAGATTTCTCTACGGTGTATCTAAACCTTGCAGTGTTGCAACCTCCTATGTTATCCACATTCTACATAGTTCTACATTTATAAATTCATAGACAAATTTCTACTCAAAAAATTAGAAATGTTAAATTTAATCTTTTATCAGTGCTCATTATTAATAATTATAGAAGAAAAAAACACATTAATTATTTTTAGTACATACCCTTTCAACGAAAACTTAACAAAAACCACCGAAAATCAACTAAAACATTACGTTTATGACGTTTACGAAAATCTTTGTTATGCTGCAAAATAACTTTATTTTGGAATAAATTTAATAAAATGAATCTTCATATTATTCACAATCAGGTCACAAGAAATTCCTAAAATGTTTATCGTAATTTAGAATTCAATATATCGAAAACAGCCCAACGAATAATGGATTCATTTTTGTTTTGTTTGTTTTCTTTCATGTTTCTCTGTTTTATTTGAACCACTGATTTACAAAACACCTTGAAAATCGCACATTACTTTGAATACCTTTCTGAATGAATAAATGATGGAATTGTCGAAATACATCGAAAAAATAGCGAAGAAACAAACTACGTATTTAAAATTCTTGAGTGAAACATGTATTTTCTTAGATTGAAAGTAGTTCGTAAAGTGGCGGTAAGAAACAATAATTGTCAACATTTATTCATTCAGTAAGGTATTCAAAGTAATGTGTACTTTTCAAGGTGTTTTGTAAATCAGTGGTTCAAATTGTGATGAAGCCTCTATGAAAATAATGTGTTAAGTTAAAAATGGGGACTGTTTTATTTTAGCAGTTATTATAATAGCATATACAAGTAAAGCAGCACAGTTGAGTGTACTTTAGTTAAGTGTGTATCGAAAAAGAGAACTGTCACAGTTACATCGATCTGTCGTGATATTATTATTTATTTTATGTGATAACATCACAATCTTAAAAATGTAATGAATCTCTGCAAACTCCTCAGGTGTTGTTATTTTATGACTTACTTTTAAACATATACTTTTTTGTCTATATGGCAACACAGTGCGTCGAATTAACTGAAATCTGGGCTTGATCCGGGTAATTGGATGTAGTTGGCGATATCTGCCGGCGGTTCTGAAAATGTTGCGAAAATGTATTTAAATTTTCAAAGTTAAATAACTCGGTTATTGTCAATTTATTTTAAAAATGGTAAAGAGAAAATATGTTTATTTTGACTAGATCTACCGCCCCTTAAAATATTTGCACTCATTTCTGGGACACCCTGTATAATTTAACAATGTCTTTTATTCAAACATTACATAAATAAAAGTTACAAACAAAAAAATTATATAAAGAAAGTTTAAGCTTCTTTTTAAGATTTTACTTCCTTGGGTAATTGAGATCAGGTAGTAAATAATAATTTAAAGTTTAGTTTTGTGTAATGTCAGTAATATCAATTTAATAGAATGTCAACGATTTATAAAAGACATAATTTGCTGTAAACTAAAGTGATCTTTGAATAGTTGTATTTGGGTAAGTTAAATTTTTTTTTGGTTTTCTTTTTATACTGATGACGAGAGGAGATAAATTTTTTGAAACGTTTTTATCGGTTAGGCAAATTCGTTTACTAGTAAAAAGCCACTGACAATTTGGTTCCGCTACGCTGTGATGTTCATAAAAATACCTATTTTGTGGATTTCTCATCCTGTGGCGAAAATCTCTTGACATTTCAAAAAATGAACCCGCCACAATTATACAGGGTGAGTCTTAAATAAGTGCAAATATTTTTAGGGTTAATATATTTTGACACCAGAAACACATTTATTAAGTTTTTTCGCGAAAAAAAAATTATAATTTTGAATTTTTTGGATTGATTTTTTAATTTTTAGTTAAAAAACATAATATCTTCATAATATGGCAACATAGCTACTATAATAAATTTACAAGAAAGAAAACCCAGAAAAGATCCAGTCCCAATCAGTTTTTTTTAATTTTCAAAGTAAAATATCTCGGTTATTTTGAACTTTTTTGAAAAATGGTAAAGAGATATATTTCGTTTATCGAGATCTACCAGCCGTGAAAATATTTACGCTTATTTATAACTCACCTTTTATAGACATTATACGTACAGGGTGGTTATAGTACCACCTATCCAGTATATCCTAACATCCTGCAGGTAAAAATAAATAAAAAATTTATATACATTTATGTCCAAAAATGCTTTGTTATAGAGATACAGAGTGTAAAAGTTTCATTTTTATTTTGATTTGGTGGTAGATATGGTTCAAACAATGGTAGAATCGGTCTTATGCTATGGGAGTGAGATATGGTCCTAAGAGAAGAAGATAAACGGCGAGTATTGGCTGTAGAGATGGATTACTTACGTAGAAGCGCTAGGGTGTCCAGATTACAAAGAGTGAGAAACGTGGAAACCAGAAACAGAACATCGGCACAAGAAACTGTAATTCAACGAATAGAGAAAAGAGGTTTGAGATGGTTGGGTCATCTAATGAGGATGGAGGACACAAGATGACCAAAATGTGTATTCAAATGGTCACCCACTGGAAGAAACAAAAGGGGACGCTCGCGTCGATCCTGGAACGATGGTACACGACAGGCGATGAGAGATCGGAATATCGAAGATCTCGTGTACGACAGAGATGGCTGGCGATTGAGACTGGGAAGGCAACATTTAGTTGTAGAATCTGTATAGTACAATAACTGTATTTTTATAAGGTTAATCCCAAATATATACAGGGTGGTCCAAAATGTATTCCGGAAACTTTGACAGCATATTCTGCAGATAAAAATAAGTAAAAAAGTTCGTATAAATGTATGTCCTATGCTTAGTTTCGGAAATACAGGGTGTAGAAGTTTCATTTTTATTTCGATTTTTTCCAAATAATTTCTGAAGTAACGCCAATATTTCGATGATATTGTGGTGTCTGGGAGTTTTGTGACATCAGAAATTTGATTTTGATGTCAAAATGACTCCTATTTGTAGGTGGCGCCACCTACATGTGTTTTAAATGTTTTGAAGAGTAATAACTTTTTGTCCGTACCGGTATAAAACTACTGACTGAAAAAATATACATTTCCATGATCTTTTACGTAAAAAATGTCTCTTGGTAAAAATCGCTATGAGCAACCGTTCTCTAGATATTTAGAATGGAAATAGTCAATACATGTCATTATTGACAAAATAAAGTCTGTCCAACGAGAAGATCCTTGACAGTGATAGATGTCTCTGTCATTTTAATTTCAAAGTAGTTTATTTTATTTTATAAAGAAATAAGTTGGTACAACTGGAACGCATAGCAGGATATATTTAAAATTTGATTGACAACAGATTGACAAGATGACAAGTGATTACTTCAAAATATTGTGAAAAAAACTGTATAAAACTGAAAAAATGTAATTGAGTTATTTTATTTAATAAAAACGGTATGTGTTAATACAAAACAAACAAGAACAAGACACTACATACCAAAAAAATATAAAAAAGAACTATTATTTACTTTCAAGCTTTATGAAACTACCCGCATTTATGATTATATTTATCAATATAACTTATGTACAAATACAAATTTGTAATATTCCACAGGCATAAATAAAACAACATAGGTAAATAAAACAAACTATTTTATTAATAATAACACCTACCAAATCTTATACCTTAAGACAGTACATTTTGACATTATTTTTCTGCAGTACTAAAATCCATTATTTACCTATCGTGTGATGTCGATATTTTACAGCTACTCCAGTTTTTAGTATGTGTTTAGTTTGATTCTTCTACCATATACGAGATGCACTTATCTACGACGAAATGGTATACAAACTTTATCGATGGCAACTTCACTGGTGTATAAGACTTTCTGCCTGGGCAGCGAGTATTAACCATAAACTGTGCTCTGGGTCTACAGTTAATTTTCATTCGATTTTTCCTCCACTTGACTTCAAAAGACACAAAACACACGTAATAATACGAATCAAAATGCATCATCTTTCAAAACGCAGGGTATTTAACAAAAGTTGACACAAAGTTATAACCTATAATTTGGCAAGACTTTGACAAGCGTCAAAAATGACAAAAATCTAAAGGCGAGTTCATACGCATCGGCGTTCGTTTGTCGTTCATCGTTCCGTCAAACCAATAAAATTGAAATACGATCTGTAATTTTTTAAATAAACCAATAAAACTTGTTAAAAACAATAAGACAAGACGCATGACGGATTTATATTTAAACCCATCCATAGATAACTTAAAAATTATTAGAAACTTTTTTTAGTAAAATAAATAGATTGGTATGGGACGTCATCTGCTTTTCTTCTGTCATCGTCTGTCGAAATCTTACCTGAGAAAAAAAACAGAGTATATAAGCACACGTTTTTTTTGAGCATAGCTATATGACTGAAATAATAAATTTTATTTTTTTAAATTAGTCATATTAATTAAACAATTTCTGTTGAACTTTTGGCACAAAAATATTTCAAATTTATGATTTCAGTTTAATAACTATTTAGGCAACATGTTTAATTATGTCAGTGATGACAGGTATTGATAATTTCGATTCCAAATATCTCGAGAACCATTACTCTTAGCGATTTTTACCAAGAGACCTTTTTTTATGCAAAAAAAGTCTTGAATGTATATTTTTTTACTCAGTAGTTTTATACAGGTATGGGCAAAAAGTTATTACTCTTCAAACCAGTTAAAAAATATCTAGATGGTGCCCTCTACAAGCAGGAGTCATATTGACATGGAAATCGAATTTCCCATGTCAGAAAACTTCCAGACACCAATTTGCATCCAAATATTGACGTTACTTCATAAATTATTTTGAAAAAATCGAAATAAAAATGAAACTTCTATACCCTTTATCTCCGCAACTAAGCATTTTAACACAGACCTACGTACATACTTACATAATAATACGAACTTTTTTACTTATTTTTATCTGCAGAATATGCTGCCGAAGTTTCCGGAATACAGTTCGGACCACCCCGTATATAGAAATTTGATTTCGATGTAAATATGACTTCTACTTGTAGGGAGCGTCACCTACATTTTAAATGGTTAGAAGAGTAATAGCTTTTCATCCGTATCTGTATAAAACTAATGAGTGAAAAAATAGCATGTTCTATTCAGAGTAAAAATGACTTTTTATGTTTCGGTTGTATGTCAAACGTATAGCCTCTCCACAAAAAGTGTCATTTTTTACTAATAATAAAACAATATATTATTAATTAATATTGAAGCCCAAAAAAATTTTTATTTTTTAAAGTTAAAGCCTGTTAAGAATGATACAAAATAAAATGCTTACTGTACAAATAGCTTGAATACGTTGCAATATAATCCTACTGACTGCTCGAACCGGATGTGTACGTACAAGCACTTTTACACGCCACCAAGCAACAGTCTATTACCATCTGAATCACGCTGAAGAGGATATCTACATAATCCTAAGTACGCGACGCTCACAATTAGTTGCACTATTCCCTCGAGATCCGGCAGCAATCACAAATTTACTATTGCGTCGGTTTACAAGGTAGTTGCAGATCTAATTATTCGCTTACTAAATTTACAATTTGGAATGTCAAACAATGTTGTGGGGTAGGTAGTAGTAGGTCAATTTAGTTAACTTAAACGCGAAACTTGACTCTCCGTTCGTGTCGATTTTCATGTTTATGACAAGTTTATTGGGCACCTGAGTTTACGACGCGGTTTTCTATATTAAAATCTATTATTTTTTGCTTATTTTAGACTTTGAGAAAAATGTATTCTTTATAAAAACTTTTATACTTTTCCAAATTTCCATACCGTTTTTAAATTAAGTATAATTTTTTCTTCGAAAAAATGATGATTAAACAGTTTCCGTTGAACTTTTGGCACAAACACATTTCAAATTTATGATTTCAGTCTAATAACTATTTAGTCAACATGTTTAATTTATGTCAATGATGACAGGTATTGATAATTTTGATTCCAAATATCTGGAGAACCATTACTCGTAGCGATTTTTACCAAGAGACTTTTTTTACGTAAAAAACGTCGTAAATGTACATTTCTTTACTCAGTAGTTTTATACAGGTACGGACGAAAAGTTATTACTGTTCAAACCGTTAAAAATATGTAGGTGGCACCCTCTATAAGTAGAAGTCATATTGACTTCAAAATCAAATTTCCCATGTCAAAAAACTCCCAGACGCCAATTTTTATGTAAATATTGACGTTAGTTAAATTATTTGGAAAAAATCTAAATAAAAATGAAATTTCAACACCCTGTATCTCCAAAAATTTAGTTTTCATCATTTAAGACATGATATTTTTTCAGTGGGAACAAGCCAAAACTCTTGGCTTAAAGATCTACATCTATTGAAATTTTCTGATGTGCGATTTCACGCACCATCATAGCCAGTTAGATCGCAAACTTCCGAAGGAAGACAGCGACATAAGAAGAAACTTTTTTTAAATTTTGACTAACATCATATTTTTTTCTGTTAAAACAAACAAAAAAATTAATAAAAAATTAATTTCCCTTATATAGTAAATAATAAAAAATAATTTTGTAAAAACGATATGGAAGACGGATATTTCTTAAATAAAAAATATTTTGGACATCCATAGCTTTATTTTCAGTAGTGTAGAGGGTTTTCAGAGACTTTTAGTGCGATATCGGCCGACCTACCTATTGAAAACTTAAAAAAAATGATGTTTGTAAAGCTTCATTCAGAACCTCGCAATTAGTGATATAAATTAGTTTACGATTATTCACAATGTCTAAAAAACACAATTAAAATTAATAGAATATCCTAGCAACAGCTTGCATTAGTCAGTTGTATGCATAGAGAAAGCCTAATATTGTTTTCTTATAAAACAATCAAGTTTTGATTTCTAACCACAATTTTTCTTGATGGAAGATAATCAAAGGCCAAAATGACATTTCTCGCAAATTTTGAACTATAATTAGTGGAAAAGTCAAAAGTTTGATAACTTTTTCTACTAATTGAAAATGTGTACCACTAATTTTGACGTTCTGAATGCTTATATTGAAATTAAAGGAACAAACTTCTACGCTAATTAAAACCACTAATTGCGAGGTTCTGAATGAAGCTTTAGGGTTTACCTAAATCGTCAGAAAGTGAAATAAAAATAAACAAAAGACGATGAGAAAGCTAGCAGAAATCTTCACTTTTCTTTAATGGTACACCCTGTATATTTTAGGTTTTTTCGAAAAATGTTTATCTTTCGATTTCAAATATAATAAAGGGTGTTCCTTAATGACACGCTAATATTCAAGGGAGTAATTCTTGGACCTATTCTAAAAGAAAAACTTCATATGAATGTATGTAATAAACATGTAATTTAATAATATCTGAGCTACAGCGCAATAAAATTTTCTAAAAAACCCCTTTTTATGTAATAACTTTTTTTATGAAAAAAGTTATATTTATGAAACTTGATATACGTCTTTTATGCATCAAACTTTTTGGATGTACAAACAATTTTATTTATTTCAACCAGTTGTATCCATATGGGTTTTACATTTTATATTTTTGAAGAAAAAAATGGTACACCACTGATTTCTCTCCTAAAATATAAATTATTTTCAAAATCTCCATTCATTTCTAAACAATTTTTATCTTTCTATTTTTTTCGTCCGACCCATAATTCTTGCTCGAAAAATTAAACTCAGTTTACTTTAAGGCCAAATTTTTCTTAGAATAGATCCAAGAATCACCACCTTATATATTAACATGTAATTAAGGAAAACCCTGTATATACTTTGTCTATATTTGCGTAAATCGATTTTGAATTATGTTGGTTTAATCAATGCAATTGCTACCACACAAAATGCATTGCGTTGCCTTGGGAACAATTTTAAACAAAACTCTCTATTTTATGTGGTGGCTTTTACGGTGGCATTGATTAAACCAATATAATTCAAAAACGGTTAACGCAAATATAGACAAGCTATACAGGGTGAGTCTAAAATAAGCGCAAATATTTTTAGGGGTGGTATATTTTCGAAAAAAAAATGTAAATTATTTAGAATTCTTAGAAAAATTTTGGGAAATTTTATAATATGGTAACATAGGTGAAACTTCATAATATGGTAACAGAGGTAGTAGATAAAATTTACAAAAAAGAAAACCCAGAAAAGATCCAATGGTTCTTATATTTAAGCGAAAATTCAATTTTTTTGGAAAATTTTTAAATAAAATATCTCAGTTATTTTGTACTTATTTGAAAAACGGTAAAGAGAAATATGTTTCTTTTATCGATATCTACCAGCCCTGAATATATTTGCACTTATATAAGACTCACCCTGTATAGTATATTTGAAATTGGAAGAAGGACATTTTCCCAATAAACTGGAACACAGTTGTTCTATATATTTTTTTTAACTTTCTGATCGTTTTTTGTTTATTTTTATTTCACTTTCTAACGGTTCAGGCACGTATTTTTTAGTACCTCAATTGGTAGGCCTGCAGGTATCGCAGTAACTATCTTTATAAAATCTGTTAAAACGTCTTATACCTTCAAGTCTTTCAGAAATATTAAGTGGCTTTAACAAATTGTTATCATATTTGAAAAACGGATCATTTTCATTCAACCCTACAACGATGATACAAATATTTTCTAAAACACCCATAGACAGACAATGTTTGTCTCATGAAGTAATCCACTTCTCCGTATGATTTGCTCAACCATAATAATTGAATATCGGGTATTAACCTGTATGTCCATCTGCCATATATACCGGTATTCCATTTGGTCTGCCAATGTTGGAGATGTTTTTTACTCGCTAGATCCTTATCTATCCCATGGTATCTATCATATCGTTCCTATATGAGCAGTTTCACCACGATTTCCATATTAGTCATTTAATAAATGCCCATATTAGAGCTAGGTATACGGCTATTTTAATACGACTTTGTGTTTTAACCAGGCATTTATTTCGTAGTTATCCATTTTTACTTAAAATATTTGGTAAATGCCATTAACTGGCAAATATAAGGCCATTATAAGGCAAAATTAAAACAATAAATAAGAAAGTTTTTTAGGTCAAACTCACAGTATCATACACATAAAAAACTGCCCAGACGAGTCTTAAAATTAATAAGGTATTTAAGATACATAATTACATATAACGTTTTTTTAACATATTTATAGAACTGAGCCTAATTTCATAATAGATAGGCATAACTTATTTACATTATGGCAAAATCAGCAGTATAATATTTATCATAAAAGAACAACAAACAAAATATATTCTAAAAATAATATATTAAATATCAAATTAATTCATTGTTTTGATAGGTGAACCTTAAATATTCAAATGGCCAATCACTTGATCTTACTGCGTAGTAAAAATGTACTCCCTTAAAGAAAACCAAAGTTGAGTCAGAGCTTTTCATCCAGAAATTTCTCCAGTATATATCCAGGTTTAATGTATTCAGCTACTTCAATTTCGCTGCCTTAAAACATATTTTTAATTTATCCAGCTTTCTTGCCTTGTTGATACATTTCATACCGCTCGTCCATAAGAAAAATGACAATATTTTTTAGCGAGTCTTCGTTCTTTTGGAGCTGTAACTACAAAGCTAATTAGCGAAAGTTATTGGAAATTTTCTTTTCTGAGTAATTCTGCTGATTGACCCTGTATCGTGCCTCGTATAAAGTTTCCCTTTGTTTTATGAAGTTGTTCACATAGTGTGTTCACTATGTAAGTGCATATCTTATTTATCTTATTTGCATTTACATAACTGCACTTATATGCTGTATATAGTAACTGCAAAATACCATTATATTCTGGTTAGGCATATAATATATATTAAGTGTATTATTATTTGACTAAAAGTACTATTTGACTAAGGTTATGTACGGTATGTACCCCGGTTATTTTTAAATATTTATTCGCGATTAACCCTATATCCCTTGGCTTTGCAATTGAATGACCTATGTCCTCGTAGAGCCGGGTAAATATAAAATTCCG
The DNA here is from genome assembly GCF_002938485.1 of Sitophilus oryzae. Taxonomy (NCBI): domain Eukaryota; kingdom Metazoa; phylum Arthropoda; class Insecta; order Coleoptera; family Curculionidae; genus Sitophilus; species Sitophilus oryzae. The sequence goes on from NW_022145740.1 coordinate 3,113,028, forward strand.
GAATCTAATCTGGGAACTTGTCATATATCTAATGGGAAATCGGGAAATGACAAATACCTAGCCACATAACAAGATATCGCTCTTGTTGAGTATTTTTCTTATTTACCATGGTATATAACATACCTATGTTTAAGCAAATTACTATTTGCCTAAATTAGCATTATGCCTATGACATATACAGGGTGGTCCGAACTGTATTCCGGAAACTTCGGCAGCATATTCTGCAGATAAAAATAAATAAAAAAGTTTGTATAAATATATGTCCTAAAATGCGTATTTTCGGAGATACAGGGTGTAAACTTTTCATTTTTATTTCGATTTTTTCCAAATAATTTCTGAAGTAATGTCAATATTTGGATGAAAATTGGTGTCTGTTAGTTTTTTGACATGAGAAATTTGATTTTGGTGTCATTATGACTCCTATTTGTAGAGGGCGCCACATACATATTTTTTAACTAGTTTGAAGAGTAATAACTTTTCGTCCGTACCTGTATAATACTACTGAGTAAAAATATACATTTACGACGCTTCTTACGTAAAAAAGATCTCTTTGTAAAAAGCGCTGCCGAGTAATGGTTCTCGAGATATTTAGAATAGAAATTATCAATACCTGCAATGCCATCAAATGTTTTTGTATCAAAAGTTCAACAGAAACTGTTTGTTCATTATTTTTACAGTAAATTTATGAATAATTTAAAAAAATTAAAATTTCATAAATTTATTATTTAGATTAAATAACTATCTACTTAACGCGTGTTTAGTTTTTGTTAATAATGACATGTATTGACTATTTCCCTTCTAAATATCTTGAGGACAGTTGCTCGTAACGATTTTTACCAAGACACATTTTTTACGTAGTCACGAAAATGTATATTTTTTCATTCCGCAGTTTTATACTCGCAGGTACGGACGAAAAGTTATTACTCTTCAAAACAGTTAAAACACATGTAGTTGGTGCCCCCTACAAATAGGATTTACATATATTGACATCAAAATCCAAATTCCTCATGTCAAAAAACTCCCACATACCAATTTTCATCGAAATACTGATGTTACTTCAAAAATTATTTGGAAAAAACGGGAAAAAATCGAAATAAAAATGAAACTTCTACACCCTGTATCCGTAGGTTTCCGGAATACAGTTCGGCCCACCCTGTATAGTAACTGCAAAATACCATTATAATTTTCTGGTATCCCGCATATTAAGTGTATTATTATTTGACCAAAAGTATAGGTTATGTACGGTATGTACCCCGGTTATTTTTAAATATTTATTCGCGATTAACTCTATATGCCTTGGCTTCGCAATTCGAATAACCTATGTAGAGCCGGGAAAATAGAATATGCCGGAATCTAATCCGGGAACTTGTCATATATCTAATGGGAAATCGGCTAATGACCAAGACTTAGTCAGATAACAAGATATCGCTCTTGTTGAGTATTTCTCTTATTTGCCATAGTACATAACAAATGTCTATAAGTAAATTACTATTTGCCTAAATTAGCTTTATGCCTATGGCATATGGTATAAAATATTATATTTAAAGATGCATTTTTTTTTCGAACAAATTTTAAAGTTCATATGTAAGACATCTTTGAAAGTTATGAATAAAAAACGATATAAATTGAAAATGAATAAAAAACGATATAAATGATAAGTATTTCTCCTAATAATGAATCTAATAAAAAGGTAAGACAAACACGGCTACGCGGCAAAGCATAAAGACGAAGGAAAAATAAGCGGCATCTTTGACGACACATAGAGAAGAAGAAGCAGCAGCTTATGACCGAACGGACGGAACAGAGACAGGATGAGCGAGATCTCTATCAAGTTAACGTAGTATGACGCACTTCCGCTGACGATATAGCAGCAGCACGATGGCGAACACAGCAGCAAGAGCGGCAGCAGCGAGCGGATCTCGCGGCCCGATCAATAATGTTGTACACTCCCCAAAATCCGAGCCAGAAACGTGAGGCATAATAAGGACCTTTTAGGTCCTTTCTTTTTGCGGGAGAAAACTAATTACGGATGTTTAGACAGACGCTGAAGAATGGAAAAGGGTATAGCTACCGTTTCGGACTTTATATTGTTGGTGACTTTCTTGATAGCAGAAAAACTATGGTTTTATTCGTAGTTGTAACGAGAAAAAGAAGTGAATTTATTAATATAATTTTTTTAGTAGAAAATGCTTGATTTCTACCATTAAATATGATGAAAATTATTAAAAATGTTTACCATTAAAAATAAAATATTTAATATCAATCTTAAATAAGTTATTTGAAAGTGTGTCCGCAGCTGTCATGGAATTGAGATTTGAAAAAAAATATTATAAATCATTTTTTTTTCAAATAGAAACCCACTTTTTTTATTTCACTAGTGAAAAGGCTTTTAAATTCGTTACTTTTTGACTATACATGTTCCTATACCTAAAATAAATCGTTTCTAAGTTATTTATAATATTTAGTTTGAAAACGTATACTTTTCTTGATTGTATCTAGCTTCCTTTGACATTAAGTGTCAAACAGTCAGACAATTTATTTCAATCTGTCAGAAAACGAATTAGTTCCTATATTATAAATACTGCTGCCTTAAAAGTATAAAAAGTGTATTTATAAAAATATATCTCGTTTTTTCGATATCTTAGTGATGTCTCTCTTTAGTGATATCTAAATGTTTGGTATTAATTATTAATAATGTATGATCGAAAAAAAAAACAGCGCAAAGTTAGCTTGGAAATGATGATCGATAACATACTGCTTTTTAAACAAAGTGTCACAATATGACAGGACCAGATTTATTGTTTTACATCACTTGACGTCTATAGTCATTGGCTACTCGTTAAAATCAAGAAAAATTTACGAAAAATATAATTTGAAAAAAGTGATTTATCATTATTTTTTAATCGCTCAATTCCATGACAGCTGCGGCCATTATAATATGACATTCGAACAATTTAATTTTTGAAATAGATAGCCACATGTATTCTCTTTATGGTACAGTGGCTGTGGTAATCACTAAATTTGACGTTTGTAACATATTTGTGACAGGCAGTTTTTTTCGTCCAAAAATTTTAAATATATTTTTTTTCAAAAACGGTTAATGTTAGGTATAGAGTGTTTAATATCAAAATTCATAAAATTTTACAGAGAATTTAAGTATGTAATAAAAAATGGGCGCACCCATTTAAAATAAGAAAGTTGCTGTCAACTTCCGGTGTTTTCGGAAGTGCCGCCATATTGAAACTATTTTTAATCAGTACATCTCGTTGTAAAACAATGATGTGCCAAAAATCTCCGATCTAGATATTGTAGTTCTCTAGAAACTTCTAATGCTCGCTCCGCCTGGGACACCCCGTATACCTAGACATATGTGACAATGGAAAATTTCAAAATAAAATATATTTTCTTTATAGGTACCATAAAAAACTGCATTGTTACAAATAGGAAATCCCATGCAAATTTTGAACTGTCCAAATATTGTCTATCCTATTGATTTTACAGCGAAGTCGTGAATAGGTTTTTGAAATGTCTGTGTATGGCTGAAAACACATGCCAAATTTGAACAATTTCGGGACAGCCGTTTTTAAATAATTTATGAAAAAACACATTTATTTTTAAATTAATACCGAACAGCAGGACACAGGAATTTATTTTAGGGGGGCCGAAATAAAAAGTAATGTAGAATATGCTTTTTAGGGCGCCATTTTTAACCCAAAAGCCTAATATTTAACCCAATTTATAGAATTTAGGGGGTATATGGCGCTTGCCCCCTGGCCCCCTCCCTATCCGCAACTGCTGAACAGGTAAAAATGCAAAACCAGGTAAATACCAACCTATCTTCAGTCAGCTTATAATTTTGTCAAAGTCAAATTATATTTCCAAAACCTTAGGCTTTTTTCCAATTTGAACAAGTTTTAAATTATAAAAATGCATATCGGGTTAGATACTATTTACATTCAGGGCTCAATTAAAGTAAATAGTTTATCTAGATTACACTGCACTCAAAAAAGTAGGTACTTTAAAAATATTATGCTAAAATGGAAGGGAGGGGGTTAATCACCGCGATCTTTCGGATCCTTTGTTTCCCCCTTTCTTGATTTATAACTCATCATACAGTCCTGGGGCTTTGACAAAAGCCAGTATCTGAGACTATTTTATAGAGGTTAGTTCTCCATCTCCGATATCAGTCGTATCAAAGTTCATGCACGTATGGTTGTCGTTTCGGCGCACTCAGTGATGAGGTGTTCTAATGTTTTTTTTTTCATTTTCCCCACAGAATCTGCATTCGCCGTTGTTCCTTAGCTTCAATCTACTGAGATGTTCATTAAGGAGACAGTGTCCTGTTACAAAATACCCTGCCAATCCTAAGACTGTTCTTCGGATTGCCACCAGGATTGGCATCCAGAGTAGGTGGACAATTTTCTTTGCCTAATTTGTTAATATAGATATTCTTTGACTAATTTCGAATTTATGATTACTGAGTTGATCGCTTTTAATGCAGCTTGATTATCGGGTAAGATGGCTATTTCTTGTTTCCTGTAGTTTCCATCTAAGATAAGGTGTATGCACCTTTAAATAGGGTAGAATTCTGCCTAAAGGATGCTGGGGTAGATACGCAATGGTTCGGAGTTGTCTCCCCCCCTTTGTTTTTGCTTTGGTTTTGGAAGTAGCAGTATACCACGTTATGGTATTGTTTTTTACAGTTTTTTATCGTCTGCTGAGCAAACGTTTCTCCCTTTCAATCCTTTTTATTGCTCAATATTACAGTGAGGTGTATAACAATTATCCTAAGAATGCTACCAAATGTATATTTAAATAATTAATGTAGTTATCTACTTTAATATTTCTACTTCTACTTTAATATAATTTATCTTTGATAGTATAAAGTAAAAATAATATTATAGTAATTTAGTATAATTATATTTTAGTTATATATTCATTTTTTTAAAATTCGTAAAATTAAATATAAAATTAAATATCTTTGCAACATTGTATGTTGTAAATCAAAATCTAATATAAACTATCAAAATTTCAAGCTCTGATTGCACCAAAGTCTAAATACATCTTCAATCAAGGATGAATTGCAGTAATGACTATTGGATGTACTAAATTTTGATGGAAAGCCGGTTTGTTCTGAGTGGAATTCGTTGAAAAATTGCAAAATCGTGATTGGGATATGAGCTTCCCGAAAATAAAGTTCCAGTATTTCGTACAAATATGGCGATGGTTATTTTTATATCACGACCTATAAAATCTTTAGCAAGCCGGGAAAGATTTTATATTGCTGATTTTTTTATTCCTCTGAGAAATATTATACTATTTTTATGATTTTATTTTATAAATATATTTATACATGAACAACAAAGAAATAGTGAGGGAAATGTATAAAAATGATAGGAAAAGATTAAACGGCTCAGCCCTCAACAACTCGCAACCGTATACATCAGTGTACACCAGTGCAGACACGCACACTCACAAACTTGCACAACCACACACCTACACTAGTGCACACTGATGTTACTGCCTTCAGGCTTCATCAGTGTGGTAAGGAACCAGGAAGCGATGAAACCGATCCCAAAACACAAAAACCAGGAAGCAAACGATGCAACGAGGCACCGTGTGCAACCCAGGAGATGGAAAAAAATTGATGAAGAAACGAAAATAAATGATGGAAAATAAAAAGGAGCAAACGGGAGCCTAAAGCCCCAATTTGCAGCCAAGAACCAGAGTCGCCCAGAATTGTGGGTACTGATACGTACTGATGAAGCCTGAAGGCAGTAACATCAGTGTGCACTAGTGTAGGTGTGTGGTTGTGTGAGTTTGTGAGTGTGCGTATCTGCACTGGTGTACACTGCGAGTTGTTGAGGGCTGAGCCGTTTAATCTTTTTCTTCTTTTTTATACATTTCCCTCACTATTTCTTTCTTGTTCATATTGGTACCACGGCTACGGGTATTGCGGCGGGTTGCTGTTGGCTACCTCCGCGGCTGTTCTGGACGAAGCCCACAATCCTGGGCGACTCTGGTTCTTGGCTGCAAATTGGGGCTTTAGGCTCCCGTTTGCTCCTTTTTATTTTCCATCATTTATTTTCGTTTCTTCATCAATTTTTTTCCATCTCCTGGGTTGCACACGGTGCCTCGTTGCATCGTTTGCTTCCTGGTTTTTTGTGTTTTGGGATCGGTTTCATCGCTTCCTGGTTCCTTACCGTACTGATGAAGCCTGAAGGCAGTAACATCGGTGTGCACTAGTGTAGGTGTGTGGTTGTGTGAGTTTGTGAGTGTGCGTATCTGCACTGGTGTACACTGGTGTATACGGTTGCGAGTTGTTGAGGGCTGAGCCGTTTAATCTTTTTCTTCTTTTTTATACATTTCCCTCACTATTTCTTTCTTGTTGATATTGGTACCACGGCTAAGGGTATTGCGGCGGGTTGCTGTTGGCTACCTCGGCGGCTGTTCTGGACGAAGCCCACAATCCTGGGCGACTCTGGTTCTTGGCTGCAAATTGGGGCTTTAGGCTCCCGTTTGCTCCTTTTTATTTTCCATCATTTATTTTCGTTTCTTCATCAATTTTTTCCATCTCCTGGGTTGCACACGGTGCCTCGTTACATCGTTTGCTTCCTGGTTTTTTGTGTTTTGGGATCGGTTTCATCGCTTCCTGGTTCCTTACCGTACTGATGAAGCCTGAAGGCAGTAACATCAGTGTGCACTAGTGTAGGTGTGTGGTTGTGTGAGTTTGTGAGTGTGCGTGTCTGCACTGGTGTACACTGGTGTATACGGTTGCGAGTTGTTGAGGGCTGAGCCGTTTAATCTTTTTCTTCTTTTTTATACATTTCCCTCACTATTTCTTTCTTGTTGATATTGGTACCACGGCTAAGGGTATTGCGGCGGGTTGCTGTTGGCTACCTCCGCGGCTGTTCTGGACGAAGCCCACAATCCTGGGCGACTCTGGTTCTTGGCTGCAAATTGGGGCTTTAGGCTCCCGTTTGCTCCTTTTATTTTCCATCATTGATTTTCGTTTCTTCATCAATTTTTTCCATCTCCTGGGTTGCACACGGTGCCTCGTTACATCGTTTGCTTCCTGGTTTTTTGTGTTTTGGGATCGGTTTCATCGCTTCCTGGTTCCTTACCGTACTGATGAAGCCTGAAGGCAGTAACATCAGTGTGCACTAGTGTAGGTGTGTGGTTGTGTGAGTTTGTGAGTGTGCGTGTCTGCACTGGTGTACACTGGTGTATACGGTTGCGAGTTGTTGAGGGCTGAGCCGTTTAATCTTTTTTTTCTAATTTATACATATATACCAAGAATTCACATTTCAGATGTATGTATAAAAACCCAATCGAAACACTAATATGTATAAAATTAGTAAATTAATTATTTTTAGAAAACTGTTCTCTGTATAAATTAATTATTTTGAAAAAAAAACTTTTATTCTAACATAAAATTTCTTGTGATTGGTCAGACAAACATATTTTTTAGCATTACAGTTACTGCGAAGACCATTTTTAGCTCATCGAAGTAAAGAAGATACAAGAGAAAAGATAAATACTGATGGAGACCTACAAGTACAAATTATTAAGTAATTAAATAATTAAGTGATATCCAAATAAAAAGGTCTGAAAGAAGGATAAAAAGACATAAGAGAAAGAAAATGAAACACGAAAACAAAAAATTTTACCTAAGAGTAGATAAAGTAAAGTTAGTATTTATCTAAGGTATATCAGACCAGCCCAAAAATAATATTTCAAAGAATACATGGCTTCAGATTATAAATCAAAATTACTAAAAATTCAACATTCCAAATTTATTAATAAAAATTTTGCTCAATTAAAAATGTATAAAAATTTTACTCTACCTGACTTAAAAGGTAATGTAGCTAGCGTAATGCTAGCTACATTACCTTCCTTGTATACCGAAGGGCTCTAGTATGGCAAACTGTACCTTGCTCAAGGGCGGATACAGGAATTTATTTTAGGGGGGGGCCAAAATAAAAAGTAATGTAGAATATGCCTTTTAGGGCGCCATTTTTAACCCAAAAGCCTAATATTTAACACAAATTACAGCTTTTATCTGTATCCTCCACTGACCTTGCTACTTCCAAGGCGGTCTATATACGGGAGATATTATTATTATTGGATAAACAATGTCCTTTATCAAAAATCACCAAAAAGGCCAAAACGTATGACTTTATGCAGTCCTGTTTTTCTGTAAAAATATTGCAGATGTGATTTTATTAGTGATGAAAAAATGGAACGCCAAGACTTTCTTAGTCTTAGTGTTGGTCTTGCACTCTAATAAGTAGACTAGATCTTACTCCTGACCTTGCAAAGTCTAGTGTTGGTCTCGGTGTTACTCTTGCTGCAAGACTCTTGCAAGTCTTGCACATTTTAAAAATATTATTACTAGAAGCAGTTTCTATGTATTTTTCTAAACAAGCAGTGTTTTAAGTAATTTAATGTAAATGAAACTTTAAAGGAAGAAACAATATTAATTTGCTTGTTTTAAAATTTTATGCAAAAGACGGAAAAAGTATATTTTCAATAAATTAAAACAAAAATTTTAAACAAATAACTTTTATATCATTTTTATTTATCTGAATGGTTCAAAAACCTTAATTTCCTTATGAATATTTTAAAATATTTTTTTTCGCTGGCAAGAGTTTCGGAATTTTTAATTATTATCTATAAAAAATGGGATGTAAATAAAAAACGTAAAAAATGCATGACTTTATGACCACAAGAGACTTCTACTGGGTCTTGGTCTTGCATAAGCTTTGCACTGGTTGGCCTTGGGTTTGTAGATCCAACGCTGGTGGTATTTTTTTGTGCCACACCAAGACGGCAAAACCCAGTCTAGTCTCGCTTATCAATAGGTTTTATAGTAATTTTAAACTTTGAATAAAGAGATTTATCCGAGCCAATAGTTTTTAGCTCCAAAAGCACCAGTATAAATATAATTCCGAACAATACACTAGGATATAATATCAGTGATATGTAATCTCATTAGTTTAAATTTAGTCGATAGCTTGTAATCCGGTATAGTACATGCATATTTCAGAAAAGCCTTGTTAAAGCATGAATTATAGATTGCGACGCGCTGACCCGCTTCAAATTCATCGGACGCAACATAAAATTAATCGGCTAATTGATTGCCTCGTTTTTTTTCATATTGTTTGATAAACTGCGCTCGCCATAAACTTGACCCAGTGCCGCAGTTAATTGCATATACACGGTGACTGTAATGTACACTACAGGGATCTCGTAAACCCGAATAGACACAGTGATGCAGTAGCTGTTAATTTTTTTTTACTTTTGATTACCCCTTCCTAATCGTTACTCGACTCTTATGTAGTAATATCAAATATTCGTTACTTCGTTTATTATGATTACTCTGTACTGATTTTGGTTCTAACCTAACCTAACTGGCTTTGTGAAAGCCTTGGAACTATATGATGAATTTTAACTCTAGAAAGGAGGACACAATATATCTCTAAGATCGAGGTGATTGACTTTCCCCCTTTCATGCAATCTACATCTACATCTAGAGTTTTATCATTACATTTTTGTGGACACCCAATATACAGCAAAACGCAACCTTTACATAAAACTTTTTTCATACCTTTGTCATAAACGATGACAAAGTCTCCAGGTCATCATTTAAAAAAAAATAAAGTTGATGATGGAATCTCGGAAACGAAAAGTTTGATTGAAAATCTAAACTTCGCCTGATAATACAGAACAGAAAGAATAAACGGAACAGAAAAAAGTACCTAGTAAAAGGAACGCAAATCTTCTACTCATGTTTTCAAATAGTTTTAAATAAAAACGTACACTAAAACATATAATCATAGGCACAAATAATAAAATATATGAAGAGAAAAAATGAAAAATGCCTATTTTCAGCTAAAAGGCTTGGCTGTTATTAGAGCAAAACGATAGTAATAGCTTACCCTGATATTACTTATAACATTTATTTCCTGACATTGACAATCTTTTTTACAATATAGTTTTGTATTAAGAGTTTTTGATATAAATAAATTGTTGTGATACTTTAAGCTTAAAGATGTTTACTACACTTACCTTGCAGTCAAAAATGGTTCTTTTTAGAACCTCTTTTAGTGCAAAGTGTATAGAAGACAGCTTAATACCCGTAAAAGTCATCGCACCTTTATTAGAGTATTTTGAACGGGAAAGCGGCAGTAATGGTCCTTTATCTCCCTTAAATGCTGTTAAGAAGGTGAGTTTTGTTGATGTAAATAATAACTGTTTAAATATGTATAATTAATTTATTTTTGTTTCCGAAAATATTTTCTTTCCATAGATGTGTCAGACAGATGTCTAGCGATCTCTATTGTACGCGTCAGGGTTTGTTGATAGTACGGTATGAATGGGCGATGTGTTTTTTTTAATTACTATTCATTATCAATCTATATACAAACATACAATAACATCGAAGGTGTATAAAATAATAGTAAAAATTCTATTTGTTTAGTAATTTTCCCTATTCTGTTTATATATGTAGGTGAATCATATGGTTATACATGATATTAATGCCCTGTGTGTCAGTTTTACAATTCACCGTGTTGCTCATCGCAATAAATATACCTATTACCTCGCTCAAATTTCCGGGGGAATAATTTTTATACTTCAGTATGGCGACACTATCAAAATAAAAAGTGACTGGAAGAAACGGTGATACGCCAATGCAGTTTTATCTCGGTTTTATTACGATCTGTATACAGGGTGGTCCGAACTCTATTCCGGAAATTTCGGCACCATATTTTGTAGATAAAAATAAGTGAAAATGTTCGTATAAATGTATGTCCTAAAATGCTTACTTTCAGAGATACAGGGTATAGACATTTTTATTTCGATTTTTTCTAAATAATTTCTGAAGTAACGTCAATATTTGGATGAAAATTGGTGTCTGGGAGTTTTTTAACACGAGAAATTTGATTTTGACTAGTAGAGGGCGCGATGTAGGTAGCGCCCTCTACTGGTAGGAGTCATATTGACACCAAAATCAAATTTCTCATATAAAAAAACTCCCAACCAATTTTCATCCAAATATTAACGTTATAGTCAATACGTTCATGAATTATTTGGAAAAAATCGAAATAAAAATGAAACTTGTAACTACACCCTGTATCTCCGAAACTTTTCATTTTAGGACATACATTTATGCGAACTATTTTTTATTTATTTTTATCTGCAGAATATGCTGCCGAAGTTTCCGGAATACAGTTCGGACCACCCTGTAGAATAATATGTCAAAATATATTTTTCTCGTTTACAACTTATAGTAAAACGTGATCAAATATGTCCGTAGTGGAGATGCCTTAATTCGTCATGCCATCTGGTTGGAGGAGGGCCTCTGCTCCTGAATGAATCATGTCATTGTCTCCAATCTAATATTCTCTTGGTCCATCGGTCATCGTTTATCCTTGCAATGTGTCCTGTCCAATTTAATTTTAAAGAAGTTATTTGCTCTATGGCCCCCATGACTTTTTTTCTATCTTGTTTTTCGCTATTTTCGCTACATTGCCTCTCCGATATAGCCACAACTTTGATATTTCCATTGCTCTATGTGTTATTCTGATTTTACTTACTCTTGGTTAATGTTAGGGTCTCGACACCATTCGTTAGAACAGGTAGTATGTATAGATTGAATACTTTTCTCTTCAAACATATCGGAAGTGACTCTTTGAAAATGTATTTCAATCGTCCATAGGCGACCCAGTTCAGTCCTATTCCTCTGTTGAGCTTGCAAGATGTTATCGCGGCTTATATGTATTTTGTGTCCCAAGTATTTGTAAGCAGTGGTTTCTTCGGTTAATATATATTCCACCGCCAATTACTAGGTTTGTCATCACTTTGGTTTTTGAGATGTTGATTTTTAGTCCCATTTGTTCAGAGGTTGCAGTTAATTTTTGTAACATTCTTGGGCTATATTTACGCAGTGGGATATCAAGATAATGTTTTCAAAAAATCGCAGGTGGTTCAAGTTTTCGCCATTTATATTTATACTTAATTAATTCCATTCTATTTTTTTGCACATGTATTGGAGCAAATTATTGAATAATTTTGGAGAGATGGTGTCGCCTTGGCAAACACCTTTTTCTATGTGGAAGTTGATAGTATATTCATGAAGCCTAAGACAAGCTGTAGCTTTACCAAAAAAAAATAGACTATTTATTTATTTATTCAGCGTATGTATGGAAAGACATGACATGAACAATTAAAATCCAAAAATATACTAATAATGTGGGACATGAAAACAAACATTAGTATATAAACTTAATATGTTTGTTTATAGAACTTATCTGTATATGTATACGTTCTAAAACAAACATAGTAAGTTCTGGCCTTGGGTGCCGATTTTCGTCTGTATGAAGAGTACAGTCAATACGCTTAGTATAATAATCTTTTCTGTACGCTCAGTATAATAATCTTTGTTCTGAACAAAGAAAGAGGATCAAGTAAGTATTTCCCAAGCGCATGACATATAGCATCGAATTAAGTGGTGATGTAATAAACACTTCGACAAAATCGCTATAGCGACTCACTTCTAGACACGTATTTACAGACTCGAGACTGTTGTTTGTTGATTGCTTGAAAATAACACTGTCTAGTGGCTTTATTTAGTCAATATTTCTTTATTTTTACTTTATTTTCTATTCTGTATTATTCTTTTTTATATATATTTTATTAATTTATAAAACTCTACTTTTGTGTCAAGTAATTTCCAAATGTCAGTAACTAAAATCAAAATATAGTACGTAGTGTAATAATTGATCTATTCTCTTTTTCATGGTATTCGATAAACTTGACTTGTCAGAAGCATTACCCTGTTCCAAAGAGTTAATTATTAATTACACATAATTAATAGGTGCAATTACATTTATAATGCGGTAAATTGACATCAAAATAATGACATATTTTTTTCTGATTTTACTCGGCACTAAATTGAGTTTCCCAGTCTGCATTAAATTAATAGAATCTATGGCGTTGTTCGGTTTGTTAAATTGGAAGTTTATTAGCGAATTTATTGATTATATCAATTACAGCTAGTCCATTATAGAGAGGCTAGATCAGTTAATTGGTTTGGTAATGGATTAGATATTTTCAGAGTCTGGGATATTACATTTCCTTTTTGAGATTATGTATGATCTATTTATTTCGCTGTATTATAGTTCGTTCACGCATCGTCAAACACAAGCGAACAATTTTGCTAGTTCGTGTTCAGCGAATATTCGTTTGGTACTATATTGCTTATATCCAGACTCTATATACAGTGTGTTTCAAAAAAAAACATGTGCCATATCTCGTTTGGAGATTCCTAATGTAAAAAAGATGTATTTTTCATATAGTCCGATTCTGCTTTGTTTCGTAGCTACAGGGTGTTAAAGCCTTAATAACCTTTCGATTTATTATAATTTTCTTCTAAGGACTTTTAGTGGTTCGAATGAAATTGAGGGTAAAAGTTTCTATAAGTGCTACATATTTTAATGCTATAAAAGTGTCGATAAATTCATCAGGGACGTGCATATGGGTTACCACTGAAATATTTTTGAAAATAAAACATGTTCGTCACTGACTTTTTTCTTTTGATATTAAAATTGTGTAGGTCAATTGTGTAGGTGTGATTTTGTCGAATCTTGCCTCCTTGATAAGATAAACGTAATTTCATTAATCAAAATTAATAAAATTAAAATTAAAATAAAATTAATAAATTACGTATTTTACCTAATTTATTATTAAATATTATTAATATTAGTTATTATTACTATTAGTCCAACCTACAGTTACTATTAGTCCTACCTACCTAATTTCAGATAAAAAAATAATGGTATTCAAGATAATTACAAAAAACTTAATTTTAAAAAGTTTTAACATCCGGTAACTCTAAAACAATGCATTTCTATACCCATGTTTATAGGAACTTTTTATTCATATTTTTTGATGAAGAATCAATGAGTACTTATTTAAAACTTTCGCAAGTTAATGATATTAAAAATTATTAAAGTTTGCTATTAGAGTTGGATCAAGGGAAATTAATAAAATTTCGTTTTTCTCATCAAGGAGGCCGAAATTGGCAAAAAATCAAGAAACAACTTTTAATCTGCATTAAACTGCTTACACCATTTCGCTAACAAGAGAAATAAAGTCGTTGGTGTACATGCTAAATGCGTACATTTAGAAAAATATTCCAGTGATAACCCATATACACGTTCCTAGTGAATATTACGACACATTTTTAGCTTTAAAATATGTCGCATTTATAGTAACTTTCGTCCTCAAACTTTTATTCGAAACACTAAAAGTACTCGGAAGAAAATTATAATAAATCGAAAAAATATTAAGACTTTAAATGTAGCTATGAAACAAAGCAGAATCGGACGTATGTTGATAGGAAAAATATATCATATATTTACGTGAGGAATCTCCCCTCGAGAGATGGCACATGTTTTTTTAACACCCTGTATATACGTGGTTCATCTACTAGTAATCGATATTCGGATAAAATACAGCAAGTGGAGACAAAGACATTTTATTTACTGGCAAATATTTAGCTTGAAAATGCAAGCTTTCATGGCCGGTTTCTGTAAAAGTAGAACGTTTTCTGGATTTGAGCAATGTCATTTTGAGTTTAGAACTCAAGATTTTGCTCATGTTTATAAAAGCCTCGGAAAGCAATTGCAAGTTACCTTCAGCATATTTTATAGTAGAGCTTCTGAAATACTGTCATTGGGACTGCAGGTCCAATAAATTTTATACACAAAGTGAGACAAAAAAAACATGTTTCAGAAATCGAGCCCATGACATCTATGTCGGTTTTCCTCTATCTAGTCAGGAAATACTTTTTCTCTATTAAAACAGACCAATTTCGACCACCCTGTACATACAGAGTGCCCTAAATTCGAACCTCAAAATTAAAACAAAAAAATGTCAAATATAAAAGTTCTAGTGAATGTTAAGATACACATTTTAAAATTATTATAGAGTAAACAAGGTGCTTCAAAAAATGTGGCGGATATAATAATATGCTCTGCATAAGTAAAGACTTTTGAAAAGGTAAATCAACATTGTATATTAGTATTACCATTTACAATTAAAACGCCAGTGTTACAACTGCAATAGGTCAACCCAAAATTATTTCTGACAAAAAGAGCAAGTATAGAAAAAACTGATTACGCCACTGGATTGTGCTTAAAAAAGTGCCTTAAGAACGTTTTTACAGAATTTTATTATTCCGCGAAATAAAAAAGTTATGGGCAGTTTTCCAAAAGGTAAAAAATTCAAAAAGACCCCGTATCGGTTTTGCTCTATCTAGTCAGGAAATAGTTTTTCTCTATTAAAACAGACCAATTTCGACCACCCTGTACATACAGAGTGCCCTAAATTCGAACCTCAAAATTGAAACCTTGCAAGTAGAGAAGATGCGAGATCGGTTAAACTGAAAAAAGTTGCAAAGTTGCGCATATGGATGATGATCAAAAGGCCACTTTAAAGGTTCAAAAATTTCGATTATTTTTTTTAATTTTCCCAAGATTTTTTCATTTGTATTTTTTTGACTCTGTTTGAATAGATATAACAAAAAAATGGCATATTCTCATTGATACTTAGTTACAATTACATTCTCATTACTACTTTTCGTGTTCTACAATATGGTGTTATCAGATTTTCAAACCGACATTTCGTCTTTGATCTGCCATCATCAAATTTATTTTTGAAAAACAGCAATATCTAATAACTTTGACTTGGTACTTATGACAGCGTATGAGATTTTTTATCAATATAAAATAAAACTTGACTAAAAACTGTACAATTAAATTTTAAAACAAATTTTCTCTAATAATTTGTAAAAATAAGAAAGTTATATAATGGCCTGTTAAAAATGGTATAAAATCAAGTTGTACTGAGCTTGTTAATAAATAAAAATAACACATTTAAAGTAAATACTTGATATGTATTATTTTAATGTAGTAGATGATATGATACTGTAAAGAGATACGGTATAATATCATCTGTATTCTTAAATAAAATATGATTAAATGCAAGGTTATCAGAAAAAGTAAATGGAAAAATAATTTATAGCAGGTACTGAATTAAAAGCAAACACAAAAGATCCTGAAATATTAAGGTGATCTATATTCAAAAACATACCAATTTTACGAGTTTTCTTATTCGGACAGAGAAAAACAACATTTCCAATAATACCAAAACAACAATGCATTAATATTTTATTTGGACAAGAACCTATAAAACTGATATTTCGAGAATGTGTACAATCGAAATTGCCGAAAAAAATATATAAAGAACATAAAAACGAGAGATAGGGATGTCGACCCTTCAATATAGTCACTTAACTGCTTCAGGGTCGACGATATATATGCGAATAGGATAATGATAAATTCGGAAATTAAGTAGAACATTTATTTCCTATTTTGCTTATTTGATGGCATATTGACGACAAACATTCTAGTATCTAAAAATGATATTGGATTTTTATTGACAATGAATTTAATATATCTGGATAATTATAGAATGAAATATTCACTCTTTAGATAAAAAAAAATATTTTTATTTCTCTAGAAACCATTATCTAAATAGGTCAATAAAACTGGCAAACAAATATGTTTTAAATTAAATACTTAATAACATTAAAACTTCGGAAAAGTCGGGTATTTATGAAATTTTATGAAAAGCAATCAAAAATATTTTGTGTAAACTAGAAGATCAATTTTAACTAGATTTAAAGAACATCTGCCTCAGATAAGATTTGGAAGACCGGATAAATTTTGCGCTGCTCAACATATTGTTGATAAAGATTGTTGTATAGATATTAATAATTTAAAATTAATTAAACATGTCTCAAAATACGGGCAATTAGATGCATATAAAAACCTCAAAATTTAATCTCGACCACCAAAGTGACGTAGCATCCGACGTGGCACGTAATCTGGCAAGTAAAATGCATCTAGCAAGTTACGTCGAATTGAACAAACGACAATAAGTGTGTCAGCGCACACTGAAGAGCGCTGTCAGAAACATTTGTTATTGTAGCACTGTAGTTTTTCAAAAATAGAACTGGTTCCACTTTTTGCCACGTGCTATTAACACGTTACTCGAATTTAACAAAAATGAAGGACGATTCGGACTTCAATATACGTTTTGTATCACTGATTGACGCTTTTCTAACTAGCACATTAAAGGTTTATTTTTTCATTCTATAAAATGCTTGAAATCTTTCCGGATACATATTCAATTCCTTAAAAACACTAAACCCACTGTTCCTTTGTCTCTTTTTGTAAAAGGGGTGTATCCAATATCGACGCTTTGGATAATTTTGGTTCATATTGATTAGGTTTACAAACTGCTAACTTCATCCTCTGACGACGACATGTTTACGCCACTGCCACATCACTTATATGTGCGCTTCCTGAGAAATCATGTAACGCTATTGCCATATCATTGCCATGTATGTGCAACGTCATATGCTACGTCACTTTGGTGGACGCTCTCCCTTAGATAATTTCACGTCACGCTTGGTCAGTCACAACCGTAGGGGTTATATAAACTTTTGTACCCTTTTTATTAGTTTAGTTTTAATCATTTGTTGATGATGCTAACATTATTAACGAAACGCGCGTCCTGTGTTAAAATAATTTTTTTTTGGTGTATTGTGGTAAATTAGTGTTTTATTTTGCTGTTCTAACACCAAAGTTAAGGTTCCAACCCCCCAACTCTAATCATGTATACTTACGTACTATTGCACAGAATGTTCGCTGCCTTGTTGGATATATCCGTTGTTGTTAAAGATAAATATTTTCACAAACGATAGGCTAAAGTCTTTATGCAAAAATAAAACGGGTGTTAAATAAATATATTTTTCTATTTGCGTCAAAAGCATTCGGGATTTATGTAAATAGAAGTTCACTGATATGATAAAATATCCCATCTACAGAAAACTAGACAGAACAGTATATAATATCAAATGTATTTTAGATCATATATTACTTTATATGATCCAGATCCAATACACCTGTAATCGCTGCATTCTACTTTGAAATACTAATGGAAAAGGTGTGAAAGGCTATATTTTTTATTTGTTTTATATTCCGCAAAGTAGGTATGGACTTTATAGGTTTCATTCAGAATTTTTGAATTGATTTGGGAATATCTTAAGTATCTAAGATTTTCTGGTGACATAGTCCTAATAGCCCATAGCCCTGAAGAACTACAAGCCTAAATCAACGAACTAAATATAACCAGCAATAAAATAGGTCTCTAAATGAATTAAAAAAAAACTAAAGTAATATACAACGAACTATTAGACAGAAAAGAGGTTCTGATAAATAACACAACACTGGAGATACTAGAAGAATTAATATACATATACAGGGTGGTCCGAATTGTACTCCGGAAACTTCGGGAGCATATTCTGCAGATAAAATGAAAACTTCTTATAAATGTATATCCTAAAATGCTTAGTTTCGGAGATACAGGGTGTAGAAGTTACATTTTTATTTCGATTTTTTCCAAATAAGTTCTCAAGTAATGTCAATATTTGGATGAAAATTGGTGTCTGTGAGTTTTTTGACATGAGAAATTTGATTTTGGTGTCATTATGACTCCTATTTGTAGAGGGCGCCACCTACATGTGTTTAAACTGTTTTGAAGAGTAATAACTTTTTGTCCGTACCTGTATAGAACTGCTGAGTGCAAAGATATACATTTCGGTATTTTTTTACGTAAAAAATGTCTCTTGGAAAAATTGTTACGAGCAACCCTTCTCGAGATATTTAGAATGGGAATAGTCAATACATGTCATTATTGACAAAAAATAAACATGTTGAGTAGATAGTTAATTGACTAAAAAGATAAATTTGGAAAATTTTTATTTTTTTAAATTAATCATAAAATTTTCTTCGAAAATATGATGATTGATGATGGGCACAAAAACATTTCTAATTTATGATTTCCATCTATTAACTATTTAGTCAACATGTTTATAATTTATGTCAATGATGACAGGTATTGATAATTTCGATTTCAAATATCTCGAGAACTATTACTCGCAGCGATTTTTATTAAGAGATCTTTTTTACGTTAAAAACGTCGTGAATGTATATTTTTTTAATTAGAAGTTTTATACAGGTCCGGACGAAAAGTTATTACTCTTCAAACTAGTTAAAAATATGTAGGTGGCGCCCTCTACAAGTAGGAGCCATATTGACATCAAAATCGAATTTCTCATATCAAAAAACTCCCAGACACCAAATTTCATCCAAATATTGATGTTACTTCAGAAATTATTTGGAAAAAATCGAAATAAAAATGAAACTTCTACACCCTGTATCTCCGAAACTAAGCATTTTAGGTCATACATTTATACGGACTTTTTTACTTATTTTTATCTGCAGAATATGCTGCTGAAGTTTCCGGAATACAGTTCGGACCACCCTGTATAGGACAACTTATACACAGCTCGGGATCTCTACTACCAGAAATCAACAGAAGAATTAAGTTAGCATGGAGTACATATGAAAGAAACTCAATCATATTCAAATCTAGAATGTCACTTTATCTAAAGAAGAAAATATTTGAGAAATCTGTACTACTAGTCATGACCTATGCATGGGAAACCTGGACTCTTTAAAAGGACATTATAAGATAGCTGCAAGTCACACAACGCCCAATGGAACGAAATACCGTAAAAGAATAGAGTGGATACGACAAAAGACCCAAGTAATGGATGTCCTTAAGTAGCGATGGACAGGACACCTGACAACAGACGGACCACCAAAATTACAGCATGGTACCCACGAGGAATTAAGAGACCTAACCAAACCTTAAAAGATCAAACTTGAGATGGGCCCATGACATTAAGAAATTAGCAGGGATAACTTAGGCCCGCATAGCTAACAATAGACAATAATGGGCCCAACTATAAAGAGAGTATCTAAATATGCGAGGGAAGCTAGACCATAATTGGCAATGGATGAATAAGCTGAAAATGATGATGATGATGATAATGATGATCATGATGTTGATGATGATACAGGAGAAATTGAAATTATGGAATTTCGAGTCGAATCTCGATTATTCCTCAACATATAGCTAAAAACTAATACTTAAATACTTTTTTATATATGTAGAATCCGTTGGCAGTCAGCACTCGTTTTTTTATTAAATCCGGATATGCCTCCGTCCCGAGAGGGTTAAATAATTAATGCTGACAATTGCTCTTCTATTTTGTAAATTTAATTTCTCATCTTTGATTTTTAAAATAGATCATAGAGACAATAGAGACAGTTCTTTAATACTAATTCTATACGTAACTGTGGAATATCAAGATACAAATAGCTAAGTAAACCTTATATACAAATAAGAAATAAAATAAAATAGGTAATACGTAGAACGTTCTTATTATAATACGATCCCCTTCGTAATACTAATATATTCCAATAAAACCTCATATACGACCCTAATAACCCAAAAATACATTTTTAATGGATCTCAAATAGCCTGGAAAGGCCTTTTTCGGGCCATATAAAATAATTTTGTCGTACTTTGTGTTGCTTTATAAGGTGGAAAGTAATAAAATAAATAAGGATTTGAAAAGAAGAAATAGAACTCTTCATTTTTTTTTCTTTTGATTTTCATTCTATTTAATTCTTAAAAAATTGAAATATTATTTTAAAAATTCCAATAATAATTTTTAGTCCGAAGTTTCCAATAATTATTATAACTCCACAAAAATATTCCTTTCTAACTAAATAAAAATCGATTATTTTATTCAATATAAAATACTTTTATCAAAAATAATACAATAATAGGACATATATCCAGTCATATGAAGCGTTTAAAGTGATATTTTATCCACTAGTGGGATAAAATAGCTTTAGCCCATCAGTGGAATAATAAAATTAATAATACGAAATGTTTATTTTATATATTGACATTTTTGTTAATATAAAATCCGCTCTTTGATTTATCATCATCTTGCATATTTCTATGAGTTTTAAAAAACCTTTGCAAATTCTTATTAAAAAGCTCTCTCCGATGATTTTACTTTTGAACCTTTTTAAAGCTTTTGTTTGTATCAATACTAAATAATAAGCAGCCTTTACACTATGCTCTTCGAAAACTCTTCGAAGCAGGTGAGTGTCGCATTTCGTCGCCCAACTTTGTCGCATTTCGGTTTATTTCCAGTTGTCTTGACCCACTTCGGTTTACCTAATTTATATATATGTTGGAGGCGGATGCCGAAAATTAGATATATGGCGATTATAAGTAAATATACCTACCTATATCCACAAAGTTACGCGGAAGAGTTTTGATTGCATTGGTTTCAACTTCTATGCGGAGGGTGTTAATCTTTTGTTGTTACATTATACCAAAAAAAAATTAACCCCCTGGCAAGTTTAGTATGGACAAATCGCCATATGTCTAATTATTTTGGACATTGGCCGAAATTCGGCATCTGCCTCCAACATATATACCGGGTGCGTCTCAAAAGTGGCTCACCCCCTATAACTTTTTTATTTTTTCAGATAAAGAAACTAGATTTGGTATGTTAGTATATGACATAAATTGGGATTGATTGACGTATTCAATTGTTTTTGGTCACTTCCTGTTTCACCGGAAATTACTACAACTTTTGATATTTAAATGGCACCATCTATATTTTTTACTTCGTTCGATAGAAAATTACATTCTGAATAGAATGACATATCATATGTCAATTTTTGACATTCTCGCTTAATAAAAAATCGTATTTTAAAATTCAATCTGGAGTGCCATGGCTATGTTAAAAACACTAATTCTTAATCAAGGAGCCTTGGAAAAATAGATTTGATCCTCTAATGTTTTTAGTGTCTTGTCCTGGCCAGTTAGAAAATGCTCAAATCGTATGTTTGATCATATCTCAATATTTTCAAATGGGACGAGGGTGGCTCATTAGCATATTAGGAAAAAGCATTTTTTTACGAATAATTTGATATCACACACTTGGTATTTCGAGTCAAATTTTCGTTACGAACCGCAAGTTATAATTTCAAATAAACAAAATGCGAAAATGTTAAAAGTTGACATATGATCTGTCATTCTATTCAGAGTGTTATTTTCTATCAAATAAAGTAAAAAAATACAGAGGATGCCATTTAAAAATCAAAAGTTGTAGTCATTTCCGGTGAAACAGGAAGTGACCGAAAACAATTGAATACGTCAATCAATCCTAATTTATGTCATATACTAACATACCAAATCTCGTTTTTTTTAACTGAAAAAATAAAAAAGTTATAGTAGTGAGCCACTTTCGAGACGCACCCGGTATAGTTCTAATTTCCATTCCTAAAAGCGCCCGAAAACTACTCGTCAGCAGGGGGGTAGGGGGATTTTTTTGGCGTTTTCTGTTGCCTCGCTATTAGTTGGGAATAATTTAAAATTAGTTAGGAGGAGTAAATACTTAATAGAGTTAGAAGGGGTGTTAATCACCGCGACCTTACAGATCTATTGCATGTCCCCCTTTCTTGAGTTATAACAAGTTTATAACTCATCATATAGTCTCGAGGCTTTGAAAATAGCTAGTATCTGAGGCGGCTTTACAGAGGTTCTCCATCTCCGACATCAGGCATTTGCCGTTGTTTCTTAGCTTCTGATATGTCTCATCTACTGAGGTGTTCCTTGGAGGAGACACTGCACTGTAAATAACCCCGTGACAATCCGAAGATTGTTCTTATTTATCTAAGGAAATTATCTGATTTTTGTCGGTCATAAATTCTGAGAAATTTCTTCGAGTGTCTTAGACCGTTGCAGTATTCCCATTCCAGGATACGGATGGAGTCTTTCTGGTTCTTAAGTTCAGCTTTAAGTGGGTTTCCACTTGGGAAGCAGCACCGTTCTGGTCCAGTTAGTGGAGTGCTCACTCTTTTTTTAGCTAGATCATTGGCTTTTTCATTGTCTTCTCTACCTTGGTGAGCTGGCATCCAGAGTAGGAGGACTTTATTATCTTTACTTAATTTATTCAGCTTCTCTAGGCATTATTACATCAACTTCGAATTAATGGTTACCAAGTTGATCGCTTTTAATTCTGTTTGACTATCGGATAAGATGGCTATTTCTTGTTTCCGATAGTTCCTATCTAAGAGAAGTTGTACGTATCTTTCAATAGCGTAGATTTCTGCCTGAAGGATACTAAGGTAGGCGCCCATTGGTTGACAGTATTTAATTTTTGGCCCAAACCCCCCCTGTCCGCTAGCTTTAGTTCGATTTTTAAAATGATACTTGGTGATAATTTTTCTCCTACCAAATTTTTATAATTTTAACTGGGACAGAAAATCGCCCGAAATAATATTTTCAAAAATGGCTCGTCCTAAAAATAGCATGATAAGCGGCTATATGCCCCTATAAAGTCGCCTATGCGATTAAGGCATTCATATGGGAAAAAACATATTTATGCTAGTTTAGTGACTGCACTCAAAGATTTTCGATATAATATTTATAATAATGGATATCAGGTACCTATTTATTTCAACTATATATAGATATTTTTTCACTGTGATAGAATTCGTTTGTAAAAGATATGTGGACTATAACGTTCCTCACTTATTTAGTCACCAATATGTACATCAAATCTTCAATATCTCGCTTTTATAAAACAAATTTTTCTTTTTGGATTTTATTTAAACTCAGACTTGACACTCGCATTTAGATATTTTTGTTTTCTTTTTTATAACAAATGCTAATTTATTCTCATATGTTCTTCGATATTTTTTGTATAGTACTCAATTACTTACACACTAAACATAAAAAACTAATTACTAAACTTAGTGATTATTTGACTAATCTTTCACCAATTATCTATCATTCGTTTAATTCTTATAGTCGTAGGAGATATCGACTTTAGCACCAAATGGCAGAGCATTGCCAAAAAGAAAATCCAAAAGGCACTTACAAAAATAGCCGTAAGAACGTCTACAATATAGAATAAACTCCGTCATAAATTCTGGACCAACCAGCAAACATTATACCGATGTATCAAAGAATATCGAAATCGAAAGAAATATCCATTTAATCGCAGTCTGCCAGAGGGCTCTAAATAACTTTTATCCCCGAAATTACCGAATTTCGAGTGAATATTTTCGGTGCCGCACCTGCTCTTCGAGATCGCCTCTCCATTTGCCTAATATATGAGCGAATGCGTCTTCATGAATAAAGGATGCTATCAATGGTCGAAGACGTTCCTCATCTAGGATTTTATTACGGTTTTAGGATGGCTAGAAGTTTCCGTCTACTGTTTGTGATTGCTACGTGAATTTTCTTCTGTTTGTAATCTATTATAGAATTATGGGAATTTACAGGGTACTCAATAAATTAAATATTTTTTAACTATCTATCTACGTTTTTCATCTAGCAATATATTTGACTTATTCTTAGAACAAAATAAAAACACTAAATCAGCACAATACACCAAAACACTTTTACTTTTACACTGGACGCGCGTTTCGCTAACCATCTTAGCATCATCAGCAGATGATTAAAACTCAAAAGTTTTCACTCAGTTTTAATCATCTACTGATGATGCTAACATGGTTAGCGAAACGCGCGTCCAGTGTAAAAGTAAAAGTGTTTTGGTGTATTGTGGTGATTTAGTGTTTTTATTTTGCTGTGTAACACCAAAGGTTCCAACCCCCAACTGTAATTATTCTTAGAAAACAAAATAATTTAACTATGCAGGTGCTATGGCCGAGAACTTTCCTTAGTTATTTATGATTAAAACATTATTGTTTTATGATTAAAACATTTAAGGATTTAATCATCTGCCGATGACGCTAATATGGTTAATAGTACAGTCAATCTGGCAGTCGTAAATGGACCACTGGAAAAGCGTAAATTCGAAAATTCGTATCCCCCCACCCCACCGTTTTTGAGAGACTCAAAAAAATTTTGGATTCGATTTTTTGGCTGAACCGTCGATTATTAATCCAATCAATATTCATTTATCAACATTCATCACTTCGTCGAGCATTGTAGTTAGAAGCAAGTAGTTATGTGTAGCACTTCATATGCATCACTAGTGTCGCATTTTAGTCTTTGATAAGTGCGTCATGTTCATCATCTCCTCGAATTACACAAGCTTTAATTAATGAACGCAGAGCCTTTTGTTTCGGGACATAATCTGTGGTTCTTTACCGTTCACCACAACCTTATCACACACGACGCAACGAGGAATTTTTACTCCGCTCACGAAAAAATTGCTTACCACGTTAATACTCGACACGACAGTAGGCCGAGCGACAGGTGAGTCCCTATATCTCAACGTTGCCGACGTTATATGTCGTAAACAGTGAAACGCAAAATATTTACATATCAATTTGGTACGTTTGTTACGCTCTTAAATTTTAAAAACTTTGCGACAGTAAAACAAATGGTTTCACCCGGAAAATGAAAAAAAAAATGCGTTTGACTAACTTTGGCGCCCTCTAACTTTGTCTCCGTAGGTTTTAGAGGTTTGTTACTTAGAGATGAAAATGTAGAGAATTCTTCATTTTTTGTTTCAAAAAATTTACTGCGGGACCTACGCACGGTTCAGCCAGAAAATTGAATCCAACATTTTTTTCAGTTTCTCAAAAACGATAGGGTGGTGGGATACAAATTTTCGAATTTAAGCTTTTCCGGTGGACCACTTACGACTGGGAAAGTAAGAGAGCGGGGGTAATTTTATGGGAATTTAGGCCTTTTTGATGCCAGATTGACTGTACGGTAATGAAACCGTAGAAGATTGTATTAGCTGGTTTTGTTCGCTAAATATTTTCTGAATTATTCTTTATCCGTTCTTTATTCTTCTTTCTATATAATATGGCTTACAAAGTACACATCAGACTATATATTTACTTATCGCATATGTGTGTCTTTTAACACTAACCATTGGCCCATTTCTTAAAATATCGAACATTAATCTGTATTTCATCATCTATGTCTTGCTTTAAACACTAAACTTTGGTTAATTCTTAACACTTCAAAAATAAAACAAATAAACCTAGGAATAGTATAATTTTTTTCTGTTGGTGTAAGAACCAAATAAACAAATAACATTATTATTTTATTTCTAATTCAAATATCTTGAGATAAAAACCAACTGGCAGAGCACAACTAGAAGAAAATTCCTAAGCGAAAAAACGCCAACAAAAATAACTTTAAGGTCGTCTATAACATCAAATAAACTTTCTCGGCTAAGTTTGCCGTAAATTTCGGACATGCCGAGCGAAAATTCTATCGATGTATCAAAAATATGAAAATCAAAAGAAATATCCATTTAATAGCAGTCCGCCAGAGGGCGCTAAATCAAACTTCTGATCCCGAAATTGCCGAGTTACGAGTGGATATTTTCAGTGTCGCACCTGCTCTTTGAAGTCTCTTCTCCATTTGCCTGATATATTAGCGAATGCAACTTCATGAATATAAAAGGCTGTCAATGATCGAAGACGTCCCTCATCAATTTATGTTGTCGCTGTTCGACTTATGAAACGACTAGAAGATTACGTCTACTCTTTTTAATTGCTACTTGATATTTCTTCTATTTTCCTGAATCTCCTTTTCTTATTTTTGTTTAGAATTATGACTTAAAGAACACTTAACAAATTAAATTTTGAATATCCATCTATCTACGTTTTTCACCCACCAATAATCCTTGACGCTTGACTTAATTATCATGGCCGAGGATTTCCTTGTTTACTTATTTTGTCTGTACGCTACTACAATTACCTGAGAAATTATCTGCATCAGCAAGTTTTGTTGCATATTTTCAGAATTTTCCTTTATCTGTTTTTCTTATTATTTGGTCTCTAGAATATGACTTCCAAGGTACACACCAGACCAGGGGCGCCGACTTTCATGAAATCTCGTGGGTGCTCATCAAATATGAGTAAATGTAACAAATTTCCAGATTGTTACATTGGTGGTATTTATTACACTTTTTTACATAAGTAACATATATAACAAAATTATGGAAATACCATATCAATTTGTCATTTTCTCAATTTTATTGAGTAAAATTTGAGTTAGGCAAAAATAAAAATTTCTAGTGCAGATACCAATTTGTGGAAATATTAATTCTACCCAATACAATCGTGTAAGGGTAGGCAATAAAACAGACAGAGACTGTATTCTGTCACTGAATCTTATAAAGAGATACAAAATAAACGAAGCTAAAAGTTGCTGAAAAGAGCTACAAGTGGAGGGATATTCAAGATTGGGGGAAGGGGGGAGGAGGGGGGAGGACAGCATGTTTGTGTCATATATCAAAAATGACAAGCTTTAGAAAAAAACGGAGCATACAGTCTCATTAAGGATGTGACTATCTGCAACTTTTATCTGAAAACTTTTTGTGTAAAATAAATTATAATGGAATTAGGAACAATTTTTAAAATAGGCAAAATTTGTTTTTTTTCGAAATAATTAGTAAGCCATGAACTGTTTCAAAAATCTGAAATTCGCATGAAAATATCCTTAATGTTGTTTATAACATTGGATACTTTGGGTTAAATTTGCCATAAATTTCGGATATGATAACCGAAAATTTTATTGATGTACCAAAAATATCGAAATCAGAAGAAATATACATTTAATCGCAGTCCACCAGAGGGTACTAAATCAAACTTTTTACCCCGAAATTACGGAATTACGAGTAAATATTTTCGGTGCCGCACCTGCCTTTCGAGATCGCGTCTCCATTTTCCTAATATATTTGCGAATGTGTCTTCATGAATAAAAGATGCTATCAATGGCTTAGACGTTCGTCATCAATTCGTTTTGGCGAATCTGCGCTTCTGCATTTGCTTGAGAAACTATATAGAGTCTAGAAGTTTGCGTCTAATGTTTTTGTTTGCTATGTGACTTCCTCTGTATTACCTATTGTTTTTTTTAATTCATGCCTATACAACGTGGGCAATTATTATGAAGTGTATTTTGTACACTTCATATTTAAATCTTTACTCGCGTTCAATTGTAAAGCTAAATCTTCAATCGTAATATTTGCTATACATAATTATTGAACTAACTCTGAAAACTTATGTATCAAGAATTATCGTAACTACTCGGAATACATACAGCCGTTACTCGCTGACGAGTATTCGACACACATAAAGAAAATGGTCACGCAAGGCGTTTCTCTACTCGGAATAAAAGAAATCTAAAATGCTTTACTGATAAATAACATGAAGTTGTACATGTAACCATGGTAACGGAAAAATATTAAAAAATGGAGTAAAACCACTTTCAAAATAAACGGCTCATATATCATATATTCATTTTATGAAGGCCTGATCAATCTAAATGTGTGGTCTATATTAAACGAATGGGATAAAAAAATGGTGTACGATTATTATATTCAGTTGATGGACAGATATATAAATAAATATAAATACGTAGAGAAGTTTAAATATCAGCGAGGTAGGGATAAAAATTAACCTTACTAACAGAATGGGTAATATTATTTGAGATTGATTATTTGAGATGTTAAAACTTAATATTTAGTTTTATTATAATCGTCAAAAATCATATATTTCTAATAAAAATAGATAAGTTATAATATTTATATGAGCATCAAAATACTAGATACGCTACCGAAACACGTAGAATGTGAAATGAGGGGGTTAATCACCGTGACCCTTTCTTGAGTTCAAGAACTAATCATATAATTTATAACTCATCATACGGATGTTATACAGATGATAAAAAATGTTCTTCCTCCGAGAGTATACACCCTGCCACGGTCGGGGTTTGACTTTCCGTGCTCTTCACAGTCTCGGAGCTTGTCTCCGACTGAGGTAAAGGCCGTGAGGTGAAGGCTGAAGAATCTGTCTCCATCGTCTCCTCCTCTTTAACTTGGTCTCTCCATAAATCTGATACCGGTATTGTCTGGAATCTATAATAGAGGATATATCGTTGAGGACCAGATCATGGCCCCCCTCGAGTTGATGACCGAAATACGTACAGTACATCTACTGGATCTGTGTCTATGAAAGGAATGCGGACAAAAACATTTAAATAAACAGAAATATATTTCATACGTCGATGAGTACGTACCGCTAATCGCTCCGCCCACTCATTTTATTGGCTGCTTGAAAATTTGTCTAATTTTTATTGATGGGACGCGTCGTCTAATTTTTACGAAAAACATCGAGAGAATATCGTTTCCCCTCTCTCACTGATACCCCGTAGCTACAGAACGGACAGACGTACTATAAGTCAAATTGATGTACTAATTATTTTTGCTAAGCAGGAAAAGAAACAGAAAATGGAAGAATAAATTAATTTCATAAGTGAATTTCATAATTTATTAGTCTTCTTCTACTTACTTATCAGTGAAAAGTTTTTCACATTCATATCATATCCGTTATCATAAAATAAAGCTCAGAAGAGCCCAATAGCAAAGAGCAAAATTTCAAATCAAATTCAAATATTCCAGTTAAAATGGCAAACAAAATTGTCAAAATGGGGAGTGTTGAAATGGCGAATATGTGAAGAATATTAGTATTTCCTTAGTCTTTTAAACAAACTTTTCAATTAATAATGGAGGCTTAAATTTGTATTCTCGTAGTAGTAACTACAACAACAAAAAGCTCAACTACAGCACAGCGTAATAGAAATACCATAAATTAAGTATTATCTGCTTTTTATATTAGCTTAGTTTAAGTAATATTTCAGTTATAAAAACTTTCCGGTGCCCAACGCCTCCTCCGAAAACTTTAACAAAACTTTGTACCTTCCGAAGAGAAACAAAGCTTCCTCGCGAATTTTACATATTTTTCAACTAAACCATTCTCCTTCACCATCCAGGGACGAACTTAACTTAGGCAGAGACTAGGGAAATCTCCGTATCTGATGAATTTTTAAAGTCGTTACTAAGTATGTCTTCCTTGAAACGTATAAAACTAATTACGGGTCTACTACCCTGATGCAACCGGTTGATAAAGTTTAATACTCCTCTATAAAGCGTTGTAATGTGTAATTCCAGAACCCAGAAACGGGTTCTGCACTACATCGCTGAAATTTTATTCGTTAGGCGATAATTTAAGTTTTAAATTCAAACGGTGGCCGCCAGACCGTGCGGCCTGTTTCAAATTTAATTTAATAACGCATTAAAGTGTCCCTAAGTCAGATACTCGCCGTGGAATATTTAATTTTATTCGTTTTGGCGGGAATAGTAAATTCGGCTAAAGTCCCAAACGTCGCCGTCGCGTCGCGTCGGTCGGCTATGCGCCCCGTAATTAGT
Organism: Sitophilus oryzae; assembly: GCF_002938485.1. Lineage (NCBI taxonomy): Eukaryota > Metazoa > Arthropoda > Insecta > Coleoptera > Curculionidae > Sitophilus > Sitophilus oryzae. Next base: position 3,143,302 of record NW_022145740.1, read on the forward strand.
TTTATAGGTTTGAAGGAAGACATACTTAGTAACGACTTTAAAAATTCAACAGATACGGAGATTTCCCCGAGTCTCTGCCTAAGTTAAGTTCGTCCCTGGATGGTGAAGGGGAATGGTTTAGTTGAAAAATATGTAAAATTGGCGAAGAAGCTTTGTTCTCTTCGGAAGGTACGAAGTTTTATTAAAGTTTTCGGAGGAGGCGTAGGGCACCGGAAAGTTTTTATAACTGAAATATTACTTAAACTAACTTAAACTTCTTACGTTCACAAGAGTATTATAGTTTTATGTTGCTAATACTTTAGAAACAATATAAAGAGCAGATAATACTTAATTTATGGTATTTCTATTACCCTCTGCTGTAGTTAAGCTTTTTTCTCCTTGTAGTTAAGCTTAACTAAAGTTTATTACTACTAAGAGAATAATATAAATTTAAGCCTTCATTATTAATAATAAATCAAACTTTTTACCCCGAAATTACGGAATTACGAGTAAATATTTTCGGTGCCGCACCTGCCTTTCGAGATCGCGTCTCCATTTTCCTAATATATTTGCGAATGTGTCTTCATGAATAAAAGATGCTATCAATGGCTTAGACGTTCGTCATCAATTCATTTTGGCGAATCTGCGCTTCTGCATTTGCTTGAGAAACTATATAGAGTCTAGAAGTTTGCGTCTAATGTTTTTGTTTGCTATGTGACTTCCTCTGTATTACCTATTGTTTTTTTTTAATTCATGCCTATACAACGTGGGCAATTATTATGAAGTGTATTTTGTACACTTCATATTTAAATCTTTACTCGCGTTCAATTGTAAAGCTAAATCTTCAATCGTAATATTTGCTATACATAATTATTGAACTAACTCTGAAAACTTATGTATCAAGAATTATCGTAACTACTCGGAATACATACAGCCGTTACTCGCTGACGAGTATTCGACACACATAAAGAAAATGGTCACGCAAGGCGTTTCTCTACTCGGAATAAAAGAAATCTAAAATGCTTTACTGATAAATAACATGAAGTTGTACATGTAACCATGGTAACGGAAAAATATTAAAAAATGGAGTAAGGCCACTTTCAAAATAAACGGCTCATATATCATATATTCATTTTATGAAGGCCTGATCAATCTAAATGTGTGGTCTATATTAAACGAATGGGATAAAAAAATGGTGTACGATTATTAATATTCAGTTGATGGACAGATATATAAATAAATATAAATACGTAGAGAAGTTTAAATATCAGCGAGGTAGGGATAAAAATTAACCTTACTAACAGAATGGGTAATATTATTTGAGATTGATTATTTGAGATGTTAAAACTTAATATTTAGTTTTATTATAATCGTCAAAAATCATATATTTCTAATAAAAATAGATAAGTTATAATATTTATATGAGCATCAAAATACTAGATACGCTACCGAAACACGTAGAATGTGAAATGAGGGGGGTTAATCACCGTGACCCTTTCTTGAGTTCAAGAACTAATCATATAATTTATAACTCATCATACGGATGTTATACAGATGATAAAAAAATGTTCTTCCTCCGAGAGTATACACCCTGCCACGGTCGGGGTTTGACTTTCCGTGCTCTTCACAGTCTCGGAGCTTGTCTCCGACTGAGGTAAAGGCCGTGAGGTGAAGGCTGAAGAATCTGTCTCCATCGTCTCCTCCTCTTTAACTTGGTCTCTCCATAAATCTGATACCGGTATTGTCTGGAATCTATAATAGAGGATATATCGTTGAGGACCAGATCATGGCCCCCCTCGAGTTGATGACCGAAATACGTACAGTACATCTACTGGATCTGTGTCTATGAAAGGAATGCGGACAAAAAACATTTAAATAAACAGAAATATATTTCATACGTCGATGAGTACGTACCGCTAATCGCTCCGCCCACTCATTTTATTGGCTGCTTGAAAATTTGTCTAATTTTTATTGATGGGACGCGTCGTCTAATTTTTTACGAAAAACATCGAGAGAATATCGTTTCCCCTCTCACTGATACCCCGTAGCTACAGAACGGACAGACGTACTATAAGTCAAATTGATGTACTAATTATTTTTGCTAAGCAGGAAAAGAAACAGAAAATGGAAGAATAAATTAATTTCATAAGTGAATTTCATAATTTATTAGTCTTCTTCTACTTACTTATCAGTGAAAAGTTTTTCACATTCATATCATATCCGTTATCATAAAATAAAGCTCAGAAGAGCCCAATAGCAAAGAGCAAAATTTCAAATCAAATTCAAATATTCCAGTTAAAATGGCAAACAAAATTGTCAAAAATGGGGAGTGTTGAAATGGCGAATATGTGAAGAATATTAGTATTTCCTTAGTCTTTTTAAACAAACTTTTCAATTAATAATGGAGGCTTAAATTTGTATTCTCGTAGTAGTAACTACAACAACAAAAAAGCTCAACTACAGCACAGCGTAATAGAAATACCATAAATTAAGTATTATCTGCTTTTTATATTAGCTTAGTTTAAGTAATATTTCAGTTATAAAAACTTTCCGGTGCCCAACGCCTCCTCCGAAAACTTTAACAAAACTTTGTACCTTCCGAAGAGAAACAAAGCTTCCTCGCGAATTTTACATATTTTTCAACTAAACCATTCTCCTTCACCATCCAGGGACGAACTTAACTTAGGCAGAGACTAGGGGAAATCTCCGTATCTGATGAATTTTTAAAGTCGTTACTAAGTATGTCTTCCTTGAAACGTATAAAACTAATTACGGGTCTACTACCCTGATGCAACCGGTTGATAAAGTTTAATACTCCTCTATAAAGCGTTGTAATGTGTAATATCCAGAACCCAGAAACGGGTTCTGCACTACATCGCTGAAATTTTATTCGTTAGGCGATAATTTAAGTTTTAAATTCAAACGGTGGCCGCCAGACCGTGCGGCCTGTTTCAAATTTAAAACTTAAATTATCGCCTAACGAATAAAATTTCAGCGATGTAGTGCAGAACCCGTTTCTGGGTTCTGGATATTACATTACAATGCTTTAAAGCGAAATATCGAACTTTATCAACCGGTTGCATCAGGGTAGTTTTAAGCATTGTCGTGGTAAGAGCATTTGAATAAAAAATGAAGAAAGAAATTTAATACCGTATGATCGGAAAAAAACGGCGTCCGGTTGGCTTTGAAAATTACGATCGATGACTTTCTCATATAATTTGAATTATAAAATGACAGCGATTTTCATTTCATAGGTATCGCTGCCGCCGTTTTTATCATAATATATAAGGAATATTAGACTATTTGCTTAGTATTTTTTAAGTTTCTATTAATAATGAAGGCTTAAATTTATATTATTCTCTTAGTAGTAATAAACTTTAGTTAAGCTTAACTACAAGGAGAAAAAAGCTTAACTACAGCAGAGGGTAATAGAAATACCATAAATTAAGTATTATCTGCTCTTTATATTGTTTCTAAAGTATTAGCAACATAAAACTATAATACTCTTGTGAACGTAAGAAGTTTAAGTTAGTTTAAGTAATATTTCAGTTATAAAAAACTTTCCGGTGCCCTACGCCTCCTCCGAAACTTTAATAAAACTTCGTACCTTCCGAAGAGAACAAAGCTTCTTCGCCAATTTTACATATTTTTCAACTAAACCATTCCCCTTCACCATCCAGGGACGAACTTAACTTAGGCAGAGACTCGGGGAAATCTCCGTATCTGTTGAATTTTTAAAGTCGTTACTAAGTATGTCTTCCTTCAAACCTATAAAACTAATTACGGGGCGCATAGCCGACCGACGCGACGCGACGGCGACGTTTGGGACTTTAGCCGAATTTACTATCCCGCCAAAACGAATAAAATTAAATATTCCACGGCGAGTATCTGACTTAGGGACACTTTAATGCGTTATTAAATTAAATTTGAAACAGGCCGCACGGTCTGGCGGCCACCGTTTGAATTTAAAACTTAAATTATGGCCTAACGAATAAAATTTCAGCGATGTAGTGCAGAACCCGTTTCTGGGTTCTGGATATTACACATTACAACGCTTTATAGAGGAGTATTAAACTTTATCAACCGGTTTGCATCAGGGTAGTTTTAAGCATTGTGGTGGTAAGAGCATTTGAATAAAAAATGAAGAAAGAAATTTAATACCGTATGATCGAAAAAAACGGCGTCCGGTTGGCTTTGAAAATTACGATCGATGACTTTCTCATATAATTTGAATTATAAAATGACAGCGATTTTCATTTCATAGGTATCGCTGCCGCCGTTTTTTATCATAATATATAAAGGAATATTAGACTATTTGCTTGTCTTTTTTTTAAGTTTCTATTAATAATGAAGGCTTAAATTTATATTATTCTCTTAGTAGTAATAAACTTTAGTTAAGCTTAACTACAAGGAGAAAAAAGCTTAACTACAGCAGAGGGTAATAGAAATACCATAAATTAAGTATTATCTGCTCTTTATATTGTTTCTAAAGTATTAGCAACATAAAACTATAATACTCTTGTGAACGTAAGAAGTTTAAGTTAGTTTAAGTAATATTTCAGTTATAAAAACTTTCCGGTGCCCTACGCCTCCTCCGAAAACTTTAATAAAACTTCGTACCTTCCGAAGAGAACAAAGCTTCTTCGCCAATTTTACATATTTTTCAACTAAACCATTCCCCTTCACCATCCAGGGACGAACTTAACTTAGGCAGAGACTCGGGGAAATCTCCGTATCTGTTGAATTTTTAAAGTCGTTACTAAGTATGTCTTCCTTCAAACCTATAAAACTAATTACGGGGCGCATAGCCGACCGACGCGACGCGACGGCGACGTTTGGGACTTTAGCCGAATTTACTATTCCCGCCAAAACGAATAAAATTAAATATTCCACGGCGAGTATCTGACTTAGGGACACTTTAATGCGTTATTAAATTAAATTTGAAACAGGCCGCACGGTCTGGCGGCCACCGTTTGAATTTAAAACTTAAATTATCGCCTAACGAATAAAATTTCAGCGATGTAGTGCAGAACCCGTTTCTGGGTTCTGGATATTACACATTACAACGCTTTATAGAGGAGTATTAAACTTTATCAACCGGTTGCATCAGGGTAGTTTTAAGCATTGTGGTGGTAAGAGCATTTGAATAAAAAATGAAGAAAGAAATTTAATACCGTATGATCGAAAAAAAACGGCGTCCGGTTGGCTTTGAAAATTACGATCGATGACTTTCTCATATAATTTGAATTATAAAATGACAGCGATTTTCATTTCATAGGTATCGCTGCCGCCGTTTTTTTATCATAATATATAAGGAATATTAGACTATTTGCTTAGTCTTTTTTTTAAGTTTCTATTAATAATGAAGGCTTAAATTTATATTATTCTCTTAGTAGTAATAAACTTTAGTTAAGCTTAACTACAAGGAGAAAAAAGCTTAACTACAGCAGAGGGTAATAGAAATACCATAAATTAAGTATTATCTGCTCTTTATATTGTTTCTAAAGTATTAGCAACATAAAACTATAATACTCTTGTGAACGTAAGAAGTTTAAGTTAGTTTAAGTAATATTTCAGTTATAAAAACTTTCCGGTGCCCTACGCCTCCTCCGAAAACTTTAATAAAACTTCGTACCTTCCGAAGAGAACAAAGCTTCTTCGCCAATTTTACATATTTTCAACTAAACCATTCCCCTTCACCATCCAGGGACGAACTTAACTTAGGCAGAGACTCGGGGAAATCTCCGTATCTGTTGAATTTTTAAAGTCGTTACTATGTCTTCCTTCAAACCTATAAAACTAATTACGGGGCGCATAGCCGACCGACGCGACGCGACGGCGACGTTTGGGACTTTAGCCGAATTTACTATTCCCGCCATAACGAATAAAATTAAATATTCCACGGCGAGTATCTGACTTAGGGACACTTTAATGCGTTATTAAATTAAATTTGAAACAGGCCGCACGGTCTGGCGGCCACCGTTTGAATTTAAAACTTAAATTATCGCCTAACGAATAAAATTTCAGCGATGTAGTGCAGAACCCGTTTCTGGGTTCTGGATATTACACATTACAACGCTTTATAGAGGAGTATTAAACTTTATCAACCGGTTGCATCAGGGTAGTTTTAAGCATTGTGGTGGTAAGAGCATTTGAATAAAAATGAAGAAAGAAATTTAATACCGTATGATCGAAAAAAACGGCGTCCGGTTGGCTTTGAAAATTACGATCGATGACTTTCTCATATAATTTGAATTATAAAATGACAGCGATTTTCATTTCATAGGTATCGCTGCCGCCGTTTTTTTATCATAATATATAAGGAATATTAGACTATTTGCTTAGTCTTTTTTAAGTTTCTATTAATAATGAAGGCTTAAATTTATATTATTCTCTTAGTAGTAATAAACTTTAGTTAAGCTTAACTACAAGGAGAAAAAAGCTTAACTACAGCAGAGGGTAATAGAAATACCATAAATTAAGTATTATCTGCTCTTTATATTGTTTCTAAAGTATTAGCAACATAAAACTATAATACTCTTGTGAACGTAAGAAGTTTAAGTTAGTTTAAGTAATATTTCAGTTATAAAAACTTTCCGGTGCCCTACGCCTCCTCCGAAAACTTTAATAAAACTTCGTACCTTCCGAAGAGAACAAAGCTTCTTCGCCAATTTTACATATTTTTCAACTAAACCATTCCCCTTCACCATCCAGGGACGAACTTAACTTAGGCAGAGACTCAGGGAAATCTCCGTATCTGTTGAATTTTTAAAGTCGTTACTAAGTATGTCTTCCTTCAAACCTATAAAACTAATTACGGGGCGCATAGCCGACCGACGCGACGCGACGGCGACGTTTGGGACTTTAGCCGAATTTACTATTCCCGCAAAACGAATAAAATTAAATATTCCACGGCGAGTATCTGACTTAGGGACACTTTAATGCGTTATTAAATTAAATTTGAAACAGGCCGCACGGTCTGGCGGCCACCGTTTGAATTTAAAACTTAAATTATCGCCTAACGAATAAAATTTCAGCGATGTAGTGCAGAACCCGTTTCTGGGTTCTGGATGTTACATTACAACGCTTTATAGAGGAGTATTAAACTTTATCAACCGGTTGCATCAGGGTAGTTTTAAGCATTGTGGTGGTAAGAGCATTTGAATAAAAAATGAAGAAAGAAATTTAATACCGTATGATCGGAAAAAAACGGCGTCCGGTTGGCTTTGAAAATTACGATCGATGACTTTCTCATATAATTTGAATTATAAAATGACAGCGATTTTCATTTCATAGGTATCGCTGCCGCCGTTTTTTTATCATAATATATAAGGAATATTAGACTATTTGCTTAGTCTTTTTTAAGTTTCTATTAATAATGAAGGCTTAAATTTATATTATTCTCTTAGTAGTAATAAACTTTAGTAAGCTTAACTACAAGGAGAAAAAAGCTTAACTACAGCAGAGGGTAATAGAAATACCATAAATTAAGTATTATCTGCTCTTTATATTGTTTCTAAAGTATTAGCAACATAAAACTATAATACTCTTGTGAACGTAAGAAGTTTAAGTTAGTTTAAGTAATATTTCAGTTATAAAAACTTTCCGGTGCCCTACGCCTCCTCCGAAAACTTTAATAAAACTTCGTACCTTCCGAAGGGAACAAAGCTTCTTCGCCAATTTTACATATTTTCAACTAAACCATTCCCTTCACCATCCAGGGACGAACTTAGCAGGCAGAGACTCGGGGAAATCTCCGTATCTGTTGAATTTTTAAAGTCGTTACTAAGTATGTCTTCCTTCAAACCTATAAAACTAATTACGGGGCGCATAGCCGACCGACGCGACGCGACGGCGACGTTTGGGACTTTAGCCGAATTTACTATTCCCGCCAAAACGAATAAAATTAAATATTCCACGGCGAGTATCTGACTTAGGGACACTTTAATGCGTTATTAAATTAAATTTGAAACAGGCCGCACGGTCTGGCGGCCACCGTTTGAATTTAAAACTTAAATTATCGCCTAACGAATAAAATTTCAGCGATGTAGTGCAGAACCCGTTTCTGGGTTCTGGATATTACACATTACAACGCTTTATAGAGGAGTATTAAACTTTATCAACCGGTTGCATCAGGGTAGTTTTAAGCATTGTGGTGGTAAGAGCATTTGAATAAAAAATGAAGAAAGAAATTTAATACCGTATGATCGAAAAAAAACGGCGTCCGGTTGGCTTTGAAAATTACGATCGATGACTTTCTCATATAATTTGAATTATAAAATGACAGCGATTTTCATTTCATAGGTATCGCTGCCGCCGTTTTTTTTATCATAATATATAAGGAATATTAGACTATTTGCTTAGTCTTTTTTTTAAGTTTCTATTAATAATGAAGGCTTAAATTTATATTATTCTCTTAGTAGTAATAAACTTTAGTTAAGCTTAACTACAAGGAGAAGAAAGCTTAACTACAGCAGAGGGTAATAGAAATACCATAAATTAAGTATTATCTGCTCTTTATATTGTTTCTAAAGTATTAGCAACATAAAACTATAATACTCTTGTGAACGTAAGAAGTTTAAGTTAGTTTAAGTAATATTTCAGTTATAAAAACTTTCCGGTGCCCTACGCCTCCTCCGAAAACTTTAATAAAACTTCGTACCTTCCGAAGAGAACAAAGCTTCTTCGCCAATTTTACATATTTTTCAACTAAACCATTCCCCTTCACCATCCAGGGACGAACTTAACTTATTCAGAGACTCGGGGAAATCTCCGTATCTGTTGAATTTTTAAAGTCGTTACTAAGTATGTCTTCCTTCAAACCTATAAAACTAATTACGGGGCGCATAGCCGACCGACGCGACGCGACGGCGACGTTTGGGACTTTAGCCGAATTTACTATTCCCGCCAAAACGAATAAAATTAAATATTCCACGGCGAGTATCTGACTTAGGGACACTTTAATGCGTTATTAAATTAAATTTGAAACAGGCCGCACGGTCTGGCGGCCACCGTTTGAATTTAAAACTTAAATTATCGCCTAACGAATAAAATTTCAGCGATGTAGTGCAGAACCCGTTTCTGGGTTCTGGATATTACACATTACAACGCTTTATAGAGGAGTATTAAACTTTATCAACCGGTTGCATCAGGGTAGTTTTAAGCATTGTGGTGGTAAGAGCATTTGAATAAAAAATGAAGAAAGAAATTTAATACCGTATGATCGAAAAAAAACGGCGTCCGGTTGGCTTTGAAAATTACGATCGATAACTTTCTCATATAATTTGAATTTTAAAATGACAGCGATTTTCATTTCATAGGTATCGCTGCCGCCGTTTTTTTTTATCATAATATATAAAGAATATTAGACTATTTGCTTAGTCTTTTTTTTAAGTTTCTATTAATAATGAAGGCTTAAATTTATATTATTCTCTTAGTAGTAATAAACTTTAGTTAAGCTTAACTACAAGGAGAAAAAAGTTTAACTACAGCAGAGGGTAATAGAAATACCATAAATTAAGTATTATCTGCTCTTTATATTGTTTCTAAAGTATTAGCAACATAAAACTATAAAACTCTTGTCAACGTAGGAAGTTTAAGTTAGTTTAAGTAATATTTCAGTTATAAAAACTTTCCGGTGCCCTACGCCTCCTCCGAAAACTTTAATAAAACTTCGTACCTTCCGAAGAGAACAAAGCTTCTTCGCCAATTTTACATATTTTTCAACTAAACCATTCCCCTTCACCATCCAGGGACGAACTTAACTTAGGCAGAGACTCGGGAAATCTCCGTATCTGTTGAATTTTTAAAGTCGTTACTAAGTATGTCTTCCTTCAAACCTATAAAACTAATTACGGGGCGCATAGCCGACCGACGCGACGCGACGGCGACGTTTAGGACTTTAGCCGAATTTACTATTCCCGCCAAAACGGATAAATTTAAATATTCCACGGCGAGTATCTGACTTAGGGACACTTTAATGCGTTATTAAATTAAATTTGAAACAGGCCGCACGGTCTGGCGGCCACCGTTTGAATTTAAAACTTAAATTATCGCCTAACGAATAAAATTTCAGCGATGTAGTGCAGAACCCGTTTCTGGGTTCTGGATATTACATTACAACGCTTTATAGAGGAGTATTAAACTTTATCAACCGGTTGCATCAGGGTAGTTTTAAGCATTGTGGTGGTAAGAGCATTTGAATAAAAAAATGAAGAAAGAAATTTAATACCGTATGATCGAAAAAAACGGCGTCCGGTTGGCTTTGAAAATTACGATCGATGACTTTCTCATATAATTTGAATTATAAAATGACAGCGATTTTCATTTCATAGGTATCGCTGCCGCCGTTTTTTATCATAATATATAAAGAATATTAGACTATTTGCTTAGTCTTTTTTAAGTTTCTATTAATAATGAAGGCTTAAATTTATATTATTCTCTTAGTAGTAATAAACTTTAGTTAAGCTTAACTACAAGGAGAAAAAAGCTTAACTACAGCAGAGGGTAATAGAAATACCATAAATTAAGTATTATCTGCTCTTTATATTGTTTCTAAAGTATTAGCAACATAAAACTATAAAACTCTTGTCAACGTAGGAAGTTTAAGTTAGTTTAAGTAATATTTCAGTTATAAAAACTTTCCGGTGCCCTACGCCTCCTCCGAAAACTTTAATAAAACTTCGTACCTTCCGAAGAGAACAAAGCTTCTTCGCCAATTTTACATATTTTTCAACTAAACCATTCCCCTTCACCATCCAGGGACGAACTTAACTTAGGCAGAGACTCGGGGAAATCTCCGTATCTGTTGAATTTTTAAAGTCGTTACTAAGTATGTCTTCCTTCAAACCTATAAAACTAATTACGGGGCGGACAGCCGACCGACGCGACGTTAGGAACTTTAGGCGAATTTACTATTCCCGCCAAAAGGAGTAAAATTAAATATTCCACGACGACTATCTGACTAAGAGACAATTTTATGCGTTATTAAATTAAATTTTGAAACCGAATTTCAGAGATATAGGGCAGACCCCATTTCTGGGTTTTGAATATTACACATTACAACGTTTTAAAGTGAAGTGTTAAACTTTATCAACCGGTTGCATCAGAGTAGTTTTAGGCATTATGGTTGTAAGAGCTTTTGAATAAAATATTAAGAAAAGTGTCTAATATCGTATGATCAAAAAAATAACGGCGTCCGGTTGGCTTAAAAATTACGATCCATGACTGCCTCTCCTCATATAATTTTAAATACATATAAGAGGACAGCGATCTTTATTTCATAGCCATCGCTGCCGCCGCTTTTTCGACCATAATATATAAAGGACATTAGACTATTCTCATAATCTTTTTATTCAAAGCTCTCTTTTAATAATGAAGGCCCAAATTTGTATTCTCGTAGTAGTAATAAGCTTTAGTTAAGCATGCGTAGCTACAAAGAGAAAAAAAGCTCAACAATAGCACAGCGTAATAGAAATACCATAAATTAAGTATTATCTGCTCTTGATATTGTTTCTAAAATATTAACAACGTAAAACTATAAAACTCTTGTGAACGTAGCAAGCTAAAGTTAGTTTAAGTAATATTTCAGTTATAAAAACTTTCCGGTGCCTTACGTCTCCTCCGAAAACTTTAATAAAACTTCGTACCTTCCGAAAAGGACAATGCTTCCTCGCCAATTTTACATATTTTGTAACTAAACCATTCCCCTTCACCATCCAGGGATGAACTGAACTTAGGCAGAGGAGACTAGGGGAAATCTCCGTATCTGATGAATTTTTAAAGTCGTTACTAAGTATTTCTTCTTTCAAACCTATACAACTAATAACGGGACGGATAGCCGACCGACGCGACGCGACGCGAGGTCTGGAATTTTAGCCGAATTTACTATTCCCGCCAAACAGAGTAAAATTAAATATTCCACGGCGAGTATCTGACTAAAGGACATATTTATGCGTTATTAAATTAAATTTTGAAACCGGCCGCACGCTCTGGCGGCCACCGTTTGAATTTAAAAGTTAAATTATCGCCTAACGAATAAAATTTCAGCGATGTAGTGTAGACCTCGTTTCTGGGTTCAGGATATTACACACTAAAACACTGTAAAGCGGAGTATTAAACTTTATCAACCAGTTGTATCAGGATAGTTTTAAGCTTTTTGGTGGTAAGAGCCTTCCCCTTTACCATCCAGGGACAAACTTAACTCGATCAAGGACTCCGGGAAATCTCCGTATCTGTTAAATTTTTAAATTCGTTACAAAATATGTCTTCCTTCAAATGTATAAAACTAATTACGGGGCGGATACTCGACCTACGCGACGCGACGGCGACGTCTGGAACTTTAGCCGAATTTACTATTCCGGCCAAAAGGAGTAATATTAAATATTCCTCAGCGAGTATATCTGACTAAAGGACACTTTTATGCATTATTAAATTAAATTTTGAAACAGGCCGCACGCTCTGGCGGACACCGTTTGAATATAAAACTTAAATTATCGCCTAACGAATAAAATTTCAGCGATGTAGTGCAGACCCCGTGTCTGGGCTCTGGATATTACAAACTACAACGCTTTAAAGCGGAGTGTTAAACGTTATCAACCAGTTCTATCAGGATAGTTTCAAGCTTTGTGGTGGTAAGAGCCTTCCCCTTTACCATCCAGGGACAAACTTAACTCGGGCAAGGACTCCGGGAAATCTCCGTATCTGTTGAATTTTTAAAGTCGTTACTAAGTATGTCTTCCTTCAAACATATAAAACTAATTACGGGGCGGATAGCCGACCTACGCGAAGCGATGTCTGGAACTTTAGCCGAATTTACTATTCCCGCCAAAAGGAGTAAAATTAAATATTCCTCAGCGAGTGTATCTGACTAAAGGACACTTTTAGGCATTATTAAATTAAATTTTGAAACCGGCCGCACGGTCTGACGGACACCGTTTGAATATAAAACTTAAATTATCGCCTAACGAATAAAATTTCACTGATGTAGTGCAGACCCCGTTTCTGGGCTCTGGATATTACAAACTACAACGCTTTAAAGCGGAGTGTTAAACTTTATCAACCAGTTGTATCAGGGTAGTTTTAAGCTTTGTGGTGGTAAGAGCCTTCCCCTTTACCATCCAGGGACAAACTTATCTCGGGCAAGGACTCCGGGAAATCTCCGTATCTGTTAAATTTTTAAAGTCGTTACAAAATGTGTCTTCCTTCAAATGTATAAAACTAATTACGGGGCGGATAGTCGACCTACGCGACGCGACGGCGACGTCGAATTTACTATTCTGGCCAAAAGGAGTAAAATTAAATATTCCTCAGCGAGTATATCTGACTAAAGGACACTTTTATGCATTATTAAATTAAATTTTGAAACCGGCCGCACGCATTTAATTTAGGTAGATTTTTATTTACAATTGTCTCACAATTATCACAAAACCAATAGATATTAGCTACTTTGGGCACAATTTTACAAATTTCGTCTCTTAGACTAACGCAAGCCGAATGGAACTTATTTTTACACAAACCACACACTATTGACTTAGAATTAACTATAAAATTGTCGGAACATCGCGAGCAGACACTCACGTCCGACGCCATTTTTCGAACAAGAAAGAAAAAACTAAAGAAATTATTTCTTTAGTTTTTTTTATTCAAGGTTTTCTTTTAATAATGAAGGCTTAAATTTGTAGTCTCGTAGTAGTAATAAGCTTTAGTTAAGCTTAGCTACAACGAGAAAAAAGTTCATTAACAGCATAGCTTTATAGAAATACCATAAATTAAGTATTATCTGCTCTTTATATTGTTTCTAAAGTATTAGCAACATAAAACTATAAAACTCTTGTGAACGTAGCAAGCTAAAGTTAGTTTAAGTAATATTTCAGTTATAAAAACTTTCCGGTGCGCTACGCCTCCTCCGAAAACTTTAATAAAACTTCGTACCTTCCGTAGAGAACAAAGCTTCCTCGCCAATTTTACATATTTTTCAACTAAACCATTCCTCTTCACCATCCAGGAACGAAGTTCACTTAGGTAGAGACTCGGGGAAATCTCCATATCTGTTGAATTTTTAAAGTCGTTACTAAGTATGTCTTCCTTCAAACCTATAAAACTAATTACGGGGCGGATAGCCCACCGACGCGGTGTGACGTTTGGAACTTTAGCCCAATTTACTATTCCCGCTAAAAGGACTAACGGACACTTTTATGCATTATTAAATTAAATTTTGGAACCGGCCACACAGTCTGGCCGCCACCGTTTGAATTTAAAAGTTAAATTATTGCCAAACGAATGAAATTTCAGCGATGTAGTGCAGACCCCCGTTTCTGCGTTCTGGATATTACACATTACAACGCTTTAAAGCGAAGTGTTAAAACTTAATCAACTGATTGCATCAACGTAGATTAAGCATTGTGGTAGTAAGAGAATTTGAATCAAAAATTAAGAGAGAAATCTTATACCGTATAATCGAAAAAAAAATGGTGTCCATTTCGCTTAGAAATTAGGATCCATGACTTCCTCATATAATTTTAAATATAAAATAACTTGGACTTTCACTTCACAGCTATTGTCTATCATAATGTATAAAGAATAATAGACTATTTCCTTAGTATTTTTATTCAAAATTTTCTTTTAAGAATGAAGACTTGAAGGTATTCTCGTAGTAGTAATAAGCTTTAGTTAAGCTTAGCTACAAGAAGAAAAAAGCTCAAGAACAGCACAGCGTAATGGAAATACCAGAAATTAATTATTATCTGCTCTTTATATTGTTTCTATAGTATTATCAACATAAAACTATAAAACTATTGTGAACGTAGCAAGCTAAAAAGTTAGTTTAAGTAATATTTCAGTTATAGAAACTTTCGGGTGCGCTCCGAAAAGTTTAATAAAACTTCGTACCTTCCGAAGAGAACAAAGCTTCCTCGCCAATTTTACATATTTTACAACTAAACTATTCCCCTTCACCATCCAGCGACGAACTTAACTTTAAGGCAGAGACTCGGAAAATCTAAGTATCTGTTTACGGGGCGGATATCCCACCGACGCGGTGTGACGTTTGGAACTTTAGCCCAACCCAAGTAGCAAAATTACGTTGTTCAACGTAATCACAACGTCGCCAGGAGCAACTCAACGTTGCCGGACAACGTCGAAGCGACGTCTAAGCGACCCATATTTGCACCAGAATGGGGGATGTTTTTAGGGTTGCTACAACGTCGCCAACGTTGGTAGTATTTCTTCCTTCAAACCTATAAAACTAATTACGGGACGGATAGCCGACCGACGCGACGCGACGCGACATCTGGAACTTTAGCCGAATTTACTATTCCCGCCAAACAGAGTAAAATTAAATATTCCACGGCGAGTATCTATCTGACTAAAGGACACTTTTATGCGTTATTAAATTAAATTTTGGAACCGGCCGCACAGTCTGGCGGCCACCGTTTGAATTTAAAAGTTAAATTACCGCCAATCGAATGAAATTTCAGCGATGTAGTGCAGACCCCGTTTCTGCGTTCTACATTACAACGCTTTAAAGCGAAGTGTTAAAACTTAATCAACTGATTGCATCAACGTAGATTAAGCATTGTGGTAGTAAGAGAATTTGAATCAAAAATTAAGAAAGAAATCTTATACCGTATAATGTGAACGTACGTTGTGAACGTAGCAAGCTAAAGTTAGTTTAAGTAATATTTCAGTCATAAAAACTTTCTGGTGCGCTATGCCTCCTCCGAAACTTTAATAAAACTTCGTACCTTTCATAGAGAACAAAGCTTCCTCGCCAATTTTACATATTTTTCAACTAAACCATTCCCCTTCATCATCCAGGGACGAACTTTATTTAGGCAGAGACTCGGGGAAATCTCCGTATCTGTTGAATTTTTAAAGTCGTTACTAAGTATGTAAAACTAATTACGGGGCGGATAGCCGACCGACGCGACGTCTGGAACTTTAGTCGAATTTACTATACCCGCCAAAAGGAGTAAAATTAAATATTCCACGGCGAGTATCTGAGTAACGGACACTTTTATGCGTTATTAAATTAAATTTTGAAACCGGCCGCACGGTCTGGCAGCCATCGTTTGAATTTAAAAGTTAAATTATCGCCTAACGAATAAAATTTCAGCGATGTAGTGCAGACGCGTTTCTGGGTTCTGGATATTACACATTACACATTACAGCGCTTTAAAGCGGAGTGTTAAACTTTACCAACCGGTTGCATCAGGATAGTTTAACCCGGGATTGGTCGCTACCCTTTCCATAACGCGATAGGTCGCATGTTAGATTTTATATAATAAGTTAAAAATCAGCTTTTAAACTTTTTATTTCAAAAATTTAGAATTTTTAAAGTGAAACTTCTTTACGCGCGATGGGAGTAAAAATTCAAAGCCACACTGAAAAAAAGGATCTCTCAGTCGAAATGAATATGACTTTGACCCAAAAGATTGGCGCTTTTCAATAGGGCCAAGAACGACGTTTCTTTGCCCAAAGCATTAACTATCTTTTCATAAGCTTTAAAAAATTACTTTAGAGAATAGAAGAATCTATCTGTCCAAAGTATTTTACTCTTGACCCAAAATGAATATGCAAAGAAGTTCTTGCTACAAGAACAATAGTCTCTTTGATTCATGCAAAAATGCTTGATTAAAAAGGGACATTTCTTGATTAGAGAGGCACTTTTCTTAAACCAATAGCGAATACTATTGACTCAACTAAAATTTATTTTGATCTAAGAGAAGTCTATACATCATATACAGGCATATTACGAGGTATATTATTTTCTGATAAATAAACGTTTTCCTGGTCTGTAGTAAGTAAAGTGATATTATTTTTCTCGATAGTAGTTATTTCTGCTTCTTCACTCCTTAGTATTTTTTGGGGTGGTTCATCACTCTACAAATTACAAAAAAATGTTACATCACGATTAATCAAAGTAAAGCAAATAATTTATTAAAATTATAAGCTTTGGTCACATTTTAAATTTTTTAATACGACGACTTGAAATTCTAAAAATTTTGTAATTATTTGCATAAAAAAATCGATACCTATATTCTTATTCTAGTCACGCTTGCATTATCTATACAGGTGCATTAGGTAAATGTCTCTTACCTTCAAATATAGCAAATAAATGCTCTAAATTCCATTTTTTTCAGAAACTCCTTTAAAGAATCTATATATCCTAAAATTTGTCCATAAAAAATGACAAATGCTTGTTAACAACGATCACTAATTTGTTATACGATATGCGTTTAAAAAGCAAATTATGCAAAATTCCACGTGGGAAATTCCAAGCAACAAAACCCGTTCGTACTATGATGTACGACCTATGAAATGTGACGTACGACTGATCGGACTGCCGACTGATTGTATATACCGTCCTTCGTCATCGTCTTTGTGTGTCGTTATTATTTTTCATCAAAAGAGTATTTAGCTATTGGAAAAATGGTCATGTTTCTTGAATGAAGTACTTCCTAGCGTATTTTTCTTATTATCTTAAAATAAAGCAACTTGCACTTGGTTGAATGAAAATAGATCCAAGAGAAATTTTTTCTTGAGTAAAAAGAGAACCAGTTTTCTTGAGTTAAGAGAGTTTTTCTTCAGGCAAAATATTTTCTTTTGCGCTAAAATAAATTATCTTGCCACTAATTTTTTTTTCAAGACCCATGACGACTTTAGTTCAAGTCTATCTTTTTTATCAGTGCACTAACATGGCCTTGAACGGCCGAAGCATCACGACAAGGTCGCCAGGCGTCACAAAAATAGGAAACTGTAAAATACGCAACCAACCGACCAATCAGATCAAAGAAGTAATCGGAGACGTAGATCGTGCGGTATCTATTGATGATGTTCGGTACCGGAAGAAAATTAACAGGAGATATGCGTTATTTTGATTATTTTATAGGCTTATTGTTCGGGTTGTTTCAAAAACTTTATTTAAAAAAGTTGATTTTTTCTAATTTTACATAAATATACCAATTTTCAACCATCTAGATGAAACAATTTTTTTTCTTATTTTTAACCAGTAGATAGATCTCGTGATAGGAGCAAAAATAACCGAAAGGAACTCGAGTTACATTACATGAAAATAACTGCCTAGGGTTAGAAATAGGAAGAACGCTTAATAAAGGCTTCGAATAAACCTATATGAAGAGTCTTTCGCTATTTGTATTTGCTAGTGCAACATTATTTTTTAATATAGTATTTTTTTAAGTTTTGAGTTAACCGCGTTATGTGGGGTATCGTATGACAAGGGCTTCATACTTCATATGTTTTGTTTAGAAAAAACTAGATTTTCTTTCTGTTTATAATATATATTGTTGTTTCCGTATCAATAATTCATTATAACAATTACAATTCATAATAGAAAAAAATCTGTGCCATGGAACATTAAATTTTTAATGTTAGTATTCTTTTAGAAGTTATATTTGACCAAGATTTAAATTGTCGCCCCACTGGAACAAGAAGTAATCGATCCAGAGACTGCTTTGCATAACTTCATTAGTAATCGGATAGGGTAACAAATAAATCCTATAACTCGTCTCTGTAGAATTAATGTAGAGTCTTGCTTCTCTATTATTCTCGCTTTGGCAATAACAGGGAAGGGGATTTTCGACAAATATTGTTCGATATTTGTGATGGTTTATTGAAACAAATGATATCTGAAATTTCAGTTTATACAGGATGAGTTTTCTACAATGTTATCTATGGGTATCTCGGAAACTACTGGAGCTAGAGAGTCGATCAAATTCGGAAAAAACGCGAGTAGTTTTGAGAGGCCAGATATGTGCGACTTTCGGATTTTTAAAAAAGTTTATGGCTTTCTAAATATTTCGAAAAAAAAAATTAGCTATTTTAAAAATGCTCCCTAATTCCATCATATAGATATTGACAAAAGGTTTTCAGATAAGAGTTACCTATAGATGTTCACATCCTTATCGAGATTGGGTTCTTCGTTTTTATCTAAAGCTTTTTTTGCAACACATTTTTACACAACATATTATGCGCCAAAGAAAACTGAATAAGCTTTAATTTTCTGCATTTTATGAATTATTTCTGATAGTCCAGGAGGGAGTGATTTTTTTACACTTATTTTCCTAGTGGGTGATATAGAAGTATGTTCGGATGGTGGTATTAAATTACAATTTGTGAGTCTGACTAAAATTTTCGGATGAGTAATACTACTAAATAAAAATAAAAAAGCACACTTATTTGCCTAGTTATAAATATTTGACATTTATTAAAGTGAATCATTTTATTATTGAACAGTCTGGCACATCCCAATTGAGGGAAAGTCAGTCTGGCTGAAAATTTTTGGATGCAAAAATTTGACAGATTTTTGAAATCCTTGAATCGTTTAGAAATTGACTTGAAAATTTGTCACATGATAAATAATTCTATAATTTTAGAGAAAATACACGTCTGGCTGTCATTTATATTTACGAAAGCTTCGCCAGACTCACGAGTCAGGTAGTTAAATAAGGAGAGGAAGCGGTAAATTAGCGCGCCTGGCGAACGTTGGACGAGTCTGACAAGGATTTCGTGATTTTCAGCATTAGCCGGACTATATTTGCAACTGTAATTATAATATAAACTATCAACTGCTAATTTTTAGGAGTGTAAAAATAAGGGCAATGGTTTCAAAAATTATTATCCAATTTTTCACCTGTTAGACACATTACCCATTCTCACAGATTAGCCAGACTATGTTACAGTATTTTCTAACGAATTCCGCCTCAACCCATCGGTAACCCCCTCCCCTACATGTATACAGGGTCCAGCAATAGTACGTCGGGCAGTTATAACTCCTAGAATAAAAAAACTTGGGAATTTTGTTTAAGTTCATACCTAAAGCAGGTACTTGGATGTATTTCAGGAAAATATTTTAACTTCTATAGGGTGGCTTAAAAAAGTGTGAGTGGATTGGGAAGATTTTCTTTAAATGAAATACCCTGTATATATTAGTGCATTTTTGGCTTTATTTTAAATAACTTAATATAATCCTAAGATATGAGTAAATATATATATATTTCGATAGATTCAGAGATATTAATAAATAAATAAAAAATATATGTTTTTCAGCCTTTCTTTAGCAAAAAAAAATATTAAAAATATATAAAAATTCCCTGAAATCAAAACTATATTAGTTATTTACTTTAGATGATCTGTACTTACTTCGCTATAAATATGGTAATAGTAAATCATACAGGTTGTTCACAATTCTACGTCAAACTTTCTAAAATATAAAATAATTTTTCTTGTTTTTTTTTTAGTGGAACCCCGTGTACATTCTTTTTTCAGTAGATGCAGATTACAGTTGAGGGTTGGAACCATTGGTGTTACACAGCAAAATAAAAACACTAAATCACCACAATACACCAAAACACTTTTACTTTTACACTGGAGTAAAAGTAAAAGTGTTTTGGTGTATTGTGGTGATTTAGTGTTTTTATTTTGTAGTAGATGGAGAATTAAAAAATGAACATTTCTTGAAAATTTTTAACGGTTTTGCAGACACTCTCGGTTTTATATTTCATATGGCATTTTCTACAGTAAATTTTTATCAAAGCCACCCAGTGATTTTTCTCTCGTATTTTATCATTGAAACACCATAATATGAAATAATACTGCGTGTATCTGCGAAACCATTAAAAAATTTGAAACATTTTAAATACAAAAAAAAAATACTTTTTTAATTCTCCATCTAATAAGCAAATAATATACAGGTTGTTCCATAAAAAAAAAAGAAAATGTATGTTATGTTTTAGAAAGTTTGGCGTTGAATTTTGATCACCTTGTATTTAAGATTTCGATATTTATAGCAAATTTAAGTATAAATCATCTAAAGTAAATACCTAATATAGTTTTGATTTCAGTATTTGTAATAATTTTTTTTAAAGAAGGTTATTTATTTATGAATATCCCTGAAATTATCGAAATATATTTACTCATATCTTAGGATTATGTAAAATGATCTGGAAGGAAACCAAAAATGCAATAATATATAGGGGGTTCCATTTAAAAAAAAAATCATCCCTAACCACTCACATTTTCTTGAGCCACCCTATAGAAGTTAAAATATTTTTTCTGAAATACTTACATTCTCGTACATACTTTAGGTTTGCACTTAAACAAAATTCCCAAGTTGTTTATTCTAGGAGCTACAGATGCCCGACGCACTATTGCCGGACCCTGTATATAGTTTGCTTAGAATTACATACCCAATAATAATTCTATCTGTTTGCTAACTGGGAAAATAAGTACCGAAAATCGTCACTGCCTCCTGGACTATGACCTAAATGGCACTGTTATCATAAATATAACCCCGCTTTTAAAGAGAATACGGGTCATCCCGCAAAAAGTTACACATGTACACGAAAAATAAAAACAGAAATGTGTATGCGTTTGGGCGTTCTGTACCGAAACGTCATCAGATTTACCCTCGCCGCTAAAAGCCAGCTGTCGTCGTTTGTTTTTCCTACTCATAGGGACGTGCGCTGCTCACACACATAGACACATTTTCCCATTATGGACGACAGTGATAGTGCTAGAGATAGATATATCTTCGTCCGTAACGTAACAACGCCCTGACTGCAAATAATTTGCAAAGTTATACATGTAAACGGAGATCTAATTTCAGAGCTGTCATAAACCGAGTGACTGTTGTTTGTATACGACAGACCCTTAAAGTTTCATGTCCTGACCCTTAACACACTTTTTACTGTCTCAGTTAAATGGCGATAAAATAAATTGAAATGTTTTTGGTACAAGGTGTGTCTTTTGCTGTTAATATTTTACTGGAAAATATTGAAAAACAAATTATAGCCATCTATTGTTCTGGTTGTTTTACGTGAAATAAATAAGACACCAATTTTTTCTCCGTGTATTTATCGTTTATAAATATTATTTTCTAAAACCAATCATAAGCTGCATTTCTTTCTTCTCTAGTAAAGTCTAGATTTTTAAATGAAGTATGCATGTTTTTTTACATATTTGCATATAGCTTAAAACTTCCTTCCCAATTATAGACCGGCCAAATAGAATTTATTAAAGGGGTAACTTGGAAAAAATTGTTGGAAAGTTAATTATTGCTTTTGATTGGTTCGTTTGAGGCAAAAGATAAGTTTCCTAGCTTTGCACGGTTGCTCGACCGCCGCGCCGCTCGAATCAGAAAGCCCAGACGGTGTCAAAATTCATGGATTTTTTTTAGATTTTTGTCTATAGTCCGAAACGTTGCGTTCTAGTGAATAGTACACTATTTCACTATTCAATTCGGTTCAGTAGTATGGCTAAAACAGATAGATAGTGGTATTTACTAGTGATGGGAAAAAACGATTAATTTCAATAATCGAGTATTCGAGTATCAAGCGATTGCAATAACCGAGTGATCACTCGAGCGAAATATTTAAAAATACGGTTTTTTGTCCGTCGCATGTTGTAAGTACTCGTTAACGCCAAGCGCCAAGCGTGCGCAGGGCACATATTCTTTCGGTAATGAACGGCAAGTATTAAGCGGCGAGCGATTCGCTTGATCGCCTGATTTAGTTTATTTCGAAGCATTGTCGATGTGGGTCGTAAAATTTTGTCTCTCAGATACGCAACGGATAAATATACCGGGTGCGTCTCAAAAGTCGATCACCCCTATAACTTTTTATTTTTTCAGATAAAACAACGAGATTTGGTATGTTAGTATATGACATAAATTAGGATTGATTGACATATTCAATTGTTTTCGGTCACTTCCGGTTTCACTGGAAATGACTGCAACTTTTGATTTTTAAATCGCACTCTCGGTATTTTTTTACTTTATTCAATTCATTCCGAAATATCTGAAGCTTCTTATGCACACAATAGTATCGCTTAAAAAAGAAACGTAAAAAATAAACTTCCAGAGTGGAAAATGAACCACTAAAGCCATGGTCATTTTCCACTCTGTATTTAAAGTTGACAGACCATCGTCGTATGTATTGCCTATCCAAATTAGACTAGGTGCATTGTTATAATATCGTTGTACAACACATCATTTGATTATACAGCTATCTGAATATATATTCTATTAAAACTGTTAATATAGATACGTACTGTTCAGATATTCCATATATAAAAATACACTTTATTTATTACTTCTTACTCTTACTTGTGTGACATACATCTTTTCTGACAGGGTAACAACGTGATGACTGTAAATAGATTGTAAAATTACATATTTATACAAATATGTAATTTTTGAACTGTCATAAGTCGAGGAGAATGTTGTTTATATACGACAAACTTGGGAGAGTTAGTAATATATCTCATGCGAAAATTTAGTAGAGGGTATATTTTAAATAAATAGAAATATTGTAATTCTATTATGAAAAGTCTCGTATATATTTTATAAAATTCATGCCTGAAATAGTTATTTATTTTTAAATTTCAGGGAATTTATTTTATAAAATTAAAAATGTATAAATTTATAGATACATATGGATATATATTTTAGAGTTGAAAACAGAAAATAGGTACATCTAAAATACTTTCTTACAAATGTGGGCAAAATGATATACTAAAGTACCTACTATTTTTGTTATATAGATCAACTTATACTAATATATGTACGTACTACCTGATTCGGCTAATATCTTATCGCCTAACAGTGATCGCCTGAAGTGAGAGCTTTTTTTGTCAGTTTTGTGGTACAAATGACTGATTGAATTGGGCTCTATCCTGTCGCCCACGCTCTATAACACCTTCATGTCCGACATTCCCAAATTCCAGAATAGTCGTCTCACGTTATTCGCAGGCGACATTTGTCTCTACTCTACTGCCTCGAGCAATGAAATCCAAAGCAGGCTCCAACCCCATATCTGCCAACTGCTTGATTGATTTTCTCGATGGAAAATCAAAGGCAGTGCAGCAAAAACCCAAACCTTGTTCGTCTGGTAAAAATGGTAAAACGAATGAGACTCCCTCTACTTTCCGACGAATAGATTCCTTGAGGGAAACCACCAAGTATCTCGAAGTCACGCTAGACGGAGGGTTATCCTCGATCTCTCATTTCAACAAGAAAATTTCTGGTGCCCCTGCCACTTATGCTAGCTTCCATGACTTTCTCAGCAAAAAGAGAAAAGAGCACTCTCTTCCAAACAAAGTCCTACTTTTCAAAACAGTTATCCGCCCCCATCTCTTCGATGCAGCCTCAGTTATGGTGTAGAGCTTCCGACTACTAAATCAACAGATCCCAAGTCCAAGTGAAAACAAAATTCTTCGCTACATTACCAGAGCGCCTATTCCCTAAGATTAAGGGAATCCAATCTGTGGAACCAGACCAACTACGGTCACTGGAGGATATTGCCTGTGATAGGGAAAATCATGGTGAACACGAGTCCACATCTGCTGACCAGAAAACGGACTATATGCTTACCAAACATGATTTTGGAGAAAAAATAAGGATTTGCATCCCGACAAGAGAAGAATGGGAAAGCAACCGAGTAATGAACACTCAAGAGATAGCAGTCGACACAGATGCTTCCGCAACTTCAGGAGGCACAGGTATAGGCATCTTCTCAGGGGAACTAGACATCCGACGATCTTTAAGGCTATCGGATGGCTGTAATGTTCTACAAGCAGAGGTTTACGCTATAAAGGAAGCGGCTAGTTGTATACGAGAAGAAATTGCTGATAGACCAATAGGGGATATAGTGATATACTCTGACAGCTTGGCCGCTTTAAGAAGCATCACCAGACAACCAGTGAGATCGAAAACTGTGATGGAGTGCCGAGAAGCAATGTCCTGCTATTCTGTACTGGGGGCCAGGCCACTGCAATGTGGTGGGCAATCAGGAAGCAGAGACTCGCTAAAGACGGGGCCAGGGGAGAGGCCGTGGCAGATGACCCACCACTTGTGACGATCAACACACTGAAGGAAGCTATAGGAACTGCCATCAAGGCCAAGCAGCAAGATATGTGGCAACTTCGTGCTACAGCTCGAAGACTATGGCCAGTGGTATATAGCAAAAAGAGAAAACAACTATTAATGCACAAAAAGGACCTAGTACGCAAAATTGTAGGTGTCGTCACTGGAAACTGTTCCACGGGGGTAAACCTCGTGAGATGGAAAGTTTCCAACGACGACTACTGCAGAGAATGCGGAGAGGAAGAAGAAACTATAGAGCATCTGCTGTGCCAGTGTCCGGTACTGGAATACCGACGCTTTAAAACTTTAGGGCAAGGTTTTTTGGAGGGACTAGAGGAAGTAACGGAAGCCAACATCAACGACATCGGGAACTTTGCAAAGAGCTGGAAGTGCTTTAACGCAAAGAAAGAATGAGAGGAAGGTTTGGTAAAACAATACAGGGGTATCGCAATGGGCCCAAGGCCTCCGAGTGAGTGATCAAACATGATCCCAAACCCCACCAACCTAACCTAACCTACCATAGCGCCCTGGTATGTACGCAACTCCGACATCCGCAATCGACCTTCGCATAGACCCCATCCCCAAATATATGCGATATCGTGCCTTGAAGTCTTACGAGAAAATTGGCACCATCCCTCCTGACACCCTAAAACTCTTCAACTACAATCCTGAGGACTATAGAAACTTCAAATATCCCCATCTAAAATCTATTCTTCTGGACAAAAAACTTTGTCTCCCCCCACCCCTTCCTTTAAAATAATCCCCACAAAACCCCATAAATAACCCCTTTTTTCTCCTAACATATCAGCAGGAATAATAACTAGCCATACTTCGGCAGCTGGTTCCTCGGAGGTGGAATGTTTTAAGTGAGTAACAATCCGAATTCCACACTGTCTCGGGTTCGTCTCTGTGATCATTTCTCACGAGATTGTGATGGGAACGTACACTATTCGTCTATAATATTTTTAAACCACCCCCTCACAATTTTAAACCACCCTAATTGCCCGTTTCTATTTCGATTCGAGTAGTCAGATGAATCTATACAGGGTGGGTCTTAAATAAGTGCAAATAAATTCAGGACTGGTAGATATAAAACAACATATTTTCTCTTTACAGTTTTTCAAATAAGTTTAAAATATTAGAGTTATTTTACTTTCAAGATTAAAAGAAATATATTTTTTGCTTAAATTTTGAGAATCACAGAATATTTTCTAGGGTTTCTTTGTTGTAAATTTAACCTACTATCTATGTTTTTTTAAATAAAAATAAAAAAATCCAAAATGTTTTCAAAATACTCAAAATTAAAAAAAAACTGTGCGAAAAAACACTCAGAGACGTGTTTTGGGGTCGAAATATACTACCCCTCAAAATATTTGCACTTGTAGTTATAAATGTTGTAATTATCTCGTCTTTCTTTTATTTATTTAGATTTTTTCAATATTAGACCTCTAAGTATAAACGTGTAAAAATAGAATAATTGAGATCTATATATTTTTATATTTATAACGTATATAAGCTTGTTTTTGAAATGTATACTCGTAAAATGCCAATATCTGTCGTTTATAAATAGCAAATTGTCAAAGTTTTCCCATTGTGACCTCTACAAGATTTTTATCTGTTACTTTACGAAGTAATGTATGATGTAGGGAAACAAAAGAAATAAAATAAACGAGCTTTTAAATTTTGTTTATGTTCGTTTCGGATCTATAAGCTTTATGGCTGAAGCCCGTAATTTGGATAAATTGCTCTGTGTTTCGTTTCGCCAAATTTCGTAGTAGGCGATGAAGCACAGTAAGGGAGAAAACTAAGATTGCCGTTGGAACATCTGTATTTTTAAATAAAAATATAAGTTTTAATAAGGCCGTGTTGAAAAAATGTAAAAAATGAAATTAACGCAATATTAATTTTAAATGTATCTTAATAAGCACTTTAATAATTCAAAAATGGACATGAGCACTTCATAGAGTATACCAAATATGTAAAAAAATCCAATAAAAAACCACAAATGGCACATTAAAATCTGCATTATCTGAAATCAAACTATAGGTACCTCAACGGCCAATCAGCCAGACAACAGTCACAAGACGCCGACATCGATATCGCGATGAGCAGTTTTTACAAAATGAAATTAACGCAATACATGGTGATTCATGAGGAAATATCAATACATCAGGTATGGTAAATGTCCCAATTATCGTCACATTTAAAGTTTAAATAAAACTTTAATAACTTGACTGATATTTTCGATTATTTTCAAACAAGGTTCTTCGATATAATTATATGTATTGTGATTGTTGCTTGTTTGGTATACAAAACTAGAGCAACGTACAGCAAGGTAAAACATGTACAGTGTACAGTGATGGACATGCATCTGCATTACAGGAGCCACGAGACCATGCCCAACAGCAGAGCTAGACCTAACATCACTGCACATTGTTGTCGGTTGATATGTTAATACGACAATGATTAGAATGGTTATTGACGCAAACAGTACTGGGAAAATTGTCAGCTCAGGAGCGTGGAGTATTCTCAAAAGGAAAAGTCCACTCCTCCAACTCCCAGTGGATGACATAACGAATAATGTATAACTTTGAGAAACACATCACTGCATTGACTAAGAGTGCTGTGGCCCATCGAAAACGTCCCGCAAGGCATAACGGCCAGGGTATTTTTTTTAGTATTGAAAATACTTCTAGCCGCGTTTATATGGGACCCATCTTTGAAAAAACGACATGCTAGAAGCAACATGGGTTCAATAACCGGCCTGTCAACACGTACTTAAGTTGATAGAGCCGGCATTGATGAGCGAATAGGGCAAGGTCGAGTCTGGACCGGCGGATAAAGATAGCGATATTATTTAAAAAGAAAATATGTCAAGGCATGGGTTGTTAGGTACAGTTTGGCTATTTTAATCTAACTATTTCCGTATGAGAAACAAGGGGCAAATTATACGGGAAAGAGCAGAATCACATAAATAATAAATTCAGACTAATTACCATATTTTTTATATGATTATTATTTTTTTAATTATCAACTTAGGACAAAGAAAAAGCTTGCATGGTTTCCACCGCCAACAGGCGTTAAAATAAATGAATCCAAGGCGTTGTAAAATATTTATTGGGATAAGTTGATAAGTTTTTACCGTTTGAATATTGTTGTAAATAATAATTATTATCATTTGATTAGTGCTAACTTATAAAAATTCACAACACGGCGAAACTTCAACAAAATCGGCAAACGGATCTTTGAAATATTAATAAAAAAATGTCTATTAGGACTTGACACCCTGTATCTTTAAAATTATGCATTTCCGGACACATGTTTATATTAACTTTTTACCATAAAAACACAAAGAATCACCTTCTGTAGTTGGCCAGATACTTAATTAACAGCCTGTATTTAAAAATGGCTAGCTAGCGATTTTGTAAGTAAAGCTATGTTTATTTTAATAGAAAAAAAATACATTCCATAAAAAATAAACAAACCCATAATTCAATTACTACACACTACAAAATAAAACACTAAATCACCACAATACACCAAAACACTTTTACTTTTACACTGGACACGTTTCGCTAACCATGTTAGCATCATCAGCAGATGATTATAAGCTCATGCTTAGCGAAACACTCGTCCAGTGTAAAAGTAAAAGTGTTTTGGTGTATTGTGGTGATTTAGTGTTTTATTTTGCTGTGTAACACCAAAGGTTCCAACCCTCAACTGAAATACTATACACTAATTAATTAATTTTAAATGTATCTAAATAGGCAATTTAATAATTGAAAAATGGACATGAGCACTTCATAGAGTATACCAAATATGTAAAAAAAAATCCAATAAAAAACCACAAATGGCACATTAAAATCTGCATTATCTGAAATCAAACTATAGGTACCTCAACGGCCAATCAGCCAGACAACAGTCACAAGACGCCGACATCGATAATGCGATGAGTAGTTTTTAATAATTATTCCGAGTTAATACTTCAAATAGCATTCCTTCAAATAAATTTTAATTTAAGTATTGTTAATACATATAGTCATATTAATGATTATACCCTGTATGATTTCTAAAATAAAAAATCCAGCGTGTTTTTATTAGAATAATTATTAAATGATTAACTAGAAAGTTAATATTTATTAACTTCGTAAGTGTTATTTTTTAATATAATTATGGATTTAATAATTAAATAATTATCTTAAGTTTAAATTGTGGTAAACTTGTTATGAATTTCAATCATTTATATTTAAAATCTTAGGGAAGGCAATATAGATTTTAGGCAGAAGAACTCAAGAAGGACTGTGTAATTAGTAATTAAAATTTTACATTTTTTTACTTGCCATTTTTCTTGTCTTTCACGTTACACGTTCACTCTTCGTTGTGTCACACACAATCTGAATTTCGGATATGATGCAGAACTGATAAATTAGACCAAATATATTAATTGCAAGGTATGCAAAGAAATATTTTTCTTAGCTTTGCAAATACTTAAGGTATGCAATAATTTTAAAAAAATTTGACGTGAGATTACTTCATAATTCTTGAAAGTCTTGGATGATAAAGATTTGAATTATTATGGGTCTGTTTTGTTTAAGAAGCTAACAAATAATTTCAAAAACTCAACTATCAAAATATAATGGTAGAAAATGTTTAAAAGCATGTATAGGTATAATATTCCATATTAATTGGACATACTGAATGTAAGCTAGGAATACATAGTTGCTGCAGTCGATAATATATTTTGCTGTTTATTTTCCTCATAACAAAAAACCGTCAATACCGCTACTCACATTATGGGCACCTTTTTATACTTAAATCTCTTAATGATGTTTAAAAATACATATGTAGGTACATACTATAAGTAGTGGTTGTCACGGTTTTTTTTATTAGGTATGATGAAAAGAAGCTGCAAACTAAATTATCGTTGGAGCCAACTATATTTTAATTTATTTTTATCTATAGTAACTATGCACGGTAAGGGTTCAAAATATGCCTATACTGTGAGGCAAAAATAAATTTCCTGCATAAATTTATACCGTAAGTTCGAATATTAGTTAAACCTAGGAATACCCAGGTAATAGCCGGAAATATGCAAAAGAAAGGGTGAGTTTAGGTTAGATTAGAATTAGGTTTTAGTTGATTTTGAATTAATAAAAATATAGACCTAATCTAAATATAACCGAAACTGACCCACTTTTTGGTATATTTCGGGCTCCTACGTGGGCAACTCTTAACCAATATTCGGGCTTTTACGGTAACATAATACTCATTCTGACTGGTTTAATCTGGCTCCATAACAAAACTATGGGTTCGAAGTGCTATTGCAAATTAATGCAATTAATTCTATGTATACACTCTCATAAAAAGCCATCGCGATTAAAATTAAATATCAGTCAGAGTCTCGCGAGTCAACCCACGGAGCCTCGTTGCTATCCGTCCCCTGTCGGTTTTCCAACAGCCGATCAAAGAAAGCTCGAAAGTCTGGACGTATTTTTGGTAGGCCCACCCGACTGCGAGATATTAGCTCTGATTTATAAATTTCGACCATTTAAAATTAAGTAATCTCAAATTTTTAAATCGTACACCGTATGTATTATCATTTTTTCTGATAGAATTTACAAATTTTATGTCACTGATAATTTTTACCCTACCTAAATCCAACATTTCTTTAAACAAATTGAATTATTACAACATCTATTAATTTTAGATATATAATATCAAAAAATGGCAAGAAAAGTTACCGAATTGAACGTATGTATAACCCAATAATACAATAAAAAATAGGGTATTCCCTCGGGTATTCCCATTAGAAAATATGTTATATCCGCAACACTTTTCTGAATTACCCTGTATACTCTATAGTAATGTTAAAATGTGCTTCTTAACCTTACCAATAACTTTGAGTCATTGAGAATATATGAAGGATTGAAATTTGAAAAGTTTATTTAAACATTTACCAGAGTAAATGATAAGGATAAATCCCTTCGACCAATTTGCTGTATTTTCTTATTATTTCTAGATGTTTACGCATTTTTTTCACTTGCCACAAGATTGAACGATCAGGTGCGGTAGTTGCTAGATAGCTGTTCCTTGACTTTTGCGTTGAAGTTCTTCTCAATATCGTTAAACTTTTTAACAATTATGGTGTACTCATTTGCAGAAAAAGTGGAAATAATCGAACTTTATTTTAAAAATAATGAATGCAAATTGGTCGAAGGAATTTATCCTTATTATTTACTCTGATAAATGTTTAAATAAACTTTTCAAATTTCAATCCTTCATATTTTCTCAATGACTCAACCGATTTTCAAAAACGAAGCAGGAAAGTATAGAGAATAGAAAACCCTTTTCTTTGCGGTACCACTTGACCCCCCTTCTCATTTGAAAAAAATTGGGGGATGACACCCCCGCTTAGAGGGTTGAAGATTTTGCAATCATTTTTAGATCAAAAGTTGTCCCCCTCACAAACAAAATTGACGTGTTTTTGAATTTTCTGAAAAAAAAATACCCTGGCCGTTATGCCTTGCGGAACGTTTTCGATGGGCCACCCTGTATATTATAAATATAAAAATACAGGAAGACTGTAAAAACTGTAATATGTCTACTAACATGGCACTCTAAGTTTATTAAGCATCTGTTGCTAATGAGATTGACGGACGAAGCCACGTGCAGATTGAGTGGATCACAAGAAGAAGCGGTAGAACGCATCTTATGTTAGTGCGATAGTCTGGTAAATTTGCGGTACTTTATATTAGGCAATAGTAAGCCCTTGACAAAGATTTATTTGAAGGAATCAACCTCCAAGTTATGAAACTTATTGAAAAGACTAGGACAGGAGAGTATATCCTATCAGAAAAGAACCACAAAATATCTGTAAAGATCGCAGTAGAGACCAGTAGAGAGAGTTACTTTTGAATTACAATGATATCACTATCAATGTCTTTTACTGGACATACTGAAGTTTAAAAGTTAAAAACAATAAACACTCAAATAGTGATAAATATGCAATAAAGTCGAAAGATAATACTGAGGAAAATAGTATAATTTTGTATGTTTTACTAAATAATAAATACATAAAACAAAAGACAGTTGTAAAAATACAGTTAAATTAGAAATAACAGTAAACGTAAAATTTTCTACTCGGACATTTTTAACAATTCAACAAAATTAATTAAATGTGCTTTAGAAGAATCTGCGGGGACATTGCGATATCATTAAAATGAATTTATTCTCGGTTAATTAGAAAAGTTAAGAGGGTTAAGTGGAAACTAGTGTTATTCTGGAATTTTTGCGGGCATAGCGATAAAGTATTACACCCGGAGGAATAAACTTTGTTCTATGGCTACTTTTTTCTGTCATTACACAGAAAGTTTAGACATTTTTTTGCTGTTTTAATACATTAAATATATTTAATAAGGAATATTTGTGTTCACGAAAGAAAATAATCATAAACAGGTTTTAGTTAAAGCTATTATTCTTCTAATTATCTAATTGCAGTTATAATATTAATATATAATAAGAAATTATCGAAAAATTTAATAATTATTAAGTGTTAACTTTTGGATTACAAGAACAACACAAATAGTCAGCACTTTTACTTTTGGAGTAATTTACAATTTAAAAATATATTTAAATAACTATGAACTTTCCTTGATTGGTCATATTTCTCCACTTATACGTCCTTCGCCTTCATTCTCCACCCATTATATTCAGGCCCTTTTCAACATCACGAACATCAAGGCTGGATAGAGTACGAAACGAGATAATCAGAGACAAAATGGGAGACAGAAAACTATAGTAGAGGAAATAGAGACTGCCCAACTGAAGTGGTATGGACATGTGAGAAGGATGAACAACACGCGACTGCCTCAGAAGATACTAAACTGGCTTCAGCAAAAGAGAAGGAAACGGTGAAGACCAAGGAAAAACTGGATGGTGGGTGTCAAGAATGCGATGAGCTCAAGCAATCTGCGTGACGGAGACTGAAAAGAACCAATGGCGATTAGGTATCGCACAACGTCGAAGGATGTTTTAAAGGCGATTCTTATATAGAGAAAAATGAAAGAGTCCATTTTCATTTTTCTACCATATTTGAGCGCCAAATTTAAAATGTTTTTAGTTATTATTTGATGTAAACTATTACACAAACAAAAAAGGTTGTAAAACAAACATATACCATGTGATTTTATGCCAGCTTCATCTTTATAATAAACAATAACACTAATAATTAATGTAAACCCGAATAATTAGAACAATGGCTTGTTAATCCAGAATATTTTCTTAATCGAAAATAAATTTCCTAAATGATTAAGCAAACAATCAAATTTTTCAAAAGTATTCGATCCCGATTCATCTGAATAAATATTAAACACAAATTTTAGCGCTGAGCTCATTTTTTTGTTTTATTTTAAAACCAATTAATACATGTAAATTGCGGTTAACAGCTTTTACAAACACAAGCTGGATAGAATCCAATAAATATGTATTATAGCCATAAAGAATTTAGAAAAGTAAATAGGTACTTTTTGGTTGTATACATTTCCAATTTCTGTTTATTTTCGCTATGAATCTTCTTTCGAACAGTGTTATTAAGGAATATGCCTAAGATAAACAATTAGAAATCTAGTGGAAAGTTTTAAAAAATAATTTTTATTGAATTTAGATTGGATAGGTTTAAAAAGGAAATACAAATATTTTTCAGGAACTGTAGGAATTATTTTTATTTAGTTGACATTTTAAGGGAATTAGTCATACTATTAGACTTTAAAATTATGAAGTTTTTATTTTTTTTTCCGTGATTATTTCTTGTTTTCCTCTTATTTTAATTATTTATATTCATGTTTTTCATTTAGATTTTGTAGGCTTATCTTTCGAAAATATACCTTCTCTTTCTAGACGGTCGGTCTACAATTGCATAAAGTAACCAGACATACGTTATTCAGATGCGATTATTTGCCCGTCAAGAGGTCCGTCATTTAACATTGTCCGTCAATTGACTTAAGTCAATTAAATATTTTGTTACATTAGAAAAAATAAACGAGAAGAAGCAAAGTGTTATTAAACTATTTATAAAATGGATAGAGGTTTTTTTTCTTTGGAAGATATTTCTTACTTTAAGGTACAAAAAGTTTTAGACTTTTTTGTCTTCAGGGGACTAATGCTCATACAGAAAGGGGTATTTACAAAGGTTAATAAGTTGTAGAAACTGGATGAGTTATGATTTAAAATACTATGGAGCTTAAATTATTGGAGCGTCTTTTAACTGACCAGGAAATGCCATGAAAAACGCTAGACTATCAAACGTATATATTTTTCTAAGACTCCTCGATTAAAAGCTACTGTAGATTGTTTACTGTAGATTGAAATTTAAAATACTATTTTTTACGCAAAAATTTAAAACTGACATATGATATGTTTTTCTATTCAGAATGTCACTTTCTATCAAATAAAGTAAAAAAATACCGAGATTGTCATTTAAAAATCAAAATGTATAGTCATTTCCTGTGAAATAGGCGACCGAAACTAATAGTAAGCGACCGAAACTAATTGAATACCTCAACCAATCCTGACTTATGTCAATTACTAACATACCAAATCTCAATTTTGTATTTAAATAAGCTCACTCCAACTCCACAAGAACCCTGGTATATTTGGCAGATAAATGTCTATTATTAAATGAATATTAACTAATTCAGTAGTTAGAACATGGGTTTATTCCCGTCTTACACTTGACAGTTCTATTTAATTCTTCCTTGTCAACTATCCAACTTTCAAGCCGCATTTAACTAACGTTTTCCGGACGCTCAAAATATTAAATAATAAATGAGAAATCCTTCACCGGACACACGCTAAATAATGCCGCGTTTACAAGTTTATAATAAATTGTTTGCCCATTAGTTATTGCAGCTTTATTCTACTTTAACCCAGAAACAGAAAATAAATAAATCATCGAACACCAGTTCCGCCGTTCTCCAACTTGTTAAACAATTTTGTAAACAAAAGTTGTTTTCTCGATTTATTTCTATCGCAAAACGTCATCCCGATTAGCGCCTATATGTGAGTAACGTCAATTTTAGAATTGGCCTGTCCTCACTAACTCATGGTTCAGGTATATAAAGGTTAATATTCACGGCCGCCGCATTAGTATTATAAAAATAATAAGAAGCGTGAAGTCAGTTTTTTAACATCATGTACAAAAGTTTAGTATTTGCAGTGATTTTTTTATTTCTCGTTGATATTCGAGTTGTGATCAGCAAGCCCTTGTCAGAGACCCAAGTGAACAATGATGTAAAGCAGCAAGAAAGTGATCTGCTCGTAGAAGAACTACCACAAAAGATTCCTAAACAAGATAATGTCGTTAAGGTAATTTACAAACCTATAACACTGTCAACCCAAAACTCAGGTAATGTTCCGTACAACTTTGACACAAGCAAGCATTACTATCTCTTAAAACTTAAAGAATATTACGATTTCCTGCCATTCTCCTTGTCAAAGGAAGATGGTAGATTTTTAAGACTGGAAATAGAAAACATGGACGATAAAACTTATCAAGAGCCAGACCAAGATGATCGTGAATTGGTTAAAAGAAGCCTGAGTGACGAAGATCAATCTATATACGGAAACAATGGTATATTGAAAGAATCATTCGTGAAACGAGATATACATGATTTTCTAGATGAAGAAACTTATGATGGTGCTAGGCGGTTGGTGAAACGTGATTTGCCTGATGTTTCAATATCTCCATCGCAGTTCTTAAGTGATACAGATGATCCAGAGAACAATAATTTTAGATATATTGCTTACGTGCCTTTTTTCAAAATCGATAAATATTATATAAGGAAATGGAGGCTTGATAGTTAATTATTTTAACCTTTAGGTAATTGATTTGAAGACTGATATTTGTTACGCTCTTGAATGTTAGAATAGTTCATCCTCATAACGAGAGCATGTATTTTTTTTAGTTATTGTATTTATTACAGACATTTGTGTAGATTCTAAGTTCATTGTGTATGTATTCTTTATGCTTTAATATATAAAGATGTTTTTTAAAAAAAATAGTTTTATTTTCCTGGTGTATGTTGCTGCACAAACCTATATTAATCGTTAAATTTCAGTGAAGAAATTTATTATATATTTAAAGCAATATTTTAAAACTTTGCTAAAACTTTAGATGTTTTCCAAACAGTTTTGGGTATTTTTAAGTACCTATGCAGAGTAATTTTTAAGTATATATTTTAGAATATTGTTAATGTGATTAGTATTTTAATATGTCAACATCAAATTTGCTTTACTTTATATTAATATTATTTTGAAATAAATAAAATAATATTATTAGAATACTTATATCTTTATATTTAAACTTTTTAGTAAAAACCTAATTAGCTAGTTTTTCCTAATTTATTTTTTTTTTGTACAATCAGAATCCCCCCGATTATCTCTTTTTACTACTGCCTTGTTAATATTTATACTAATGAATTTTAAATTTAACAAATATATTGAATAGAGACCACTTAGATTATCTAGCTTAATTAATTTTTATTTCAAACATAATCTCTATTTATGTTTTTTTACGGGGGATGGTATTTTTAATATAATATAATACACTAGAGGTAAATAAATAATAATATGCCTAAATTATACAGAGTGAGTCTGAAATAATTCTAAATATTTTTAGGTGTCATATATTTCGACCTCAAGAACACGTCTATGAGTTTTTTTTTTCGCAAAAAGAAGTTGAAAATCGTACATTTTCTTTTAAATATTCCTGTATATATTAGAACACTTTTTAAAACTGTCTGTTCACCGCAAATTTTCCCAAGGTATATTTTCTTAATGTCACTTGTCTCTCGAAGTATTCAATTTATTTTATATAGGTCTTGTCTTTCTTTACGCTATCTTTTGATATATGTATCGTCCTTAAGGTATCGTCGAATATGAAAAGGAAGAAACAGAGAGTATGGATCAACCCTACATTGAATGAAATTTTGTTGCTACACAAGAATTAAATGTGAGTGATATTCTTTTAGCATTCTATAAAAATGTGTGTAGTGTCAATTCCACGCGTGGTTATCATTTTTTTAACAGATTTATTTTACGGTTGGCTTCGTTAATTGTTAGTCGGCATATTAGATCTAATTGGTCAAACCATTTCGGCCCGCACCCTGCGATTTGCAGCCTAATATTGACGATTTTATAATCCAGTGACAGTTTTTTTGGGGTGGTCGCGTGAAAATTTCTTTCTTAGGTGACTTTCCCTGACTGATGTAGAATGTAGAATGAGTAAGAGGGGGGTTAATCACTGCGACATTAAAGATCTGTTGTGCCCCCCTTCCTTGAGTCATCACACAATCTATAACCCATCATACCCCTGTTGTAGAGGGGACAGGGTATTTCCTATCCTCCTCTAACAACAGTTCTTCTTCCGAGGGTACACACCCTTCCACGATTGGAGTTTGGCCCTCCGTGCCGCTCTTCACAGTCGAGGAGCTTGCCTCCGGCTGAGGAACCCGTGAGGTGGAGGCTGGAGGATCTGTCTCCATTTTCTCAACCTCTTTAACTTGGTCTCGCCTTAGACCTGATACCGGTGTTGTCGTGTATCTATAATAGAGGATAGTCCTTCTTTTTCTATTGCCTCCTTGGATTTGAGGTCAATTCCTATTGTGAGAACCTGACCATAACCCTCCTCCATCTAGTAGATGACTTGCCAACTTGATGTCCTTACATTGAAGAAGTTCTGACCTTGGATAAGGCTCAGCAAGTAGGTCGTGTCTTTTCCCTTGCTCCTCGGCAGAAAGACCGTTATGGCCGCCCCTTTAGGGATATTTTCTCCCTTCACTGCAACCAGTTCCGGCCCTTGCCAAATTTTAAGCTCCACTTTTTGGATTTCCACCAATTCCACCAATTTTTAAGCTTAGGTGCGATTTCCACCAACCAAATCGCTGATTCTTGAGATACACAATCTATGAGGATCATGCCCACCCGAAGGTGCATCCCCGCAAAAAGCAGCTGACCCACATCTTGTAGATCGTTCCGATAGCCACTACTTCGTCCAGTATAGCCTCTTCTAGAGACGTTTGCTAGTCGGTGGTCAGAGCAACCTCTGGGAAATCCTTTGGCAGCACCGCCATTTTAATTTGTCCAGCAATAGCGGCAAAGCTGGTGATACGTCCCTACTTGCCTCCCGGTGTTGGACGGCTTTCCATCCTGGCTTTTTTCTCTCCCTGCCGGAGAAGAGGTGAGGGGTTCTCGCTCCCTCTCTTGCCTTTTGATGGAGATGAGTCAGGTTATTTCTCAGTTAAGTTTCTCTGACTGATAGACTATATTATTTGTTCAGAATCTATTTATTATTTTATTTTTATATTTATTACTTTTTTAGAATCTATTTAAAGTTGTTGTGGCCAATTCTAATAGTTGAATAAATCTAATTTCGTAGGTACACCTTATTCATATCAACAATATAAAATGCATGATTCAGTGTAGATTCAATGCAATACTCCGAAGCTCTTGTTTAACAAATTTTACTTTAGAAACACCGCCAAACGCTCCTGTACTCTATCTTCCCTCCATAATAACCAGCTTATTTAACACGCAATTTGTTAAGAGGAGGCCTTAATGCCCGCTACATTTACCTCCGAACCGCATTTGACTGTTTAACAATAATTCTCCTTGTTAATTATTTGGGGCTTTCAACCCCATTAGCTCTAGGTATAAATGATAGTGTAATAAAACGCCTACACCTATCCGATCATCCCTTTACCGCGCCGAGGGGATGTTTTGCTGATCGATTTTATTTGCTCCTCCGGGGGTGTTTTCCACTTAACGAAGGAGTTGTGCGGCATCTTGGTGGCGGCTAAGCTACTTTAATTATTGGTTTCTAATAGACTGTTTAGGGGGTGAATAGGTTTTCGATATGGCGAGGCGGCAGAACCGTTAATTTAAGATCGTCGCCGAGCCGAGAGACTAATGAGAACTATAATTTAGTAGCTTCTGTTTACCTGAAACGTGGGCGTGTATGGATGGCTGCTTTAAATACATCGGATTTACGTCCACGGTATGCTTTAGTAGTTTTATTTCATTTTGTCTTTGCGTTAAGGCGGTGTTTTGATTATATAAAAACACATTTCCTTCTTAAAATGTAACTATTTGATTGCGATTAATAGGTTCATTTGTATTAATTATCCATCGTGATATCTTTCAAAAGAACTGACGTTTACAAAAGACTATTTTTGAAAAGTTTGAATTACGCTCATCATCACAATCGTCATCATTTTCAGTTTATTCAACCATTTCAAATGGTGTAGCCACCCTCACATACTCTCTTTGTATTTGGGCCCATTGTTGTCTATTATTGGCTATGCGGGTCCAAGTTATCCCTGCTAATTCCGTAATATCATGGTCCCATCTCAGGTTCGGTCTTCTTCTATGTCTCTTAATTCCTTGTGGGTACCATGCTCTAATTTTTGTGGTCCATCTGTTGTCTGTTCTTCTTTCCAAGTGTCCTGCTCATTGACTGATTTGACTCTGTGTATTACATCTATTACTTGTTTCTTTTGTCGTATCCACTTTATTCTTTTACGGTCTCTCTTGCTTATTCCCAGCATATTTCGTTCCATTGAGCGTTGTGCGACCTTATGATGTCCGGTTTTAGTGTCCAGATTTCGTATGCTAACGAGTAACGTAGTTAGTAAAATATACAGGAAAATTTAAAAATATACGATTTTCAACATATTTTTTGCAAAAAAAACCTCATAGACGTATTCCTGGGGTCGAAATATACCACCTCTAAAAATATTTAAGACTCTCAACATACACATCTCTACATGATTACCTATATCTTAATAAATATCTTATCTAAGAAACAGCATTTATTATTTCTTAAAAATAATAGTTTCCCTTTTTCGCACTATTTTATACGAAGATCCATAATCCAATTATGCCTAAATTACAAAATCTTGTTATCCAGAACATTATACATAATATATTTTACAATTTGATGAAAATTTTAGGGTTCTTATTTCATTATTCTACATTTCAATATTCTACATTCTACATTCAATATTCTACATTTTATGATGCTTATAAATTTATATTTTATTTGTGGATTTGGTTATCTTGATGGTGTAGAAACAAACTGAAAATATATATGAATAGCACTTCTATAATTTCTAGCAAATTTTTGTTTCATAAAAATTATAAAAAAATAATGTTTTCGTGTATTCGATGAACATAGTTTTTGCAGCTGAACTTGATTGAAATCAAAAATTGGTATTTGGCGACTACTAATTGGATGGTGATTATACAGGGCGAGTCTTAAATAAGTGCAAATATTTTTAGGGGTGATAAATTTGGACCCCAGAAAAACGTCTGTGTTTTTTATTCGCGAAAAGTTTTTTAATTTTTGGTTAAAAAACATAATACTTTCATAATATGGCAACATAGGGAGTATATTAAATTTACAAGAAAGAAAATCCAGAAAAGATTCAAAAAGAAAAATCATTTTTTTGGATATTTTCAAAGGACTTATTTGAAAAACGGGAATAAGAAAATATGTTTTTTTTATCGAGATCTACCAGCCCTGAAAATATTTACACTTGTTTAAGACTCACCCTGTATATGTATCAACAGCGTCATATAACAACATAATTCGGCTTTTTGATTAGTATTCAATTTGTATACACTATTCAACTATTTCGTGGGCTAGTATATAATTCTCAAATCTAAACGCATTTATTTGTAAACTAAACAGCAAACCAAACTTATTTATTTTTAAAGCGTAAATTAATTGCTAATTAGTACCATTAATTTCTGTTTACCTTTGCTGCTATTTGCGTAATCATTTTTCAGCTAACCAGTAATATTTCATTATTAGGGTTCATTATACAGGGTGAGTCTTAAATAAGTGCAAGTATTTTAAGTCTGGTGGATCTCCGTAGCGTCCCTTTTAGTGTCTTTAGCATAGATTAAAGCCGTAACCGTGGTAGTTAGTAAAATATACAGGAAAATTTAGAAATATACGATTTTCAACATCTGTTTTTGCAAAAAAAACCTCATACCAGTAGACGTATTCCTGGGGTCGAAATATACCACCTCTAAAAATATTTAAGACTCTCAACATACACATCTCTACATGATTATATCTTTAATAAGTATCTTATCTAAGATATATTCTATTATTATTTCTTAAAAATAATAATTTCCTTTTTTCGCGCCATTTTATACGAAGATCCATAATCCAATTATGCCTTAATTACAAAATGAGAGTAATGAATCTTGTTATCCAGAACATTATACATAATATATTTTACAATTTGATGAAAATATTAGGGTTCTTATTTCATTATTACATAATTTTTATAAGATTACTTATTTGTAGACATGCTAATTTCACCTTATCATACGTACGCATATGTACAGGGTGGCGCCTCTCATACGCCGCGGAAGCTCCAATGAGAAGGATAGTTTATATCGAAATGAAATTTTGGCAGCATATGTAGGTTAACTGAAAGCAATTTATAAAAATATATAGAATTATACAGGGTGGCTCCAAAAAAAGTTACACATCAAAGTTGTGTTTTTTCTAATGGAATACCCAAAATAAAAAAAAAATAAAGGTAAGTTTTATTAAAGAAGCATATACCTAAAATCTAAGAATTTTGACATATTTAACATTGTGTGAAAATGAAGAGTAAATTTTAAATTTCGATAACAGCTACTAATTTTTGTTGACCTTGTATAGCCTGATATCTAATTACAGAAACCATGGTATGTTAAACCAAATTGAAATTTGACCTGAAAAGTTATACAGGGTGAAACAAAATTAATATGGAGCATTAGTCACTTTTAAAAGCAAGTTACTCCTTTATTTTAAATGGAACACCCAGTATATTTTTCCGGAGTTCAATGGGGAATTTATATATCTCCAAAATATTATTAAGGATGCCTACCCCTCAGACAAAGATTTTCAGAGATATTTTAATTTTTATGATTTTGCGTCAGTAAATCTTTATTATTTAAAAAAATCTAGGTGGCTGTGTGATATACCTTTTGTTAATTTAACAAAAATTAAAGATTGTAGAGTAAAATACTCAAGCGCAATAAAAAAATACACGTTTAAAACATATTTTAATTATTACAGAATTAAATCTAGATATAAACCTACAATTATGCGACAAGAATTTGCTAGATAAAATCAAATGCTTAAAATGCTTCCTTTTAATAGTATAAAACTTAACCTTAATAGTATTTTGAAGAGACATGAATTCTCCATTGAATATCGGAATAATATACTGGGTGATCCATTTACAATAAGAGAGTAACATGCTTTTATTAGCAAGGTGGCCAATGTTCAATATTAATTTTGTCTCACCCTGTATAATTTTTTAGATCAAATTTTAATTTCATTTAAAATTCAATAGTTAATTTAACTACATATTAGGCTATACCAGGTAAATTCCAATTTAGATAGCTTCTATTGTAATTTAAAAATTGTTCTTTATTTCTAGAAAATGTTAAACATGTCAAAAACCTTACATTTTAGTCATATACTTTTCTTATAAAACTCACCTTTATTTTATTCCCAGAATTCGAAAATCAATTAATATATAGGGTGTTCCATTACAAAAAACACAACTTTGATATGTAACTTTTTTTGGAGACACTCTGTAGAACTCTCTATATTTTTAAAAAGTGCTCTGAATTAATCTACATATGCTCACAAAATTTCATTTCAATACAAACTGTCGTTCTCCTTGGAGCTTCCGCGGCGTATGAGAGGCCGCCACCCTCTATAGTAGTAGCCCTGCGGTGCTATTCTTGACATCGTTCGTATTTTGTGTATGCGCATTTACATGTATTGTTATATGACCAGATCGGTATATATTTCAAATTAAAATAAAAAAAAAATGAATGTTGAAGTTACTCTGGTTTCCTTAATTTTTACTATTACAGTTGGGATATGGAACCGAACA
Source organism: Sitophilus oryzae (assembly GCF_002938485.1). Classification (NCBI taxonomy): domain Eukaryota; kingdom Metazoa; phylum Arthropoda; class Insecta; order Coleoptera; family Curculionidae; genus Sitophilus; species Sitophilus oryzae. Next base: position 3,186,127 of record NW_022145740.1, read on the forward strand.
GCAAAATGAAACACTAATTCACCACAGTATACCAGAACACTTTACTTTTGCACTAGACGCGTGTTTCGCTAACCATATTAGCATTATGTGCTGTTGAATTAATATTTTATTTTGCTTAATTTTTACTGCTTTGAATGCTTTAGTTCTAAAATTGAATGTCTTACCTCAAATTTTCAGTCAGCTGCTGTATCGACCGGCGGTTCTTCCACTACAAAACGTTGTTAGATATCGTGTAAAACCAAGTCAGAGTTTTTAGTTGTCTATTTTAGATGTCTACGGAAGCGCCATTCAACAACTAAGCCACAAATTGTTATTTAATAAATTATCATCTGCCAACATTTATAGTGACTGTATCAATATTTATAATGATTTGGCGCTGGCCCGACATCATAATTTAAAAGAATAACCTACTATTTTGATCGCTAAGTAATCTAAACAGTAGGTACATTTAAGAATAAAGTTTTTTAATTTAGTAGAATATGTTATCGGTGTAATTGTTTTTATTGAATAACTAATAGCATGAGAATGAGACTCACTCCACCAATATCTAAGTATCAAAATTATTAATTTATAGAGGCTCTGTTAATAATTTGTCGATTAATATATAAAAATGCAGATCGACAGCTTCAGGGGAGCGCTTTCTCCATAAATCAAACGGGCGGCTCTCGAAATTAATCTTCTAATTTCGAAATTTTTATAAAGCCGGGCGAAGCCGGATATTATTCCCGTATACCGTTTAATGGCCTTAAAACTTTTATAAGGCAGCTGTAAGATTAATTACTTATACATTTCTGTGTTTTATTAAGAAAATTAGAAGCAGGCACCGGCCGCGCCGTGCCGGAGCTCCTTCCTTATCGGGAGCAATATTTTACCGGGATATTGATGTTTAGGATGCGCCATGATGATCTGGACTGAGGGTCCATACTATATTATACCAGGGCAGTTAAACTGAGATTACGAACAAATTAGTAGTTAATTCTTGACACAGAGACGGCATACAAAACTGTTAAAGGCGGATATTTTTTATTTAATACTATTTTTGTATTCATCTATTTTTATGAAAATAAATTTTCTTTGTTTTTTTTAATGGAACACCATCTATATTATCTTTTTAATAGATGGAGAATTCAAAAATGAACATTTTTTGTATTATTTATATATTTAAAAATCTTTAACGGCTTCGCAGATACTCGCCTCATTATTTCATATGGCTCTTTCAACGGTAAAATACGAAAGAAAGATCATTGGGTGGCTTTGATTAAAGTTTACTGTAGAAAATACCATATGAAATATAAAATCGCAAATATCTGCGAAACCGTTAAAAATTTAGAAATACTCTAAAATCTATTCTATTAAAAATTCTATTCTAAAAATCTATTAAGAAAATAATATACTGGGTGTTCCATTTAAAAAAAAGAAAATTTATGTTGTATTTTAGAAAGTATGGCGTAGAATTTTGAACACCCTGTATAATTTAAGATTACGATATTTATAGCAAAGTAAGTACAAACCATCTAAAGTTAATTCCTAATACAGTTTTGATTTCAGGACAGTCCGACGGACAGTCCTTGTATTTTTAATATTTTTTTTTAAAAAGCTGAAAAAATATGTTATTTATTTATTTATTTTTATCTCTAGAACAATCAAAACATATTTAAAAATATCTTATAATTTTGTAAAGTGATGAGGAAGCTAAAAACGCAATAATATACGGGATGTTCCATTTAAAAAAACAATCCCTCTCCACTCACACTTTTTTGGGCCACCCTGTACAGTTTAAAATATATTTCCGAAATACATCCTAGTACATACTATAGGTTTTTACTTAAAAAATATTCCCAAGTTTTTTATTCTAGGAGCTATATACAGATGCCCGACGCATTATTGCCGCACCCTGTAGAAAAATCAAATTAAAATTAATAGAATATCCTAGCAACAGCTTGCGGTAGTAAGTTGTATCCATAGAAACAGCCTAACAATCAGTTTATAAAACAATAAACTTTTCATTTCTAACCACAACTTTAGTGGTAGGAATTTTGAATTAGTGGAAAAAGTTACAACTTTAACCTAACAAACTTTTAACTTTCGTACTAATTATACTTCAAAATTTGTGAGGAATGTCATTTTGGTCTTTGATTATCATCCCTCAGGAGAAAAAGTGGTTAGAAATCAAAAGATTGTTAGTTTTATAAGCTAAATATTAGGCTTTCTCTATGGATATAACTGATTACTGCAAGCTTTTGCTAGGATATTCTATTAATTTTAATTGTGCTTTTTAGACATTGTGAATGATCGTAAACTAAAAAGTATAAGTGTAATTGAAACCACTAATTTATTCCACTAATTGCGAGATTCTGAATGAAGCTTTAGCCGCAAAAATGCATAAGTTAAAAGTTTCTTAACTCTTTCTACTAATTGAAAATTACTACTACCTATTTAGACGTTTTGAATGCTTCGTTGAAATTAGAGGAACAAATTTCTAGGCTAAATGAAACCACGAATTTCGAGGTTCTGAGTGAAGGTTGATGTCATTTTGGCTTATCATTTGTTCACAAATATTTTAATTAGAATTAAAAATTGTATTGTTTTATAAGCGCTTTATTAGGCTTTTTCCTCGGCTTTTTCTTTGGATATAACTGACTACCGTTAGCTGCTGCTAGGATATCCTATTAATTTTAATTCCACTAATTTCGAGGTCCTGAACGAAGCTTTAAAATATAATTTCTGATGATCATTTTCGTATGATGTTATTATTAGGATTTTTTTATTGCTTCTATTGATGATTTTCCCAGCTTTGACATGTCTTAATATATACAAGATTAGAGCGGCCGCCTTGTTTGATGTCGCTTTCCCATTCACGTGCCAGGTATTTGCTTTTGTCGTTGCTAATAACTATGCTGCCGCTGCAGAATTAATTACCTATAGATTGCTCCGTTGTATTAAGAAAATTATAGGCGAAGCCGTGGCCTCTTCCTTATCGGAAACGATATTTTACCGAGTTATTGGTAAACGCAACGCGGTACGGACCTGATACGCTGCCGCCGAATCGAACGATACGTTTTTGTTCGGATAATTGAAAATCGTAAATATTCCCGAAGGAAATGGACGATATTTTTCGGTATAAGTAAAAAAGAAGGATTCGGTAAATTGACGGCAATTCGTGGTTATCGGATTGTTACAAGAAAGTTAGGAATACCATTTTATACCATTTTTAAAGAATTATTGTAAAATCTTTAGTTTCGATTGCATTTACAGTGGCAAATAAATTACATCCTATGTTTTTTTTTTGTTAATTTATTTAAATCAAATGTGACTTTGTGCGGTCTAATTCAATATCCCATACGGTTGGTGAGGGAATTTTCAAGGAGTTTCTGAATCCTAAGATTGATGCAATTAATACCTAGTTACAACTTACAAGTTTTCAATGCCTACAGTTGATAAATTTAAATAAATGGATATGTTTTACTTAATTACTCATATGAAATCAAGTTTTTTTTATCTTTCTCATCAAAAACTAATTTGGGTATTAAAGTACCCCATGCTAGTACGTACGTAGAAATGGGAGGCGAGAGTATTTTTTGTGAAATTTGATATTTAAAAAAAATAAATGGAAAAAAATGGGTTTGCTGGCCAAATTTTGAAAGCTTCCATTTGAAAATTAGTTAATTTTTCCATTTTATTCAATATTTTTTTTTAATTTTCAATAATCCAGATAAAAAATATAATTTTTATCAATAGCAGTCGATTCTCACGGTAGAAGTCAAAGTAACTGATGGTAGTGCGTTTGCTAGTCAAGTATTTATCTGGTGGACATATACTCAGTTAAATTTATTGAATCAATTAAAAGTTTTTAAGGAAGAAACAATTTTAGATACCATTATTACCATTTATGAGAACGACATTACTCTACAGGGTGTCCCATTTTCGTGTGTTTTATGGGGTTTCTCGTTTATGAGTAGAGATACAAAGATGACGGTTTTCACTCTAAAAAATATACTCTAATATTCTAAAATATACTATACTCTAAATATGGTAAAATAAGGTAAAAAAGGTAAAAAATACATTATTTACAGGATTATGCTGGATCGTTACTTACGGTTTGAATTTTTTTACATTTTTCCATTAAAAAACATTTTTTCATTAAAAAAGATTTAAATTAATATATTCAAAATATTCAGCTAAATATGTGAGTACTAGATAAATATTAGAGTTCGGGGGTTGGAACCTTTGGTGTTACAACAGCAAAATAAAACACTAATTCACCACAATACACCAAAATACTTATTAGTGTCGTCAGCAGATGATTTATACTGATTTAAATTGAGTTTTAATCATCTGTTGATGACGTTAAGATGATCAACGAAGATTTGTGTGATTTGAGAAACCTGTGTAAAAAGTAAAGTGTTTTGGTCTATTGTAGTGAATCCGTTGTATTAAGAATCCGTTGTGAATATTTGTGAATCCGTTATGTTTAATTTTGCTCTTGGTACTTGAGTGATAAATAGCCTAGCATAAGTTATTTTTGTTTCTACCATGAGAATCAGCTGGTATTTGTTAAAAATTCAACCATTTATTCCTTTAAATGTAAAATTTGACAGATATAATATATATTTTCTCTGTACTTATGTATCTTATTGCAGAAATTTATTTATAGAAAAAGAAAACTATAACGGATGTTTTTTAAAAGTGGCTCACTCCTATAACTTTTTTATATATATCAGATTTAAAAAAAAACGAGATTTGGTATGTTAGTATAAGGTATGAGACATAAATCAGGATTGATTGACGTATTCAATTATTTTAAATCACTTGCCTTTTTACTGGAAACGTCTACAACTTTTGATTATTAAATGGTACCCTCGATATTTTTTACATTATTAGATAGAAATCTAATTTGAAATCTCAAGGTTGTGGGTTCGAATCCTACACCCGGCATTTCATCAGCCCACTATTTTTATTAAAATAAAAATAGTTTGGGTGCCTAAGTAGACTCAGCTTTAAATAAGTACTTGGGATTCACAATCCTGAGGTGATAATAGGCGGTTAAAGCGTAGTGCTAGCTACATTACCTTCCTTGTATACCGAACGGCTCTAGCATGGCAAGCTGTACGCTACTCCCAAGACATTCCAAATTGAATGGTATCATATGTCAACTTTTCACGGTCTTTCTTAAAAGAAATAATATTTTAAACTTCAATCTAGAGCATAATTGCTATGTTATGAACACAGCACTCGAGATTACAATTTGACTCGAAATACAAAGCATGTGACCCCAAGTTATTCGTAGACAATTCTTTTTTTTTGAATTTATGCTAATCCTCCCTAAGCCACTGTCGTTACATTTGAAAAAATTGGGTTATGATTAAAAATACGATTTGGGCATCTTTTAACTGGTCAGGAAAAGCCACGAAAAATATTACACAATCATATCTATTTTTCAAAGGTTCCTTAATTAAAAATTATCCGTATTAATATAAGTATGGCACTCTAGATTTAAATTTAAGAGAGTATTAATTTATTTAGGAAGCAAATATGTTCTATTAAGAATGACATTTTCTATCAAATGAAGAAAAAAAATACCGATGATATACTTTAAGTAGTAGTCATTTCCGGTGAAAGAGGAAGTGACCGAAACTTATTGAATACTGCACTGCATGCTAATTTATGTAATCCTACTAAATCAGAAGTCATTTTGAAAATTACTTCAATTTTAAGACTTAAGTCAACTTTCAGAATATGACTTAAAATGAAATTACTTAAGTCATTAAAATGATTTAAGTCAAAAAAAACTTTACATTTACAGCATCTACCTTATTTTTTCAGCTTCTGAAAAAATAAGGTAGATATAGTTGTGAACCACTTTTCAAACATCCGATATTTTAATAAGATCTTTTTCGTTTAGTATAGATTTTCTTGACGCGTATTATAAAATTCAAATATTTATAGGTGGAAACTCGTAGGGGCAAAAGAACGCTAAACACTATGGAAATTTATACTTGGTTTTTGCGACGTGAATGTAGCGGAAGGGAATCGCGAATTCGGATCGGGAAATTCATTCTTCTTCTTTATTTAATGCCCGGCCGAGATATACGACTTTCATAAATCACACTTTATAGTGCATTCGATGCAAAAAACGAGTGAGACCGGAGGCAAAAAGTCGGGATTTGTGGGCCTACATGAAAAATTTAAATGTTACCCTATATTGCGATCCGGTTGCCCAGCTTCGATTTTGCCAGTAAATTAGCGTAATCGGCGGCACGTTTTTATTAGGTAATTTCGGTTTGGTCATATTCCAGACCTTTAAAACGTTATACCAATAAATAAATTATATCTAAATAAATAAAATAAAGTCCAGGCACACCAATTTTTAAAATGGATAGTCACATGTTTTGCCTTTATGTCACAGCGGCTGTGGTAACCACAAAATTTGACGTTTAGATTATGAATTTGCCTTGAATGGTCAAAGCATCACGCAAAGCATCACGCCAAGGTCGCCAAGCGTCACAAAAATAGGAAATTGTAAAATACGCACCCAACCTTCCAATCAAACCAAAGAAGTAATCGGAGACGTAGATCGTGCGGTATCGATGATGTTCGGTACCAGGAAAAAAATGACAGGAGATATTATGCGTTACTTTGATTATTTTATAGGGTTATGGTTGGGAATTTTTTTTTATTTAAGACTTTTTAGTTCGTTTAAGTTAATAATTACTAAAACCAGCAGTTCCAAAAATATATTTAAAAATGTAAGATAAAACTCCAAAATACTAATTATACAGGGCCCGGCAATAGTGCGTCGGGCATCTGTACCTCCTAAAATAAAAAGTTAGGAATTTTATTTAAGTGCAAACATAAAGTATGTATTAGGATGTATTTCAGGAAAATATTTTAACTTGTACAGGGTGACTCAAAGTGTGAGTGGATCGAGATGATTTTTTTAAATGGAATACCGTGTATATTATTGCATTTTTGGCTTCCTTTTGAATCACTTTACATAATCCTAAGATATTATTAAATATGTTTAGACAGTTTCAAAGATATAAATAAAAAAATATTTTTTTTCAGCGTTTTTTAAAAAAATTATTAAAACTATTAGAAATATGCTGAAATCAAAACTATTTTAGGTATTTACTGTAGTGGGTCTATACTTACTTTGATACAAATATCGCAATCTTAAACCATACAGGGTGTCCAAAATTCTATACCAAACTTTTTAAAATATAAAATAGTTTTTCTTCTTTTTTTTTAAACGGAACACCATGTATATTATTTCTTTGTTAGATAGAGAATTAAAAAATAAACATCTTTTGTATTTAAAGTGTTTTAAAATTTTTAGAGGTTTCGCAAATATTTGCGGTTTTATTACATATGGCTCTTTCAACGGTAAAATTCGAGAGAAAAATCATTGGGTGGCTTTGAAAAAAATTTACTGTAGAAAATGCCATGCCATATGAAATATAAAACCCCGAATATCTGCAAAACGGTTAAATATTTTGAAATACTTTAAATACAAACAGTGTTCATTTTTTAATTCTCCATCTAGGAAATAAATAATATATAGGGTGTTCCATTAAAAAAAAACGAGGAAAAACTATTTTATATTTTAGAAAGTTTAGCATAGAATTTTGAACACCCTGTGAGGTTTAAGATTACGATATTTATAGCGAAATAAGTACGGACCCGCTACAGTAAATATGTAATATAGTTTTGATTTCAGGACATTTCTTGTATTTTTAATATTTTTTTTAAAAAGGCTAAAAAAAATATTTTTTTTATTTATTTATTAATATCATTGAAACCATCAAAGTATATTTAATAATATCTTAGGATTATATAAAGTGATCAAAAAGAAAGCCAAAAATGCAATAATATACAAGGTGTTCCATTTAAAAAAAATCATCCCGATCCACTCACACTTTTTTGAGCCACCCTGTAGAAGTTAAAATATTTTCCTGAAATACATCCTAATACATACTTTAGGTTTGCACTTAAGCAAAATTCTTAACTTTTTTATTCTAGGAGCTACAGATGTCCGATGCAATATTGCCGGACCCTGTATATTAACATGGATTTGGACGATAATAGGTAACAAAACTAAATTGATTTCTATATACGATATAAAATTGTTTATTAGGTTGTTAGTTTGCGATGTCTCTGGTAAATCATTTTCACGTTCATCGTCTTTGAATGGACATGAGGATCCAAGTTACTAATCTAAAAATGAGCCAACATAGCATTTGTCCTTTGTGTGCTAACGAAAATATTTTCTTTTCGCATCATGAGGAGGTATTACATCATTTAAAAACTGTTGAGAAGTTGATTACTTGTGATGGAAAAGTATGCCAATGGAGATTAATTGTAATAGTAAGTAATTGTAAGAGTAAAGTTTATTATAATTAGTGACTTGTGCTACTTTTTATATGTAAATAACTGGCTTTAAAAACTCCACTAAACTGTTAAAAGTGTAATTTATTTCAAAAATATCCTTCGGAGTCGGGCTCTTATGGCAAAATATGAATATAAGCTCATGCAGTTTTTAGACAGCATGCCTTCATGAAAAATTATCGGAAATTTTGATGCACTTGGGTAATTACTTCCGAATATTTCACTCATGTACAAAAAATCCCATATGAAGCGGGTAATTTTCGGCGAAAATTGCCCGCTAAAATCGAAAATTACCCGGCGAAAATTTACCGCAGAATGTCTAAGTGACAATGACACATTTGTCACTTAGACGTAAATTATGGTAATTACTTCCGAATATTTCACTCATATACAAAAAATCCCATATGAAGCGGGTAATTTTCGGCGAAAATTGCCCGCTAAAATCGAAAATTACGCGGCGAAAATTTACCGCAGAATGTCTAAGTGACAATGACACATTTGTTACTTAGACGTAAATTATATATAATAGGTATTCTCCAAAGACATTATAAAGATAGACCGAACATCTCATTCATAAATACTCGTTGGTAGTGTATCAAACATTCCAATGTGTCAAACAAGGACAGAAGAGACAGAGAAGTCTAAAATTTCCGACCCCGGCAACTAGGCGCATTTGGATTGTTCTAATGGCCAGTGGCGTATCGTTTTTTGGAACGAATTTAATTAGTAAAGTAAAAGTAAAGTAATTAGTAAAATTTTTACTCCATATTAATATACTACATTAACACTTTTTCGTCAGATGAGTTTTGTTATAAGAAAACGTTAGTAGTTTTCGAAAATCGCTCCAACGTGGATTTTCAATTTAAACTTTCAGTTACTTCTATATAAACTTTCAGTTACTTTTGAATATTTACAGGGTGACTCAGGCTTCCGAAACAGTTCTATATTAGGTTTGTTTGTTGTATTCTTTTCTTTCATTTTTTTTTCAGAATATGGAGGCATTTAGGCACATTTTAGACATTTTTGTAAACATAGGTGGCCGGAACATATTTTCAAACCAAAGTTGTAGATTTGCCATTAAATTTCCATTCCAGAAATACCTAGGGTTGCCACTTGTCCTTTTTTGAAAAGGACAGTCCTTTTTTAGAATAACTTGTTCTTTTGACTTAAAAAGTCATTTTTGTTTACGTATTTTCCCTGAGAAAATTACCTACAGCAAACAGAAATATTCTTTTCGTCCAAATTTTATTAGGAATGTTATAAAACTTAACTTATAAATAAATTTTTCTTGTTTAGAATAGACAACATTATTTAGAACTTCCCGTTTAATCTCAAATGATAGTTTAGGTTTTAGTTTTACCTTTTTTTTATCTTAAAAAGAACCTTTCAAAATTAGTACCTAATTAGTAACGATTTAGTTAGTTCGCAATCGATAGCTTCCTGTGAAGTACTGTGTAATAGTTGTTTAATCTTGTATTATTAATAACTTCCTATACCTAAAATCAATATTTAATGAGAAAATTGTGTTTTTTTTTGAAAATATAAGACAAGATTTGACTTTCGGTCTTCTTCTTGTATTATGATGGCTCTGATACGAGGCAATTGTCTTTTAGTCTCGCAATAGAAGGCATTTATCATTAAAAGTATAAAATATGTGTGCTACAGTATCAGTTTCTGTCGCATAATAATGAATACCTATTACGTTTATTTACAAATCCATTACTTTTAAAGGTAGCTTCATCAGATAATCAAATTTTAGTTAAATGTCCTAATCTTCATGAACTGTATTAAGCATATGTATTGCGGTTTGAATCACCCTGTATGTTGACAAGAATATTTTGAAAATGTGCGTTACAATAGCCCCCATCTTATGTAAAAAATTGAAATAAAAATCACAAACCAAAAACGTAATAGGTAAAAAGCTTTTTTGGAGGCCTGGGTCACTCTCTATATAGGTATGCATAAAACTAGTAGCCTAAGAATTATTTACAGTTCGTCCCATTCTAAAAAAAGTTAAACACACCGTACAAATAACTCTAGGAAGATGTATTTGTACGGTGGTAAAAAAATGTCTAAACAAGGCCGAAGGGGCAGATATAATAAAGCAATAAAATGTAAAAAAGGTCGGGTAAACACCTTTGTTTATTTGTTGAGCAAAATTCCTTTAGAATATCGTATATAATGACCAAAATAGGACGCAATTTTAAGAAAAAAAATGTCACTCTCTGGCTTATAATAAAGTTTCAAATGTAACGTTTATATTCAAATTTGTTATGATCTACAACACTTAGGTAGTAATTGAGACGAATTATAATTTAATTACCGGCTACTACGTTCTTGTTTTAATAGATCAAATTTCATCAAATATAATTGGAAATTATTTGAATTGTGAGAGAGGCTCCCTTTGTGGGACGCCTATGTACGGCGATTACGGCGCGGCCGAGGAACAATACCTACCTGTGAAAAGACAAATTCGGGTAATTTGAGCTTATTTGTCCACACATTTGACACTGTCGTACCATATTGAAAATTCGCAGATTCAAAAGTACATTAAACAAAAACAAAAACTATTGAAAAACACTGAAAAGTTAACTTCGGACTTGATTCCGACTTCAAACACACCGTAAGCTAAACGTAGTACGCTATAACGGACCATGGGCCGTCGCGAGGGGTGGTGGGACGGACAGCTCATTTCATTCTGGAAGACTAGCAGCGACGTTGTCAATAGTTCTAGACGTTTCAGCACATTAAACAGTAAACATGTCCTTTAATAGTAACGCATATATCCTCTGGTTAATAACATATTATTACGCATGCTTCTTTAAAAATAAACTATTAATTTAATTAAAAATTGAGATTTATTGATGCGGTGAAGGTTTTAAATTCACCTTTTCTGCAAATCAAACTAAGTAGATAGGCGCAAATTTGATATGTGGCAATGTCGCCTTCTCTATCTCAGTTGGTTTTTACAGTACGTAGTCAACCTCCGAATGTTTGATCGGGTTAAAATGCATAATGTGATATCTGTTCTTCCTAAATCTATGGTATTCTCTCTTTGGGTATTCTAAAAATGTCTCGATTTGGAAACGATTCTTAAAGCGCAATTGAAGAAAAAGTTACCAAAAGTAAGCCGAAAAACACTATAATTAATCACCAGCATGTAGGGAAACAGTTTATGGACTTTATAAAAGATAGAAACTACATTTTGGATGCGAACATCTCAATCTCGGCACTGGCCAATATTTTGACCGATTGGGCATTGAATGTGAAAAGGAAAAACGGCCAAGACTACAAGGATTTTACGGTAAAATCTATTTGGAGTGTAACAGCCAAGCTATTAATGTAAAAATACCAAAAACAATATAATATTAAATAATTTTTAATTTCTAATATAAGTTCTGTTTCATTTTATTGCTTCATTTTTAAATAGATTTTTTTTAATATGTTCAAATAAATGTTTTTAAAAAATCTACGTATTTTCACTTGTATTTTCATGTTTTTTAATCGGGAAATATTCTACCGAATTATACTCGGGCATCAAAATTAACCTGATAATTTTTCATTTAAGCATGTTGTCAATAAAAAACAGCACTCGTTTATATTCATATTTTGGAAGAGCCCTCCTCCTTCGGAGTCGGGCTCTTATGGGAAAATATGAATATAAACTCATGCAGTTTTTAGACAACATGCTTTCATGAAAAATTATCGGTAATTTTGATGCACTTGGGTAATTACATCCGAAAATTGCAATTACGCGTGGACTACTCTCGTGTTTCCCTTGTATGGCAAAATAACTAAGCTGTAACATCTCTGGGACGTATATTGCTTTCTTTGATGGTGCCTCGAATAACGTAACATTTGCCTATAAAAGTGTGTTGCTATCTTAATTTCTATGAAATGTTTAAAATGTCTTCAAATCCTTCAATTTAATGTTAGTAAGAAGTTTCAAACTTCAAATATTCGAACATAGTGTACACACTGTTTTTTTTTCTCAAAAACGGTTAATGTTAGATATAGAGATCAAACACTCTATATTGAAAATTCATAAAATTCTACAGAGAATTTGAGTATGTAATAAAAAATGGGGGTACCCATTTAAAATATGAAAGTTGTTGTCAACTTCCGCTATTTTTGGAAGTGCCGCCATATTGAAAATATTTTTAGTCGATAAATCTCATTGTGAAACAACGATGTGCAAAAAATCTCTGATCTAAATAATGTCGTTGATTGAAGGATTCTTTCAATCAACGATATTGTAGTTCTCTAGAAACTTCTAATGCAGGCACGCTCAGCTTGGGACACCCTGTATATTAATCAATTAAGATATGAGTTTAAATTTAACCAGTCATTTTTTATTAACGAATTTATTCATACAATTCAATTTATTTATTATGTTAATTGTATTTTTTGTATGTTTATTCGAAATTCATATTTCCTTTAACGAATACAATTTTGGAACCTTTATCAGTAGAATTTACTAAATAGGATTTCACATAATTATTTTAACTTGTAACGAAAAAACTTTCATTCTTTCAAAAATTCATTCTTTCTTAGACTTTAAAACATCATGATAGGAAGGATATATATTTGCTTCTAAAATTCAAAAATTTTATTTTAATAGTAATAAGAATATCCGGAAAAAATATATTTACTTTTCCACTGAGCCGATAAGCGCATGTTCTGATACTGTGCTTTCATCTGCTTCCCATTAATTAGAAAAAAAGCCACAGCTTCTTCAGGGGTAAATGTTTCAGGCATTTCCTGATGAAAAGTGGCGACTACTTTCTCTGGAAATTCAAACCTTAGTTGGACTGCTTTTGCCGTCTCATTTTTATGTTCCTTCCTTAAATTAGAAACTGTAGCATATGCCAGAACTTCAGAGGTGTAAAAATCTCTAATTCCTAGATATAAATGGATTTTTAATCTTTGCCATTAATTAAAAGCAATAATGCAATATTTCCAGCATTATGTAAATAAAAAAAACATTTTTTTTTCTGTAAGATATTATAAATTAATTCCTTGGCAATATATACCTTTGGTCTCTTTATTTTTTGGGACTTGGACAATTCTGAAAAAAAAAATTTCTTCTTGAAGGGCCAGGGTCATCAAAAGATTGATTCTCTTCCATTTGAAGTAAATTTTTATTCAGCCAGAGAAAATTGTTGGAAATAAAACTGCTCCAAGTATAATTACATTTCCTCCACTTTTCTGACCATTTATAAACAAAATTTTCAATTTGCTTTTTATTCGAAAATATGTTAGGAATATTATTATCACACAAAAATGAAATAATTTCATCAATGATATCCGCTTCTGACCTATTATTAAAACCCATTTTCAAAAACCTCTCACATATTGATCTGCGGCTTACTGTTCCTAAAAATAAAAGGAATAGAGTACGGGAGGAATATGTGCATCTCTACAGTTACACTTTTACCACTCCAGAGTTACTCAAAAAATATTAGTATAATAATTTAAGAAATTATCCATGGAACAAAAATCAGACTACTGCTCAACTTAAAATTCTAATTTATATATCATCTACCTCGGGGTCTCTTGGGGTAAGATACTTGTGGTAAATTAAACTTGGTATAATACCTTTTAAAAATTATAAAATACAGAAGCGGAGATCTGCGGAGTTCTAGAGATACGCAATTTCAAAGTTTAATTTTTTTCAAACAAACGCTCTACCACAAGCTCTACTATGTTTGTGGTAACTACTCGCTTCATAAAAAAATATTTAAGTTAATAAAATTCTCTTAAAAAGTACTTACCTTGGTCTTCAAAATCCATTATAATTTAATTTATTTCCAAGTCTCTGAACTAAGACCCAAAATATATTAACAACACTAAACCAATATCAGCAAATAACTTATATATTTAAACTACAAAATCTAACGAAAACAACATTCCTATACGCTTTTTTATTACGATTAAAAAGTGGATCGTGATAAATTTGAATAAATGGACCCATTATCTGTTGAAAATAATATCATTGTGGAAATTTCTTGACCCCTATGAGTCAATTTTTTTGAATCTGAACCAGTGTACGCTGTTGACGCGCTCTATAAACCAATCTCTCTCTCTATCTCTATCTCTCTCTCTTTCTCGCCCTCTCTCTCTCTCTCTCTCTCTCTAACTTGTATGCAATAGAGATTTAATTTGCTTTTATTATTTTATTTTATTAACTACTCCCTACAGCTATATAAAATAGTTCTTCCAATAACAAAATAGAAAAGCTATAAAAGAAAATAGTATTCTATAGGAACTACTAGCTTCCTTCACGCAGTTACTTTTCATCAAAATGTATAGGATTATCTGTATTTTTTTTTTAGTTGGGTATCTTCTATATAATTTTACATAAAAGGAATTCCATTTAGCTTAATACCCATACAAAACTGGAACAAAAAAACTTTTCGCATATCAAAGGATAGGTTAGGTAGATAATTCTGTCTTTATATATAGTTTTTTTGTATCAAAAACGCACAATAGTTAATAAAACTAAGAAGAAAGAGATATTGGTGAAAAATCAAGAATTAATTATACTGCACCTATTTGCATTAATATTGCATTGTCTAATATTTTGATTATATAGATGTTTTAAGTTTTTAAATAATATTATTTAATAAAAGGAGTATGTAACAATTTGATTTCAATTAATTTTTTCTTTATATTACTAAATTATTATGATGAATTTATATATTATTCGTTAATATTATTTTTAACAGCAGATTAAATTCATTATTTTGCCAAGATTCATGTATTTTTAAAAGTTAAACAAAAGGTTAAAATGAATACTAAAAATATATCAGTTTGAAATGCTTTTTACTTAATTAAGAGAAAGTTATATAAGAGAATTTTTCAAAGAAAAATAGCAATTTAGCTTAAAAGAAAAAAAAGCCGTGATTATATAAATGAAAGCAAAATACTGTTGCGGGCCGGTGTGGACTCGACCTAACCTCACAATATGGCCCGCCCTCGGATGACCTTAACATCGCATAGACACCGCAATGATTCATTCGTTCGAGAAGAATCGAGTCCCACTGGAATGGACTAGTACATACGAGAACATTCGAAAACCTTCTCTACGCACCTAACGATCTATGGACAATTCTA